>NC_133538.1:288160393-288474004 GCF_048544455.1 Silene latifolia
AAGAATGGAAGAGTCAGGCCTCGAGAAAGACCGTTGGTGATTAGGTCTGAAGTGGTGCAAGAGCGTCCGGCTCGAGGTCGTGACAAGAAATATGACAAGAATGACAAGGGCAAGGGGAAGATGGAGGAATAGCCCGAGTCTTTATTTATTATTTGATTATTATTATTATTATTATTGTAATAAAAAGGAGGGATTTTTTAGAATCCTAGCCTATTTTTTTTATTATGTAACGTACTATTATTATTAAAAAGTGAAGGAAATAAAAAAAGGGTAAATGGTTATGAAACCGTTGTGATTTTCTTTTATTATTCTTGTCGAATTTCAAATGCAATGCAAATGTCCTTCTATTTACATTTTAGATATAATGGGTTGAATCCCGTGAAGGATTGCCTACGTATTCACTTAAAAAGCGAAATCAAACCCTTGCGCGTAGTTCAAGTAAATGTAAAAGAATAATTGTTCGAAGCAAGAGCTTGTAATGAACATAGAAAATAAGCATGAGCTTTTGCTTACTCTGAAGGTGCGAATTTAGTTTATTTGATGATATGAGGATGACAAGATTGTCAAAATGCAAGAGCATAGTGACATTTAGCTTATTTCTGCTTGGCCAGGGGCCGTTTATTTAGTGTCACAAGAGCGACACATGGGTCTACGCGAGGCGCGTTTTTGTCCTATTCTAGGCATAGTACCGTTTCAATTGGTCGAGGTTTGTAGGGTTTAAAAACTCGTTCCCATCTAGGTCTGTGATTCTAACCGCACCCCCTGAGAGTATGGATTTGACTAGATATGGCCCGGCCCAATTAGGTTTGAATTTTCCCCTTGGGTCGACAGGTAAAAGAGCTCTAACCGATTTGAGTACTAAGTCTCCTTCTTTGATGTTTCTTGGCCTAACCCTTTTGTTGAAAGCTCGTTTGATACGGGCTTGATATGTTTGGACATTATGTAGGGCGCGTAGTCTACGTTCATCCAGGAGGATGAGTTCTTCATATCTATCCCTCTTCCAATCGGCTTCAGGGATTTGACTTTCGAGTAGAATACGCAAGGATGGTATCTCTAGCTCGACTGGTTGTACAGCTTCCATGCCGTAGGTCAAATAGAAAGGAGTAGCCCCAGTGGGCGTCCTGACAGATGTACGATACCCCCATAAGGCAAAAGGTATCTTGCTTGGCCAATCTCTATAGTTGTCAGTCATTTTCTTGAGAATTGTGACAACATTCTTGTTTGCCGCTTCTACCGCGCCGTTAGTCTGTGGTCTATAGGGCGAAGAGTGGTGATGCTTAATCTTGTATTTGGCTAGCAATTGCTCAGTTTCGGCTTGGAAATGTGATCCATTATCGCTAATGATCTCATGTGGGCAATCATATCGACAGATGATGTTATTTTGTATGAACTTGGCCACATTTTTAGCCGTAAGACCAGTGTAGGAAGCCGCTTCTACCCATTTGGTGAAATAGTCAATCGCCACTAGGATGAAACAGTGACCTCCTGTTCCGGCTGGGGTTATTTTCCCGATTATATCGATTCCCCATGCAGAGAATGGCCAAGGAGATGTCATCGTGTAGAGCAACGAAGGAGGGACATGTTGTACATTCCCGAAGATTTGGCAATTGTGGCAATGTCTCACGTATTTGATGCAATCGGATTCCATTGTGGTCCAATAATATCCTAAGCGTGTGATTTTCTTTGCCATCATGGGCCCACTCATGTGAGGACCGCATTCTCCGTCGTGGACTTCTTCCATCACCTTTCGTGCCTGTGAATGATCAAGGCAACGTAGGACTACACCAAGAGGTGTTATTTTGTATAATTCTCCTTGCATCAGGATGTATTGGGAAGCTAATAGGCGTATAGCACGTTGTCCCCTTTTGTCCATATCTGGTGGATAGGTACCATTAAGCTTGAAATTCAGGATTGCTTGGAACCAGGGTTCCTGTGCGATTTCCTCTTCATCGGTGATTTGATGGACGTAAGCTGGCTCTGACCGTCGTTCGATACACAAAGGCATGTCCATCATGTGATCTGGCATATTAATCAAAGATGCAAGTTTCGCAAGAGCGTCTGCAAATTGATTTTCTTCCTGAGGTAGGTGTAGGTATGTTACGTGATCAAAGAATTGAGCGACTTGGTCTATCCTAGCCTGATAGGGTGCGAGGCTTTCACTTCGGATTTTCCAGGATCCTGTAACTTGGTTGATGATCAGTGATGAGTCCCCATGCGCTCGGAGGTTTTTGATGCCTAAGCTTACTGCCGCTTGTAGTCCAATGAGACAAGCTTCGTATTCTACGGCATTGTTTGTCACCTCGAAGTCGAGTTTGACAGCAATTGGTGTATGCTCGCCTTCAGGAGAAATGAGCAACACTCCTATTCCGAATCCTCTTAAATTTGATGCTCCATCAAAATACAGATCCCAGGAGTCTACATCTGTTTGGAGTATATCCTCGTCGGGAAATGACCAAGTATCTATGGTTTGTGCGTCGTTGATGGGATTTTCTGCGAAGAATTCGGCGACGGCGCGACCTTTTATAACTTTTAGTGGCACATATTTAAGGTCGAATTCTGAGAGCATCAGAGTCCATCTTGCCAGACGTCCGTTGAGGACGGGTTTCTCGAAGAGGTATTTGACTGGATCCATTTTGGAGTATATCTTGACGGAGTAGCTAAGCATGTAGTGACGTAGCTTCTTCGTTGCCCACACAAGAGCGAGGCATGTCTTTTCGAGTTGTGAGTATTTGCACTCATATTCCAAGAACTTCTTACTTAGATAGTAAATAGCTCTTTCTTCGCTTCCTATGGTTTGAGCTAGCATGGCACCCATGGCGGTTTCTGTTACTGTGAGATATAAACCAAGAGGTTGATCTCGTTGCGGTGGCATGAGCACTGGTGGTTTAGCCAATATCTCTTTGATTCGGTCAAACGCCTTTTGACAATCATCATCCCACATGGTGTGGTCTGTTTTCTTGAGTTTCTTGAAGATAGGTTCACAAATCATCGTAAGTTTCGATATGAATCGACTTATGTATTGTACTTTTCCCAGGAATCCTCTGACTTCCTTTTCTGTTTGGGGTTGTGGCACTTCAATCAGAGCTTTGATTTTGGAAGGATCTATTTCTATACCGCGTTGGCTAACGACATATCCCAGGAGTTTTCCGGAGGTTACCCCAAATGTGCATTTCTGGGGGTTGAGTCTCATGTTGTACTTTCGTAGCCTTGCGAAGAACTTGCGAAGGTTTGCAATATGTCCCTCTCTTTCCTTGGATTTGACGATCATATCATCTACATATACCTCAACTTCCTTGTGCATCATGTCATGTAGGAGTGTAGTTGCGGTGCGTTGGTATGTAGCTCCGGCGTTAATCAATCCGAATGGCATTACTGTATAGCAATATGTTCCCCATTGGGTGACGAATGCGGGCTTGTGCATATCTTCCATGGCCATCTTGATTTGGTTATAACCCGCGTATCCATCCATGAAGGATAGTAATGCGTGGTCTGCAGTATTGTCTACCAATATGTCAATGTGAGGTAGAGGGAAGTCATCTTTCGGACTTGCTTTGTTCAAGTCCCTGAAGTCAACACAAAACACGGATTCTCCCATCCTTTTTGGGCACGGGTACTATGTTAGCTACCCAGTCAGAATACTCGGAAACTTTGATGAACCCGGCTTTGAATTGTTTGTCCACTTCTTCCTTAATCTTTAGAGCCCATTCTGTTCTCATTCGTCGAAGCTTCGCTTACTGAGTGTTTGAAACCCGGCTTAATCGGAATCCTATGTTCGGCGATATCCCTGTCGATCCCTGGCATGTCTTTGTAGGACCAAGCGAAAACGTCTTTGAACTCATTTAGGAGGTCTATGAAATCGGCCCTTTCGGTTGAGCTCAAGGTAGTCCCTATCCTAAGTTCTTTGGGTTCTAGTTCGGTTCCTACATTGATGGGTTCGGTGTCCTCTATTACAGGTCCCCCTTCCCCTTCCCCGCAGTATTTCTTTGGCTACGTAGGAGGTATTTCGGTCAAGTCCGGGTCTTGGTCATCCTCAGTATCATCGTAAACAGAATTGCACTCAAGATAACACAAAGAGTAAGCGTAACCCGATTTATTCATATTAAGATTTGAGTAAAGTTGAAACAAAGAAGCCAACTGATCCATGGTCCGTGGCGGCAAAGGAACAAAGAATTGGGGCATTTCTCGAACATCGTGACTACTCGATGCTAAGCTAGGAGAAACGAAGGGAGTGGGGATGACAACAGGAGTAGATTCTCTAATGACTCCTCTAGACTCGACTCGACTCCGACTCCGACTCCGACTCGAACTCGTCGTCTTCTGGTTCTCCTTTGAACATCTCTCCTTCTCCAAGGGTGAGCTTGAAGAGTCGTCCTTGGTTGTTGGTCCATTTGATAGATTTTCTCCACCCTTTCACGCTTTGTGTCGATTTCGTGATCAACGCGGCGGGGTTGAAGCGATCGTCTCAAGTATCATAGTAATGATCTCGTCCTGCACGGCCCTAATGAATCGATCTTCTCCAAATAATAAGCTAACAGCTTGTTCGTCGAAGCAAGGTGCTTGACGAGTTTTGACGGTAGGAACCGTTTCGGGAGGAATGAAGTAGCAATCGTGAAAGATCTCAATTCCGGCTAACTTCCTCTCAAGATAATGCCAAGGTTCGGGAAATCCGTGAAAGAGTTCTGAACTTCCTTCTTGAACGAAGTACCCATTTAGAGTGGGGAGATATGGCCTCATTTGGACTCCCACGTGCTTGCGGTTTTGGACTTGGGAGAGCATTTCGAGAACTTCCTCTTTTGTGGGTTTGTACCCTAGTCCAAGTGGTATCCTTGTCGAGTTGCCTTCCTTGTATGGTGCAAAGGTATTTTTCCGAGTTGGGTTCAAAGGCATTCCAGGGAAGTATCCCTGAGATTTGAGTATATGGTTGACCACCAAGTTGGAGTAGGGATTGTAGTATAAGGGTGCCAACTCACTTTCTATGACATTTACACTTTGGAAGCCCCCAAGTTCGTATATGGGATCCGCAAGGACTTGATTGTTCGATCGCTTTTCGATTATTGCCTTGATGGGTGACGAAGTGATCGTCACTACCTTGCCATTTAGTGGAATCTTGATCTTTTGATGAAGGGTGGATGTTACCGCTTTGGAAGCATGAATCCAAGGCCTTCCCAGAAGTATGTTGAATGAAGCTTCGATATCCACTATTTGGAAGTTTACCTTCCGTTCAATTGGTCTTGTGGCTATGGTTAGGTTAGCAAGTCCTACCACTTTTCGTCGTGTACCGTCATATGCACGAACACCTTGATTTGTAGGAGTCCAATCCGACTCTTTCATGCCTAGTTTGTATGCCGTTTTGAGGGGTATGACGTTGACCGCGGAGCCATCATCTACCAAGGTCATTGGCACATTCTTCTTTAGGCAAATGACAGTGATGTATAGAGCAAGGTTGTGACTAGCGCCGAAGGGTGGCAAGTCTTCATCCGAGAAAGTAACAGGGTTACTTAGCTTAGGCGATTCTTGGAAGACCAAGTTGACTACATCTTCAGGAGTGGAGTTATGTGCCACATTCAATTTGGCCAAAGCTTGCAGTAAAGCTTGGCGATGTGGAAATGAGCTTGCCACTAGTTGCCAGACTGAAAGATCAGCCTTGGTCTTCTGTAATTGCTTGAGCAAATGATCAGTGGGGTCATCTTCGTTGTCATTTGGTGTGATGACGTTGGTTGGACCATTTTGAGTAGTGTTTTGATATGGACGACCCGAACGAGTTAGGTGATCTACATCTTGGTCTTCACCATTTTGGACTATTTCCTTGACTAAGGAGTTTTCAATGAGATATTCGTCTTCATCATCATCGGCCCAAACCCCATTGACTGTAGCTAGTTCCTTCATTCTCATGATATCACTTTCTAGTCGTATGATTTGATCGACTAGTTTATCAACCACAGTGACTACTTCTTGCATAGTGGCATTTTGAGAGAAGATCAATGGTACGCGTTCTTTAGGTATTGCATTAGGATTGCGTAAGGTCGTTACCAATTTTTCTAGTTCCCACACTTGTCTATCTACACTCCTTGCCCATGCGATGAAGTCGGAAATGGTAGGGGAGATAGTAGAGTAGAGCCTTTCTTTCTCAATTGCATGAACTTCATCTTCGGTGGGAGAGATGAGGTGTGAGCAATCTAAGGTAGATTCGTCACTTGTAATTACTAGAACTCCAAGAGGATTCTGAGTGTTATTGGGCTTACCTCCTGGTGGAATTGGAAGTCGACCATCTTCAATCATATCTTGAAGCACGTGTTTCAACTTGAAGCATTTTTCTGTGTCGTGCCCTTTGCCCCTATGGTAATCACAGTATGAATTTTCATCCCAAAACTTGGACTTCTTTTCGGGTTCGGGAGTAGGTCCAATGGGTTGGAGCTTACCTTGCTTAATTAACCTTTTTGGAGCGTTGGAGTACGTATCCCCAAGGTTTGTGAATTTCCTTGGTGGAGTAGTTTTCTTAGATGGCTCGAGAAGGTTAACTTCGTCGGTCTTGCTAGTAGAGCCGTATGAACGACTCGTGGACCCTTGATATCCTCGACCTACCGTTTTGGACAAGAGTCCTTTACGGATGTCATCTTCAATTCGTGTCCCTAATACGGTTAAGTCCTTGAAAGTCTTGATGTTTTGGTATCTCAAATGGTTGGCATAGATGGGTTTGAGATTATCCACGAACTTTTCCACGAGAGTAGCCTCATCCGGGCGTTCAACTAGTTGAGTACTAGTCTTCCTCCACCTACTTAGGAAGTCGGTGAATCCTTCTTTATCATTTTGGGTAAGAACCTCTAGAGTACGCATGTTGACTTGGATCTCGGCATTATCCGCGTATTGTTTAGAGAACTCGATTGCGGCGTCTTCCCAAGTAGCGACTTTCTTGTGATCTAAAGTGTAGAACCATTGCTTCGGGATGGTGTCAAGAGATGAAGGAAAGATCCTTAAGAACATCTCGGGTTTGATGCCTTTGATAGACATGTAATCTTTGAAGGCGCGGATGTGATTCAAAGGGTTCTCATGTCCTTTAAACTTAGGGATATCCGTCATGCTAAAGTTAGTTGGTAATTTGGAATTGACGGCTTCATACTTGCGATTGTTTTCCCTATAAATGTCATCCCCCTTAAGGTACATCAATTGCTCCTCTAGGTATTGGAGTCTTTTCTCAGCTGCGGTTGTCCCTATGATAGGATTCTCATCTTTAGACTCGTCATCGGAAAAACGTAGTACTTCACCTTTAGGGGAGGCAACCTTCCTCTACATCAAAGATACGGCCTTCGATAAGTTCAAGGCGGTCATAGGTTTGTTCTTGAGTGACTTGCATTTGGGCTAGCGCGGCCAGGATTCGATCATTACTTTCTTGAATTTGCTGTAGGTTTGTTTCATCACTTGATCCGGGCATCTTGGAAACTGGATAAGATCGGCGACGAATCAAAACACGATCGACCATTCTATCACACTTGCTAAAAGAGGAAACGTTTTGACTCGTGAAGTGGGTGTGTGCCACTTGTGTTGAGTGAGTTTTGAAGAAAGACAAGGTCTTTGAAAATGTGTGTCCTAGTCAACTGTAGTGTAGTTGTGGGAGTGGACTCGAAGTGAGGTTTGAAATGGGCTTGTGGCCCGAATTTTGACACGACAAACGGACAGAGTTTTGACCGGATTTTGCGCTAATTGAAGGCCCTATATTTTTTTTCGAAATTTTGCTTTAAAAATAAGGATTTTGATTTTTGAAAATTCGTCATGATTTGTTTAGAAATGGTGATCACGTAAGGTTTACACATTTATACAAGCATTATAACGGGATGCTGAGTGCATTTAGAAGGGTTTTGGTTTAAAGGGTGGGTTGCCATACCGAACCATCAAACCCGAAGTCTGTGGAGAGGCTCGTGCCAAACAAGAGTAAGGCCGATTCCTAGTCCATTTCCTCAAGTAGTGAAGGCCCTTGATACAAACAAGAGTAAGCATCATGGTATGGATGACGTCAATCGCTATCCATCCTTAGGCCCAAATAAGAATTAGGACCGTTTAGACGGGACGATTGGTCGAATGGGTTGGGTTGGGCCTAGGAAGGCCGAATTAAACGGTCTAGGAAGACCGAGTTATGAAAACCGACAATTGTCTTGTACAAACTTATTCCCTAACCTTGTTCGAGTTTCACCCTTAGCTACACGTAAGTGTATAATCCCAGTGAGTCGCCAAACCGTGGAGCGGGCCCCACGGGGCGCTTGGTGAGAAGCGAAAACAAGCGTTTGCATTTTGTATGGAGTCGCCACCAATTTTTTATGGGAAATTGGAACCGTTCGAATACCTCGTGTCATGTCAAGACACAAAGTAGTGACATGAACACTAAGCAATCGTTACCCTTAGCATTCTATGTCTAGAATGACTCTCGTGGATGCCAATGAACACGGGTGCTCACGGAGATCTGGAGTAAGGGGTGAGGGTACGTATTAGGAAGCTCTTTTGATCGAACACCTAATCCCGCCCGCCTCGATAGCGGCCTCTACTAATGATTAGGGAAGTTATTCGTACTCGATATATCATCGGCTATATGCATGCAATGCAACATCCATAGATTAATCCTAGCATGTGAGAATTAGACTAAGTCGGTTGACACGTAATTAGCATACAATTGGGTCGAAGTAGGATTTAAGATTGATTTACATGTGAGAACATACAAACAATAAAAGAAATACAATAAAAGAAATACAATAATGAAAATTACATTAATTACATCGGAATAGGCGATTTATGTCGAAAATACCGCTAAAACGGATGATTTGAGAAAAAAGAATTAAAAGAATAAAAGAAAATAAATAAACGAACAGGAATTAGATGATATACGGATATTAGTTGATAAATACGTTGTAACACCCCCATACTCCAAGTGCCTTACCAGGACCACTCAGGTATGAAGACATTACCATCTCGGTTACCCGAGGCAATGATAATCAAACAACAATAAAGAAACGTACTTTAAAAGTAATTATAGTTTAAGTGATTACATGTTCAAAACCAAAACTGATAGGAGGAAATACAAGTTCTCAAAACTATCTACTATCAAAATACTATCAAGCGACAGACATAGCGGAAGACTTCTAAACTGCAACGTGGTGACTCATCCCAGCTATTCCATACGCATCGTCTCATACCGCTCAATAATCGCTCACCACCCCGAATGGATCACCACGATTTTTAAAACATTTAAACGGGGTCAGTACTAATCACACAATTCAATATATCAACAATAAGATAAAGCAGACGACTTAACCGTCACACACACACCATCACACCAATCCCAACAATCTCAATCACCGATCGTCCCTTTGGACCAGCCACACGATGGGGACCGCAGCCGTTCCCACCTAAGCCCCGCTCATCATACGAGCGATAACCCCGTCCCATTAATGTGCACATCCCCTTTCGTGGCGGGTTCCATGGTAAGGCGAACTAGGCGTGAGATCACTCCCGCAAGTGACCCCACTCAGCGAGAACGCATCTCGAGAACCATCAACAAACACAACCACAATCACAATCACAATTACAATCATCATATCAATCAACTAACTACAGCACATCACCAATATCCCATTATGGGACTAATACTGAGTAGGAAATCCTACCTGGAAAGCACAACACGCAGACGGCATCTACAGCTGTCTCAAAACGCCTCTTCTATGAACTCTCCTCCTACCATACAACACATAGATACTACCATTCAATTACTATTCATAAAAACCCCCAATCCCTAAATTAGGGTTTCACTAATCTTAACAAATCATTATATAAATTACATTAAAAGCTTACCCTCGACGCAAGGAATCCAACGACACGAACTACGATGCAAACCGACCGTCTGAACTCCGGGAATTGTCAAGAACGCGATTAGGAAGAAGACAAGTTGCTTTCTCTCTTAAACAGGTTTTAGGTTTTGTAAAAAGTGATTTAGAACAAAGACGAATTGGTTTAAATACCTTAATCGCGTAATTAACAAAACCCGAGAAAACTCCCCCGATAAACCTGGGACACTCGATCGAGTACCCAAGGTACTCGATCGAGTACCCCTACTCGATCGAGTGCCCCTGACTACTCGATCGAGTGCCCAACAGTCGAAACTATTTATCTCGCAAGAACTTGCCCTTACTCGACAGAGTAAGGGCTACTCGATAGAGTACCCCCAAGACTATAAATACGGAGTATTACAGTCTTCCCTCCTTAAAAAGAACTTCGTCCCCGAAGTTCAACCCATACATAGAAACAACCATACTAACTCAATCAAGACACAACAACGAGACTAAGAACTCAAAACAAAACTCCAACCCAAACATGAACTCGTAACACCAACTCCACTAACTATTCCTACCTCCATAACATGGTTCACGATATCGTATTAACTCCATTATATCTCTCTCAACACTAACTCCATACACTACCAACTAGCTCCGTAATATATCATCCAGAGCCAGTCCAGATCAAAATACCCATAACATCAAGCGGAATGTTACATTCTACCACCCTTAAAAGGAACTTCGTCCTCGAAGTTTACTTACACTCATAAACATCATCATGCCACTATCAAAACTCTCGAACTCCTAAACATTACACTACTACCAGCACGACCATGGCCTTTTAACAATATCAACCCCAAAACAAATCCCTCCTTTACGCTACGCTAATACTCTACTTCCAATTATATTACAACATGCATAACCATGAAACTCTCTTTTATCACATCCTACTCCTCTTAAGACAAATGTTACGTCCTCGTAACTCACTAATACTAAATCCTTAGCCATATCATCTCATTATCCTCATCACCACCGCATGTCAAAGATAACCGCCTATAACCTCATTTCTATAACCATTCCTATTTCCAAGGTTCTCTTACTTAAACAGTTCTCCCATCTCAATTCAATCGGCATACCACTTAACCTATACCACAAAATCTTTAACATAACCAATACTCCAGCTCTTCCACATTACCCCAACATGACATACCTATCTAGATAAGACACCTATCGCCAAAAACATAACTCACGGTCCACACTTGTTACGCATACTCACACTAGATCTTCGATTTCTTTTCTTTTATTACCACAAAACTCATTCATCACTTAACATGATACTATTCTCCAACACCCTATACTCACTGTCCCAATAAGAGATTATGAACCATTTACAGCTTCCATACTAGTATAACACATGTTCCACTAATCACTTACCATGACTATGTCTAACGTCTCATCTACAACAAGGTCAAATGTTCTGTACAACCTCTTACAACTGTGTCCCATCAACAGAATGTCACTATAACATGACAACAACGAAAACATATACAACTCTCTTTCATATCATACTCTACCTCATTCTTAACTTAACCTGGTAAAGAAAACATCAATAAGCAAGACAACTGTCTCCATGTTCAACCAAAACTCACAAAGAACAACAGCAAACAAAACAACAATCTATGTATAACTGGTATGCACTTTCGAAAACTCGTATCACAATCATCCCGCCTACTCCACCACAACCGGTGACGGCATCACAACACCGCCACCAACAGCCACACCGTAGTGCGAAAATACCCGCATCACAACACTAAATATCGAGCTCGGATCACCACCCGAGGCACCACAACCACATCGATAGACATCACAACTACATACAATTCCATAAATACTGACTCGGAAATAACCTTTCGAACAAGAAGACTTACTCAAATCCACTTTACTCAATCACAACGCAACATATTATATGAATAAACAGATAAGCATCTCATGAACATCATCTCTACCATTTCACGGAATACACATAAAATTATAACTAGCCATGTCAAATTAATCAAATTATTACCTTTTTGGATATCATTCAATTAAACTACCATGTCCAACATATATATTACAGAACATTCATAAAACAGCTTTATAATTATCACACCATACCACTTCTTGTGAGGTCAGAACCTCACACAAACATTTACACATATCATAGACCCGTAATCACAACCAACTAGTCAATCCTGACCACGTAAGTTACCACTCAACAAAGGTTACCTATTGTCCGAGCTTAACTCGCATGCCCCTCATCACATTCTTCCATTCGCATCACCAACACCTTCTGCCATACATAACCATACAGCTAACACTCATTATGAGAAACCACCTCCTAAGACTATGTCTTATACTTCCTGACAACCATACTTTTATCAATTTAGTCTTTACAAAATCAGCCTCTTTAGACTTGCCACTTTTCTAATATACCCTTACCCTTAACCACTAGTCAAAGACCATAACACTACCACTGTCCGGACATCAAACCTCTTCACTCATCTCTAAACATCATGATTTCTTTTCTATCTTTGGTTAACACCCCAAACAACGAACATCGAATCCATGAACAAAATTACCTCAACATTCTTCCCAATATTTTCCTTAATTGAATCATCATCCATTTCTCCACCAAAATCTCATATCATGCAGATATTCTACTAACTTCTTACTTTCCTTAATTTCTCGAAACTCATTATTAATCATGTTGTCCTGAAGCTCCCATATAACCATTAACCAACATCCTCATGATAATATCACACATTTCGATGATTCCTTACCTTTATATCACATAACTCCGGTGAATATTTTCCTCAGCTTACTTTTATCCTTCTTTTCTCTTTACACTCAATAATACCAATTAATAGTTCAACTCCTTATTCCTTCTAGCTAACTCTTTAGAAATCCAGTTACCCCTTCGTTGCTCCAAAACTCAAATTCCATTATTTTCTACCGACATCATCCCACTCTTTCTTACCATGGATCTTCTCTTATTATGCTACCACTCACACTTGCCACTAATCTATCCATAGAATCAACGTTTAATGTTCAAACAATTGCATCTCCCTTTTTACATCTCTAGAAATCATAATTCATTTAATACCGTTAATTACCCAAGGAAATCACACAGTAGTTTCGTCTCTCGGTAACACAAATTTCCAAACTCAGTCACTACCTGCAAATCCACGTCGCGACATGTCCCATTAAGTTCGCTATATACCACTATTTCCAAACGACCTTTCATTACATATGTTCTTACTCAACACTATTTCTAGCCATCTCCCTCCATAATTTATTATACATCTCAGGTTGCTACTATCCACATCCTTTCTTTCAATCTTTTCATTCTCACGTTCCTTAAACTTACACCATGCCTTGCCCACATTCACTTACATTTTCATTACTCAACATACAATCATGTCACTCATCTCGTCTCACACAACATGCTATATGCCTCAATTAAGTCTTACTAATCCCAACACATATAAATCATGTCTTCCCCACCGAACTCACACTCACCACAGGTGTCACTCACTACACCACAAGATTGGGTAACTTACGCGTCAAGACCAACATACATGTAAAACAATGCATAAAGAAGTAAAATAACCACTTTGAATTAAACATAATATGCAACGAAGTCAAAAGATAAGCATATGACCCAAAACAGGGGTCACTAGATCGAGTACAAGCCACTCGATCGAGTAAGGGACTTACTCGATCGAGTAGGTCAAGATCAGAAGCACGTAAACAAATCACCAGGGCTACTCGATCGAGTAACTAACGTACTCGATCGAGTGCCCCTTACTCGATCGAGTACCAAGGATACTCGATCGAGTACCCCAATTCTCAAACCTTTGTCCAGATTTTTAGTAAAACAGTCATAACTCACTCATTTCTTGGTCGTTTGGGGCGTGTGACCTATCGTTAGAATCGTAAAAGAACAAGCTATCACCTCCAATTGGAATTACATTAAAATCATTTATGCATCTCAAGTTATAACAGTTTAAAGACAACTTTGTTGTAATCAGACGACATCACTATTTGATTTTAGTTCCAAACAACGTAAGCGACAACAAGGTAAACAAAACAACCCAAAACTCATAACACCAGTATTGCTAATCATATGTTACTATGTTCAAAGCCAAGCAACAACATTCATCATGCACATAGATTATTTAACTTGTCAATCACGCTTTACTCACATGCTCTTATTTTATAACTTCACGTACACAATAACATAATATACGACATGAAATCCCCTATTCACATGTTACTAACATAGCAAAAGTAGAAAATCCACTTCCATCACATAAACATGTCCTCCACATGAATTTCATATTCTCATGCAATTCCTTAACTCATCTTTTCAACCAATTCAAAACAACATTATAAACCAACCGTCTTGCAATTCATGTATTCAATCAATGACAATTATAATCATATCATCATTATCCTTCACTACACATCTCACATACTCCACATGTATACATCCATTGGTTCATACAACACCTTACTATATAGATACACAACACACAAAGTATGCACATAGCGATCCCGACTCATATCCCATGTGACCGGTTCAAAATTGTAGGGCGACCCTTGCGACTTTAGGACGTCTCCCAAGCCTTTGCACTAGCTCCTACAACTTTTACCCCGGGTTCATTTTAATTGACTTCCTATGTTCATTAAGTTCATTGGTTACAGGTTTCAGGATCGTCGCTCTGATACCATTTGTAACACCCCCATACTCCAAGTGCCTTACCAGGACCACTCAGGTATGAAGACATTACCATCTCGGTTACCCGAGGCAATGATAATCAAACAACAATAAAGAAACGTACTTTAAAAGTAATTATAGTTTAAGTGATTACATGTTCAAAACCAAAACTGATAGGAGGAAATACAAGTTCTCAAAACTATCTACTATCAAAATACTATCAAGCGACAGACATAGCGGAAGACTTCTAAACTGCAACGTGGTGACTCATCCCAGCTATTCCATACGCATCGTCTCATACCTGCTCAATAACTGCTCACCACCCCCGAATGGATCACCACAGTTTTTAAAACATTTAAACGGGTCAAGACTAATCACACAATTCAATATATCAACAATAAGATAAACAGACAGCTTAACCGTCACACACACACACAATCACACCAATCCCAACAATCTCAATCACCGACCGTCCCTTTGGACCAGCCGCGCAGCTGGGGGACCGCAGCCGTTCCCACCTAAGCCCCGCTCATCATACGAGCGATAACCCTGTCCCATTAATGTGCACATCCCTTCTGTGGCGGGTTCCACAGAAGGCGAAACTAGGGCGTGAGATCACTCCCGCAAGTGACCCCACTCAGCCGAGAACGCATCTCGAGAACCATCAACAAACACAACCACAATCACAATCACAATTACAATCATCATATCAATCAACTAACTACAAAGACATCACCAATATCCCATTATGGGACTAATACTGAGTAGGAAATCCTACCTGGAAAGCACAACACGCAGACGGCATCTACAGCTGTCTCAAAACGCCTCTTCTATGAACTCTCCTCCTACCATACAACACATAGATACTACCATTCAATTACTATTCATAAAAACCCCCAATCCCTAAATTAGGGTTTCACTAATCTTAACAAATCATTATATAAATTACATTAAAAGCTTACCCTCGACGCAAGGAATCCAACGACACGAACTACGATGCAAACCGACCGTCTGAACTCCGGGAATTGTCAAGAACGCGATTAGGAAGAAGACAAGTTGCTTTCTCTCTTAAACAGGTTTTAGGTTTTGTAAAAAGTGATTTAGAACAAAGACGAATTGGTTTAAATACCTTAATCGCGTAATTAACAAAACCCGAGAAAACTCCCCCGATAAACCGGACACTCGATCGAGTACCCAAGGTACTCGATCGAGTACCCCCCTACTCGATCGAGTGCCCGACTACTCGATCGAGTGCCCAACAGTCGAAACTATTTATCTGCGCAACTTGCCCTTACTCGACAGAGTAAGGGCTACTCGATAGAGTACCCCCAAGACTATAAATACGGAGTATTACAGTCTTCCCTCCTTAAAAAGAACTTCGTCCCCGAAGTTCAACCCATACATAGAAACAACCATACTAACTCAATCAAGACACAACAACGAGACTAAGAACTCAAAACAAAACTCCAACCCAAACATGAACTCGTAACACCAACTCCACTAACTATTCCTACCTCCATAACATGGTTCACGATATCGTATTAACTCCATTATATCTCTCTCAACACTAACTCCATACACTACCAACTAGCTCCGTAATATATCATCCAGAGCCAGTCCAGATCAAAATACCCATAACATCAAGCGGAATGTTACATACGTAGCCTAATTAATTACGTCAAGGCAGAAAAGGAGTTCAGAGGCAGAACTCATCCTGGAACAGGCGCAGCAGGACTGCGCCCTCTGGAAGAGGCGCAGCAGTTGCTGCGTCTGT
This sequence comes from Silene latifolia, assembly GCF_048544455.1. Lineage (NCBI taxonomy): Eukaryota > Viridiplantae > Streptophyta > Magnoliopsida > Caryophyllales > Caryophyllaceae > Silene > Silene latifolia. The sequence continues at coordinate 288,176,742 of NC_133538.1, forward strand.
TCCAAGGGTGAGCGCTGGCTGTGAAGCCGGAACTGCAGGTCGTTAATGTCGATTGGTGAATTTAATGATTGATTGGTGATATCTACCCGGATGAAAGTGATTAACAGATTAATTATATGTGAATGATGGTCATAAAAGCGATAAAACACGGATGAGACGGATGTAAACGAATTATCTACATGATGAAGCGATGTTAATGAATGAGTCCTCTGTTGAAATAAGTCAATTAGGCGGAATAGAACGGATATATGACGAACATGCGAATAAACATATAAAAACTATATCAATGACGAATCCCAGAAACCCAACATGAACAAATTGAATCTCTGAAATCCGGGTTTGATTTTAATGACGAAAACCCGCAAGTATGGATTATTTGGGATTTAAGTCGAATTTATGACAATTAAACATATGCTAACGATGATGATTATATACATGTGGATTATTATGATGTTACGATGAAGAATTAACGAACGAACAAATAACAAATAAAAGGAACGGATTACAGAGGACGAGAAGAAGAAAAAGAAGCGAGAATCGGCGGCCTCACGAAGAGGCGCAGCAGAACGCGCTCCTTCAAGAGGCGCAGCAGTTGCTGCGTCTTTTCTCGACGTCTGTCTACTGGAAACCCGTAAAAAAGGGTTTTTAAAGATGGTTTTAGAAATCGGTTTTAATGGTGTTTTCGACGTAAATCTTACAACGATGATACGATAAATAAAATACAATAAATAAAAGAGGAATATACACCCTCAGACTTACATGTTGACGGAACGAGATGAACTAAGATATCGACTAGTGAATGCTCGACGCGAATGCAAGAAGAGTGCCCTCGTAAGAGGAAAACGATTGATTAAGTTGATTGATTATTGGTGTAGTTGGTCAAATTGGTCGGTCATGCAACGGAGAGGCTGGTACCCGGAAAGATCCGAGCTTACGTGGTCGGAAGTCCAAGCACGTAGGCGCCAATTAGTAAGAACAAAGTCTAGAATGCAAAGGGAGAAGAGAAGGGCGGACACTCGCGTGAGAAATATGAGGAGCGAAAGCTCCTATTTATACTAATCACACGGGGAAAAGGGTTTAGGAGACTCTTTGGCAGTGAATCTCAGAAAGATATGAAAAAGATACGTAAGACATGCAAAGAAGGGGCCTGGGAAGAGGCGCAGCAGCCACTGCGTCTCTTGGAAGAGGCGCGAGACCACTGCTCTTGCGTCTATTCCCGTGAGGTTTCCCTCGCTAAAGAAAGATTTCCGCGTTTGAGTTATGGTAGGACGGAAATAATTCGATTATCTTGTGAATATTACGGGATATTATTTGCCAAAAGATAAAATTTGTGAAATATGGAATAGAAACATCCGGAACATTCCAGAATATTCTGACTCGGGATTTAACAGCTATCAGAAAATGGAGACGGTTTTTGACCCGGACTCCGAATGTACTCTAATTACTGCCAAAACGACCGTATCGGGACGTAGATGACAACTAAGAGGTAGACATTAGTATTTGAGCAATCACTTGACGACAATCTTACGAACTGTCACAAATCGTTCCGCGTACCAAACATGCGGCCCAATCATCACCGGGTGGTTTGCGGGAGGTGCAGAAATGAGGTATCTACACATTCGCTTAAATTATTTGTCATAAAAAAAATAAACAAATGATAAGACAAAGAACTGCTATGGAGATATTTGCGCATTATAAAACTAGGCAAAAAAAGAGAGTTCACCTACTATTCAAATAACTTTGTTGTGTACGTACAAATTTTCTAACACTTATCACAATTTTTTAGATAGGAAATTTAATAAATAAAAGAAAGTTCGTTATATATGTCGGGTGATTATTTTGACGGCTTCGTTAACGCCTCATTAAACAAAAGAAAGTTCAATAAATACAAAAATAAGTTCCTTACACAAAAATCTCTTTAACCACTTTCACGAGATAAAATATTACAAATAGGCCCGTGCATCGCACGGACATTAAATCTAGTATATATATGAAAGAGGCTTTTTTTTAGGCAATTCTAGAGACTCCAACTTTTTAAAATTACCTAATTAATTTTTATTTAAAATAATATTATGCATAATTATCCCAATATATATGCAAATTCTATCTACATACGATTTTATTAATTTTTATTTAAAATAATTTTATGTATAGTTAGTTATTCCCAATATTTGTGCAAATTCTATCTAATATTTTTGCAAATTTTATCTAATAGAGTTTTATAAGTTATATAGCATTGGAAAATCATAAACTTATATGGCTATATATACCATCAAAAGATGGAATTCATATTTGCAATTTGCACAGATCTATAGTTTGGCATAGGGGTCTTTGAAAAGCAGATTAGGTAATATTCCGTACATCACTAAGGAAAAGGTCGAATCTCTGTAAGTGATTTATAAGCTAATGCTACAGAATTGTTCTGCAATGTATCACTGATCCTCAATTCCTCATAGTAAAGCTTCAGATTGTATTTCAAATAAGAATGAAGATGCTTGTCTATTGAGTTATTGATGCCGATGTGATCCCGACAGTTATAGCAGGCTCGCAGGATCAATGAAAAATCAAGCTGACCTGAAGTGTGATGGGTATTATTGTAATAAAACCTTTAGAATGTGGTAGATACTTCATTGCGAAAGATGTATAGGACGGACATGTTTAATTTGCTCATGCTTACAATTCAACCTTCCTTGTCTTTAGATATTGGAATTTTTTTTTTTTTTTTATCATTCTGTTTCGTTGAGTTACTCTTTCAGAGACCAATAGAAATCCAAGTAGCATTTTTGTTCGTGCTAAATAAAATAGATGGGGTGCGGTTGTAAACTAACAGTAGCGCCTCCTACAGCTGGTTTCCTGCGATCTTTGTCACATATTGATCTTGAGCTTAATCACAAATTCACAACTTTGTACACCATAATTTCGTAAGCTTTCTATAAACTTATATGGCTATATATACCATCATAAGATGGAATTCATATTTGCAATTTGCAAACACGCAACTCTAAAGTACTAAAGTGTATGCATTTTGTTTCGTATTTGTAAATATAATCTCAATATTTTCATTAATTCGGCCTCTTACCCATTCATCGTTTCATATTTTTGTATTTTTGAGCATTGACCATGTATTAGACCTCTTAAATTTTATTTTTCCTCATGTTTCATCTTAAGTTGTTTGATGTTTAGTATTTTTTTTTTTGTAAGAATTCTTACGTTACTCTATTTCTTTTGACGTAAGTTTTTTTAAGGTTGGTTATTTTATTTCTTTCATTTATTGCTCGATTTGTAATTATTTGATATATTAGTTCGATGTTGAAATGAATCACATAAAGGATAAAGGCTATGAGCATTATGGCTTTGAGGCGCCACAAATACTCTTCTATAATAAGTTTGTGCGAGACCAACTCATATGATTGGGTAATTAATTTTTCAATTTTTGTTTATCTTTTCTTAAAAGATTTTCCAAGAAGTGATCGGAGCAAGATCTTAACAAAAATTTAATGGGCAAATTATAGGGATATATGTAGATGTTACACCCGCAAGCATACCGAGTCCGCGTCGATCAACCAGAGTTCGTAAATCTACCCAGGATGATGCATTCAGTTATGATTAGCATGAATTAAGGATGGGCATAAATCAAGGGAACAAATATATCAAAATTAAGGAGAGGATCAAGCCAAATAAAAGGATACAGAATAATTGAAGGGAGACAATTCCTAAAACTTAGCCAAGGATTAATATTAGAATAATTTAATTATGAAAAATTATGTACTATTTAAGCACATAAGCGTGTAAGCCCAAGGCATAAAAAAAAATAAGAATCATTCTATTACTCAGTTTACTGAATTCTTGGAGTTCGCAAGCACTCGAAGTCTCATATTATTGTAATCTTGCTTCAAGGTTGTTAAATTGGCTTAATGAGGTGAGGTGATATGCTATTATTTAAGATTCAAATTGGTGTTGTAGACATATATAAACCCACACGTTTTTTCAAGAATAATATATAATCACTGATACATAAGTAAAAGTACAAATAATGTTACATCCACGTATTCATGATAATAATACATGAAATCCGTATGAATACATACATAAACCATGCAACTAAATATATGTGCATGCAATTTTATTAATAGTGGTAGTGGTGCCAACCCAAACGATAAATCCATTTGTTTACTATACGTCCATTAACTCAATGTTTACGGTGAGCGTGAGCCATCGTATCCATATTATTTGATCTTTGAAGTAGATATATTTGACAGTTATTAAGTACATACTGATCCATATTTCTCATCATCGTTCTCATGCATAAAAAAAGGTTATCTATGAAGTTAGAAGACGTCACTTTTTTCATTTTATACGGAGTACCTTATTGAAAGAAACTTTATTGAAATGTGTTCAAATTAATAGAATAGGAAGATTTATACGGAGTATCTTATTTGAGTAATTGAAATACAAAAGGAAAGCTTGTTCTCCTAGGTGTTTAATGAAGGTGGATCTCAAGAAGGCATACGACTCTGTTGAATGCGAGTTCATTAGGCAGATGTTGGTTGCTCTGGAGTTCCCTCAAAAGATGATTCAATGGGTTATGGAGTGCATTTCTACTCCCTGGTTTACACTGTCTCTTAATGGAGCTACATTGGGTACTTTCAGGGGAAAAGAGGGATCAGACAAGGAGATCCTATGTCTCCTCTCCTGTTTACCTTTAGCATGGAGTACCTCAGTAGAATTTTGAATTATGTGACAAGTTCCTTGGAGTTCAATTACCATCCCATGTGTAGAGCACTCAAGCTTACTCACTTGTGTTTTGCGGATGACCTCCTCATGTTTTGTAGGGGAGATAAACAGTCTATATGCACCATTCTGAGAGCTTTTGCTACGTTCTCTAAGGCTTCTGAACTGGTAATGAACAGAGAAAAATCTGATATCTACTTTAATGGTATGTGCAATGAGGATAGTCAGTATGTGATGAGGGTTTCAGGCTTCAGAGAAGGGTCTTTTCCATTCAGGTACCTGGGCATTCCCATTTCTTATTAGAGAATGGTTGTTGGGGATTGTTCCAGGCTTGTGGAGAGAGTGGTAATGAGAATTCGTGGTTGGGGAGCTAGAAAGCTCAGTTATGCTGGTCGCCTTGTCCTTGTTCAGGCTGTTCTCTCACATTTTGCCCACGTTTTGGGCTCGTATTTTTCTCATTCCCGTGATCGTGATGGACAGAATAGAGCTTATTTGTCGAAATTATTTGTGGAGTGGTTCGAGGAATTTCAAAACCGCCCCGTAGCATGGACTAAGGTACACTTTGGAAAAAAATCGTGGTCTTGGTATTATTAACTGTAAAATGTGGAATGTGGCTATGCTTGGCAAGTATGTATGGTGGCTTGCCATGAAGGCAGATCACTTATGGATACGATGGGTGAATCACATGTATATTAAAGACCAGCATTGGATGGATTATGTTCCAACTGTTAGTTCAAGTGGACATGGAGGAAGCTTTGCTGGTCAAGGAGCAACTTAAACCTGCCTACTGTAATGGGCAAAGGAGGTTTAATGTAGGGAGATATACTATCTCTGAGGGTTACATTTGGCTTCAAGGTGATCAGGTCAAGGTTCCTTGGCATCCTGTTGTATGGAATCGTTTCAATATGCCCAAGCATGCGTTTATTGGATGGCTAGCTATCCAAGGTAGACTACTCACTAAGGATAGACTAGTACGTTTTGGGGTTATTCAGGATGGTACGTGTGATATGTGTCTGGACCATGCTGAAGATCATTCTCATTTGCTATATCATTGCAAATTCAGTAGCCAATGTTGGGCTTTGCTTAAAGTCTGGTTGGATGTGGCTTTGCCTGGCTGTGGGATACTTGAGTGGTGTAGCTCTTGGAGATGCAGGTCTATCATGAAAAAAAGGATTGTCTGTGCTGCGGTGTTGGCTTTGGTGTATCAGTTGTGGAGGGTCCGTAATGTGTGCAGGGTGGACTGTTACCTCCCTTCTCCTGCAAGTGTTGTTAATTCAGTGCAACAAATAGTGCAAAGTAGAGGTCAGCAATGGAAGTGGACTTCTAAGTATCAATGTATGAGTTGGTCTCCTAGGATGTAATTTGTTAGATGGTTAGCAGTTTATAGTAGGGTTACTATGTTTGTGTCTATTGGTGAATGTATGACTTTATCTTAATTATTAATATAATTTTCACATTTCACCAAAAAAAAAAAGAAATACAACTTTTACGTATAATTCAAAATGATATTAAAAGGTCTTAACAATTAGAGGAAGGACAAATTTAAAACCCGTGCAACGCACGGGCACAAAATCTAGTAATAGAATAACACCGGAATAACACCACGATAACACCAGAATAACACCGCTGTAACATGTTATTTTATTTTATTTTTATTTTTTATTTTTTTATTTCTCATTATGTTACCTTTTTTTTCACAAATAACCTCTAGTTTTCTCATTATGCTACCTTTTATTTTATTTTATTTTTGTGTTAGCACATGTTACTCCAGGTTTTTTTTTCCCGATTAATACCTGTTATTCTTCTTTTTTGTCCTTTTTTTCCTTTTTTTTGTTACACTACAATAACACTACAATAACACGTGGTATTGTTGTGTTATTCTGGTGTTATTGTACTGTTATTCTAATGTTATTGTAATATTAATGTAGTGTTATTGTGGTGTTATTGTAGTGTTATTTTTATGTTATTGTGGTGTTATTATGATGTTATTGAATAAAAAAAATGATGACTGTCTTGCTTAAATATAGTCACAATTAATTCCAAGCTATTTTTAGCAAAAATACTGGCTACACATACACGATATGATCCAAATGGATGGCATTATAAGCACTTATATAGTTATACTAAAGATATGTTCATATTTGATCAATGCTCATAACTCAAGCCACATTGATAATACAAACATTCCGATGCAAGAATCAAACTCCCCATACAATTAATTTCAAATTGAATAAATAAGACTATCAAACTACTAAAAAAAGAACCAACAAAGGCTTGAGTCCAAAACAATAAAATTGCTATCGTTTGGTTACCACTTGAAAAACACAGACATTAGAAAATCCCATGATTTTAAAAAAAGAAGGTTGTTTGGTTGCCATTTTTTGGGGAGAATGTAGGAATTAGAACTTCTCAGGAACTTCCAATGCCTACATGATGTGGGAAGTGGCTTACCTACTCCCTCATTGGTCATTGGAAGTTCCTGTGGAATTTAATTCCTACATGGACAACCAAACAATTTTGCCAAATTCACCCGAATTAGATGATGAAACTTAATTCCTATGAATTGCAAGTTCTTAGGAAATTGAAGTTCTTTGATCAACTAAACGACTCCTACTATCAAACTGCTACTACATTTCAAGGTGTAAAAGAGTTTCAATTGAAGTCCAAGTTGAAAAGAAGGTTCACTACTTCATTTGTATACAACCAAAATACTCCGCCTTGAATAACAATTCATATCCATGAGTTAAAAATTTATCCTAGCTCGACAAATTCAGTTGTCCAAGTTGGATTTTATCCAAAACAAAATCAATAATGCCAATTTCCCCTTCCCCGCCTGGTTGCGAAAACAAGAAAAAAATAAATAAGAACAGCAACTCCTGGTTGCGAACTCGGAATTGAAACAAAGCCGCCATGGTTGCCCTCCAAGTTGGATTTTATCCAAAACAAAATCAATAATGCCAATTTCCCCTTCCCCGCCTGGTTGCGAAAACAAGAAAAAAATAAATAAGAACAGCAACTCCTGGTTGCGAACTCGGAATTGAAACAAAGCCGCCATGGTTGCCCACCATCAGTTCGTCAAAATCCATAACTTTTAGCGTTGCTTCGGAATTAACCGCTCCTGCTTCTGCCGTGTCGCCATGCTCACCACCAGTCCAGACTAAACCTGGCGTCATTCATTGCTTGCCTTCAACTCGGAATCGAAACCCGACTTAACTTGTGCACCATCACTTCGGTTATCCCACCACAATTTGAGTTACCAATACTGAACTAGGCACTGAAATCAGCGACCAACGCACCACAGTATCAAACAATGAACTCATCCGTATAAATTCAGTCCCTTCTTTCTTTAATTAAATATAACGACATTGGCATGTTTATGTTTTTCTAATAAGCGACTAACAATATAAACAATGAATAAATGAACTGTTCAGCTAATTTACACCATAGATACATTCAATCGCAATTTAACTTATTAATTTCCAATTCAATGTCCCTGGAGTAAAGTTGAAAAAATCAGGCCTTATAAATCAAATTTACTTAATCATCATTTAACTTATCAAAACAAGAGTAAGGATCAACTCTCTGTCTAACAGCTAATGGGTTTGTCGTTCCCACAATCAGAAAAGGGAGGTATTTGAGCCAACCAGAGAGCATTAACGCATTAACTCTCTGTCTCACATCAGTTACCTCATGTAAATATCTTCCCCTAAACCAGAAGATTGCAACTTTGGATGTCAATCATGTTCAATAAACTTGATTTCAAGGAACTCAAGCTCATCCTTGCTCTTTTGTACCGTATTCTCGTCCTTTACAGGACACTTATGCCTCCATGTATACTACTGACATTAGCCTGTGACTCATCACCACCTTCCTCAGCAAGTAACCAAGTGAACAGTATAGGACTGCGCATCGATATAACTAGCTCCACTCAGGTTTCCAGGAATTCCAATGCCAAAATTCAGATAGTAGCTGGGGATTCAAAGGGGTCAAATCAGCCAAGAATAACATTTAAGCAACACCATTAAGCAAACTTAACTCATCGAAGTCCACAATTCGCTTCCCTCACGGACTCAACCTTTCACAACAACAACAACATCAGAGCCTTAATCCCAAAATGATTTGGGGTCGGCTGACATGAATCATCCTTTCGAACTGTCCATGGGTGAACGCACGCCTCAAAATGCGAATAAAAAGGGAAGATGAAAAACAAAAAGGGAGAACGAAAATGTAATGGAAAGTCAAGGTGAACTTAGAGGTTTTAAAATCGAATTCCGTCTTTCTTTTATAAAAACTTAAAATTTAAATCGAGAGAAAAGATTAAAGCGATTTTTAAAAACCGAAATAGAGTTAAGGATCCGGAATGAACCAGGTCAAAACTATAAGAAAGTGGTTGTTGAAAAAGTGTGTAATAAAGGAGAGAAAAATAAATAAATTAATTTCTTTAAATTAAATGAATAAAAAACACTAAATCATCAAAAACATCAAATACTAAAAATCCACATGTATCCTTTCCTCCATTGTGCCCTCTCCGTCACCATACTCTCCTCCAGCCCCATAACTCTCATATCGCGCTTTCTATCACTCTCAACCATGTCCTCTCTGTCTTCCTCTCGCCTCTAAGGACCTTTTTCTGTTTCTCCAAGTCTCCGGCCTCCTAATCAAAAGGCCCATAGGTCTCCTTCTCACATGACCAAACCATCTTAATCGGTTTTCCATCATCTTGTCCTCTATTGGCGCCACTTTTACCTTTTCCCTAATCACCTCATTCCTTAACCGATCTTTCCTTGTATGTCCGCACATCCACCTCAACATGCGCATCTCCGCCACACTCATCTTTTGAATGTGACAATGTTTCACGGCCCAACACTCGGAGCCGTAAAGTAGGCGTTGCCTAATTGCCGTGCGATAAAATTTTCCCTTTAATCTTTGGGGCATATCTTTATCGCATAGAAACCCCGAAGCACTCTTCCATTTCAACCATCCCGCTTTAATTCCGTGAGCCACATCTCCGTCTAACTCCCCATCTTTTTGAATAATAGATCCTAGATATCCGAAGAAATCCGAACCCTCAACAACATTCCCATCGAAAATAATACTCCCGCCTCTGTCGATCTCAACCCCGCCACCTTAGTGAACCGACACCTCAAATACTCGGTCTTACTCCCGCTCGGCTGAACCCACGAGTCTCTAAGGTCCGCTCCACACTTCCAACTTTCTCTCCACCCCTCTTTTGTCTCATCAATCAACACAATATCATCAGCAAACATCATACACCAAGGGATGTCGTCCTGAATATCCCTTGTCAACTCATCCATAACTATAGCAAAGAGAAAAGGACTAAGTGCGGAACCTTGATGCACCCCGATGGTAATAGGGAATTCTTCCGTTCTCCCAACATTAGTGCGAACACTTGCACTAGCCCCCTCATACATGTCCTTTATGAGGTCAATGTATTTTCGCGACACACCCTTTCTCGCCAAAGCCCACCAAAGTACTTCTCTTGGTACCCTATCATATGCCTTTTCCAAGTCAATAAAAACCATATGCAAATCCTTCTTCTTGTCCCGATGGTATTCCATCAACTGTCTCATGATAAAAATCGCATCCATAGTCGATCTCCCGGGCATAAATCCAAATTGGTTTTCCGAGATGTCTACATATCTCCTAAGCCTTTGCTCGATTACCCGCTCCCATAACTTCATGTCAACCTTTCACCTAATTCAAAAAAAATAAAACATCAGCTTCTACCATACTGTCCTAGACTATACTAAAACTTAGCAATATCCGCACCGACGAGGAACAAGGAAGACTCAATTTCTTAGCAGCCTTGAGCTGACAATCAGACTCATCATCATTCCGAATCACATGACCTATAGACGCACTAATCACCATTGCTAATTGCATTATACTCATCCTAAATAAAATTAAACCTCTGCTACTCTCTCCACAGAACCTCTGCCATTACGAATGAATTAATCACTAAAGTCAATTACACACAAACAACATTAATCTTGAACAGAAAACAAAGAAATTTCTAGGAAAAATAATAAGAGTCAAAATTAGCAAAAAAAAAAAAAAAAAAAACCGAAACCTTGATTGATGGAAGATGGAGAGCAGAGATCAGATTAAGGAGCGAAGTTGTGAAAAAAATGGCGGTGACATCATCGGAGAGGGGAAGAAGACGATATTTATCATAGTAAGAAGACAAATACGCTCGGGTAATAGGAACTAGACCTTCAGTAGACGCCATTAAAAATAGAGATGGCAGTTGTTGCAACGACGGAGAGAGAAAGATGACAGTGGATTGTGAATGTGGAAAAACACAAAAATGATGGGGACCGGTCGGTTTTTGGGATTAATTGTTGATTTGTTGTTATTGGCAGGGAAGGCGAGATTAAATCTGGACCACTGATCTGGTTGATATTGTTTAAATCTTACTCCCTCCATTCAACTCCACTTTACATGTATTCCATTTCCGTCCATTCAACTCCACTTTACAGGTTTCCTTATTTGGCTAAAAAAATGACAATTCTATCCTTATTGAAAATCTTTATTTACAAAAAATGTCACCCAAACTCCACACTAACCCACCATAAAACCCCACCTTTATGTTTTTTTTTAATATTTTTAACCTCTTCTTTCTCTTTCCCCATGTACTTTTAATACTTTTTTTAATCCGCTACTTAATATCCGTGTAAAAATCAAAGTTGCAAGGTGGAGTTGAATGGAGGGAGTATAGTTTAAAACTCACCATAATAAACTAAACTCACAATATATATATATATATATATATATATATATATATATATATATATATATATATATATATATATATATATATATATTGTGATCACATGAAATTCACCCTATCTTTTTGAGTCGTGAGTCCATGATATAATATCACACGTTATACTACACAATATCACAAACTAGGTTTCACACGTTATACTAAACAATATCACAACTGAAAAAAAAAAGTTTTTGAAAAAAAAATTCGAAAAAAAAAATCGTGATATTGTTTTGTAATACAATATCACACGTTATATTAAACAATATCACAGCATACATTAAATTTTTTTTTTTTTAAAAAAAAAAAAAAAAAATCGAAAAAAAAAATCGTGATATTATTTTGTAATACAATATCACATGTTATACTAAATAATATCACAGCTTAAAAAAAAAAAAAAAAAAAAAAAAAACTTTTTCGGAAAAAAAAATTTTGAAAAAAAAATTTTGAAAAAAAAAATTGAAAAAAAAAATTCGAAAAAAAAAAAATTTGAAAAAAAAAATCGAAAAAAAAAATTGAAAAAAAAAATTCAGAAAAAAAAAATTCGTGATATTGTTTTGTATAGTGCGTGATATTGTGTTATGGACTCATGGACTCAAATATATAGGTGGACTCACCGGATCTTGCCTCTATATATATATAGAATCAGGATCCTGTGCGAACTAAATTACGGTGCGAACCGTACGAACTCTTAACAACCCTTGGATAAGTCACATGAAAGGCCACGATTAAATTTCAAGACCACACTAAATATCACTCTTCAGCCAAACTCTCTCCTTATCATTCTCTCTGACCCCGACAATTACTTCCCCAAACACTCTCTCACCCACTAGCACATCTCCGGCCACCACTCACCGGTCAAATAACCACGCTGACTCTCTCCTCATTTCCCATGCCCTGACACTCGACGACGCAGACGTCGATGTACCACCGGCTACCACTTCCCTCCTCCGACAACTCATCGACTGAAGACGAATCCGTTGGGGGCTGTAGGAATTAACGGTTTCTCCTCACCGTTCGACCTCCTTTCTCGTCGGCGACCACCTCAAATCCATTATACCCTCGACAAACTTCCACATCTACAAAAATTGATTTTAAAATTCCAGATCTACAAAATTTAAGCAATGGTGGTTGGCGACGGTGGATGAGTACTGATAAGGTGAGTAGTGGGTGTTGTGGTGGGATCGTCAACGCTTCATATGTTAACGGAGTTTTCGGGTGTGGTGGATAGAGGAGAGGCGTTGGGCGTGGTGGTTTCGTAGTAGTGATACGAAATGGGGGTAACTAAGAGGTTGAGTGGCTTGTGTGGTTGGTGGTGGTTGGTGGTTGTGGTGTTTGCCTTAGTGATAGGCGATGGTCAGTCTAGTGCTAGGCGTGGGTCAAGTTGGTCAGTACTGGTGGTGGTAGTCATAGGGATTGGGGGTGGTGTTGGTATAGCGGCAATAGGCAGTGGTAATTTATGGTTAAGTGGTGATTGCATAAAATTTGACTCCCGATACACAAGATAATACTACTAGGTACACATGCTAATACTATTGGGTACATAGATGACGTGTGTATCTAGAGTTCTAATTTGGTAAGATTGGTTGCTGGATACATGAAATATGGTTTCGGATATGGTCATGGGCTGGGTGCTAGGTGATGGGTCAGGCTGGTGGTTGGTAGGAGGTGGGGTGCTTATCTGACATCGTCGCTTATGTTTTCGGCAATGAATGCAAATTACTGTGCTTGTATCTTGTGGACAATGGTGGAGCTTTTATTCCTAAACAAGCTAACGTCTTTCCTGACTAGGAGAATTTAGGCAGAATATTTTACAATCAAGCCACAATGTCTGCTCAAGGCATACCTCAAATTGAAAAAGATATGCCTTATTTCTTCAACACCTATTTTGTGTAGCTCAAGAATGGTGGCCATAATATTTTTACATCTTCTCAACATCCTGTATATGTTGTACTGATTTGCCTTTCTTGTTCAAATGGAACAAACTTTGACCAATATTCTCACAATATACGCTAGTATATTGTGACTAAGTATATTCGGAGAAAATAATGGTTCAAGACATCGGTTCAGCACCAAAGTCAAGTGAGGACAATGTAAATGGGATAGAAATTCCTCTGAAATTCTGTGCTTCACTCAAAAAGATGTCGTTGTGGATATTAAAGATGAGCCTGAAGCTCTCATCTGAAGAATCGCTGCAGTTCCAACACCGCAAAATAGAGAGGGCCTATACTCAGAATCCTTTACGTAACACGTCAATCTGGGCTCTCTCTTTTCGGAGTTATGCTGTTTTTTCAGATTGATTGGTGATGAATTTCAGAGAGGAACGTTCAGGTTTTACCTCAGGTACTGAACGAACAAAAAGGCAGCCAAAATTTAATGCTCAAAAGAGGAAGACAAAGGCATAGAACTGGTTGCAAATTCAAAACAGTCACACCAGAATAACGTCATTCCATCATTGTATTTAAGGACCAGTTCATACTAATAGAAAAGCAAGACTAAAAGGTTTCAGAACCCTTACAAGAAGAAAAATGAGCAATGACCATAAATTATTTAGTCAAACTAATCTCCAAATAAGACATTTAACCTCCCACAAATTTATGTCTTTCCTCTAAAACAATCTTGAGCTTTAAGGTTGGATTAGGTGGTGTTGCACCGCGGAGCCGTATAATCCAACCCCAAACATTTTCCCGTCCTATATTTATGATACTCATTCTCTCGTTTGATCTCATTAAGTTGCTAGATACAAACCTTTAGCATGCTAGAAACACTCGTTTAAGTTGCTAGATACATACCTCTAGCTATCTAGATACACTTCTTTAATTTTCTAGATACATATATTTAGTTAGCTCGATACACTCCTATAATTTGGTAGACACACAGTACAAGACATTCAACATATTGCCCGACATTCAAATGGAGAAATTAGCGTACAGAATGTTTAGTCTAGAACAAGGCAGAGCAATATAAAAAATTTACGCCTTAAAAAAGAATCCTATGAAAACAATTATTCTTGGCTACAGAAGAACCAAAGATAACCATATCAAGTTAAGATTCTCACTTAGTTTATATAGGTAACACCTAATTGTCCAATATTGCAGCTAAATGTAAAATGTCATCAAATACAAACATGACAAAATTACGGAACATTTCACTAACCTCATGAAAAATGATTTAAACTCTAGTTATAGCTAGATACACTTCTTTAAATTTCTAGATACGTATTTTTACCTAGTTAGATACACTCTTTTAAATTCCTAGAAACATACCTCTTGCTACATAGATACACTCTTTTAAGTTTCTAGATACATACTTTTACTTATGGGTTAAATTAGGTGGCTAGATACACACTCCTTTAAGTTAGATGCACATCTTTCCCTTCCTAATTGATACATATTTTTAGTTAGTTAGATACACTATTTTAAACTACTATATACATATCTTTAGTTAGTTAGATTCACTCCTTTAAACTAATAGATACATACCTTTAGCTATCTAGATACACTTCTTTAAATTACTAGATACATATTTTTAGCTAGTTAGATACACTTCTTTAAACTACTAGATATATATCTTTAGCTAGCTAGATACACTCTTTTAAACTACTAGATAGTAGATATATACCTCTAGTTAGCTAGATACGCTTCTTTAATTTACTAAATACACTCCTTTAAACTACTAGATACATACCTATTATATAATGGTCACAAATTATCATAGAAATGGTCACATGCTCACATTTGGGTGTCACAATTTGTGACGTAAAAGAGCCCGTCACAATTGAGAATCTGTGTTCAGTCAATAATTTACTCTTTCCTTTTCTTGCAAATAAATCAACCCATATGGGTGAAGACTACTACATTTCCTCCTGATTTCACGTTACTTTCATTTTTTAATAACTTAAAATTCATTCTTTTTTTCTTACCTTAATTATCATGTATAATAACTGTAAATTATTATCCGGGACGAAAATTGTACAATTAATTATTTGAATTTTGCTTCTTAGGTATTGAAAACTACTCCAAATTAGATCATTAAAATGTATGATAGATACATTTCTTAACTATACTTGATACGCATACACCTCTCAATGCTCTGGATCCAGACATTTATTTGTGTGATAGATACAATGATTAATAAATAATTAATGACTTATTTATCCTTCCGCATGCTAAAATTTAAGTGGCTCAATTTATTATTACGGAAAGTCCCCAAACAATGTTTGCTCCTGCGTCCTGACTCTTGACAAAGGTCATGGATCTGGTTAACGAAATTACTTAACTCGTCATCGTTATTATTTCTTCCACCGCTGAAATGAAGCCTTATCTCTGGCGACGATGTGATTCAACCAAATCAACGACACCCTGACCAACAGCTATCCTACCCATCCGACGACATCAACGGAGCAACTGCAATTGAATGACGAAGAGAGGAAAGAAGTGAAGATAAACGAGCGATAAAACTGATCGGTGAAGATAAATCCGTGACATCGCAGCTCCATCAACGTCGAACCTCGCCGGAATCAATCGTGGTTCACTTTTATTATTTTAAAATTCGGTCTAACTACTAGATCTACACAATACGAAGTAACACTAATGGTTTTGTCGCGGCGAATGGAAGCCACGAATAAAGGTCAGCGGTTGGACGGCAAAAAGAAGCGTCGTCAATGATGATGACGATCATGGTGACCAGAGCAAGGATACACGACGGGAATGGGATAAAATTGAAAGAGTGGAGTTGGTAGTGTGACCAATGTTAGGAAGTGACAACCGGAGCTCCGACGGTGCGCTGACAAGCTCCAACCAGTGTGCCGAGAACGGTGGTGCCTCGTCGGTCCTCCGGTGGCAGCTGCAAAAGCTGTTGGCAAAGATGGTTGTGTGGTGGATAAGAATGTGTAAGAACAAAATTAGAGATCAGAGTTAATAGTGTGTCGTGTTTGTAATTGAAAATGGGATTTTTAAGTCAGTTCGTACGGTTCATCTAGTAAGTAAGTTTGATCCCCGCGGGATATATATATATATATATATATATATATATATATATATATATATATATATATATAGGGGCGGGATAAAATCTTAACTAAGTTAATGCGCCCAACTGCATTTAACTAAGAAATATACCCTTCAGTTTGTCACGCATTCCATTGTCCAATTTTTCAAGAGAGAGAACTATCTCGCACACTCTCTCTCTCTCTCTCTTTCTTGCTTCCTCACTTCCGTTACACTTTCCTCTTTCACTGGATCGACATTCGGCTCGACCGTCGTTCTACTAATTAACCAACATTACTGCAACCGTTATTTCGATCTAAGTTCACTATAGAACGAGGTGGGTTCAATTATGATTTTAGATCTTTTTAATTTCTCCCCATTTTTAATGTAATTTTGTGATAAATCATCGTTATAACTGAAAAATTAAGTATATCGGAAAAATTAGGGTTTGTAAAATATGAAATTTTGATTTTCATAGATTGTGTAATTGATTTATGTATGTGAATTTGAAACCCAACAAGAAATACTAGGTGTCCTCTTCATGGTTCTTATAACTATATTTTATTTTTAGTTTTTATCTGATTTTCCTTTGATTCCGTCTAGATGCGTTCATATTATAAAATTTCTAGCTGATATTAGTTAAGATCTAATCTGGGCTTCTGTTGTTTCTTGCTCGAATTCATGGGGCTCCGTTGAGATCATTTGCTCGTGGTCCACGAAGAATATAACGAAACCGACCTCGACACAACGTGATGGTTGAATTTGAATCATTTGAAGGATTCGATCGATGGGTTGCTTTGAGGTGAATGCTGGTCGCGCAGGTGGATGTGGTCAAGTGAATTGGTCTGTAATCGCGGTTGAGTTCAAGGAAGAAGCAGTAGTTGACTCTCGTTTCGGGTTGCGCCATGGTGCTCGTTGAAAGTTGAGGAGAAGACGGAGCACTGTGGGGCGATGTTATCGTCTTTGAGATGTGAGACGAGGATGAGCGAGTCGTGTCGGAACTCCGAAAAAGGAATATGAAGAGGTATAAATATCAGAACCTCACTCTCGCTCCTCTTTAAAATTTCTCTTTAACATAGTCATATTGCATTCTTTTCCTTGACATCGGCTTCTACACCAACTATTGTATAATATTGCATATAAAGTGTTGAAAGAGGGCTATGAAGTGATTTCTTTGACCAAAAATGAAAAGCGGACGATTTTCATCTGGAAATTTGTATTTTGCTAATGCTACTTCTTCACTTACAATTGCAGACAGTCAAATGATGTCCATTTTGTCTTCCTTCCTCCATCAAAACTTGAGTTTTCTTGCGATAACGAAGAATGGATACAGCTTTAGTCCTATTTTTTATATTGGGTATGGAGTTGTATGTCAATGTTATGATTTTTCATTTGGTCGCAGTTTAGCAACCAGGCAGAGCCCTTTTTATTCAAGTCCGTATTGCAATAAATCAGATATCAGAGAAATTGTTAAGTTCTGGAGCTTTGGAAAGTAGTGCAACATGCGGATTAAGAAAGCACATTGTGGAACTAGAAAGGATTCTTGAGGAGAAGAAGGAATATTTCGAGGTTGCTAACCCCCGTTAAACTGGTGGAGCCATGAGTTTAATGGGGTTAGGCTAAGTTTAATGGTCTTGTCGAGCCATGAGTTGCTCGAGTTAAAGGGGCAGCAGATGGTTGTTACGGTGGTGCTCTCGTTTTATTGGTGGAGGAACCCAAGACTTGTAGAGCCAATTGTGCTCGCCGGTGGTGTAGTGGTCCGCTCTTGTAGTGGCGGGACACGAGCGGAGGAGGCGTGTCTTGAGTCGCTTTTCGAATGTGGTGTGATGGATTTGGAGTTTGTTGGGTCGCTAGAGCTTGGTTTTGGTCCAAAGTGACGTTGCTCTTGTGGGTGATCAATCGAGCCGCTTGCTCGAAAGGGAGTTAATTTTTAGTCGAGCCTCCATCTAATAAATCTTATGTTAAATTGTTGGGTTATTCTAAATAAAATTTTCCAACAAATTACTGGTCAAGGTCAAGTAGTAGTAGTACTCGTAATATCTTTAATTTGTTAATATTTTCTAAGAAGTATCATTTGCGTAGTAAATTTTAAAGTATCTTAATACGCTACTCCGTATATACTATCCGTAATTATCTTCGTATGGAATAATATGAGTTGATAATCTTACAGAAATTTGAGCTGGTGTCTCTGTCATAGGCTTAGCCTGCATTATCAACGTTATCTTCAAACTTAATTAAGCCTCAGCAGCTCAATGACTTAGTCAATTGTCTCCATCTACTTAGTGATCAATGATTAGTTAAAAAAATATAGCCCATATATTTGGGCTGATTAAAATCCTAAAAAGAGAGGGGTAAGGTTATTCGGCTTTTCCTAAAACGCGGGTCCGCCTAATCCAACCCTAAACCCTTTCCCTTGTTATCGGGAATGGGTTATTTAGACGAAACGTACCCACAATATATGTAAAACGAACCTCAGACTATTTCGAAACGTACCTAGTACGTAAAAGGGTTTAAACGGGGGGCGGGTACCCTAAAACGGGACGGGAAAGGGTTAAGGGTTGGATTAGGCATCCCGCTAACGCGGGTCCGCCTAATCCAACCCTAAACCCTCCCTTGTTATCGAAATGAGAACCGTAAACTGAGCCCTAAAAGGGGAAGGGTGAACCCCTTTCCGAGGGGACCGGGTATCCTAAAACGGGACGGGAAAGGGCTTAGGGTTGGATTAGGCAGACCGCTAACGCGGCTCCGCCTAATCCAACCCTAAACCCTTTCCCTTGTTATCGGGAATGGGTTATTTAGACGAAACGTACCCACAATATATGTAAAACAAACCTAAGACTATTACGAAACGTACCTAGTACGTAAAAGGGATTAAACGGGGGGCGGGTATCCTTAAACGGGACGGGAAAGGGTTTAGGGTTGGATTAGGCGGACCCGCGTTAACGCGGGTCCGCCTAATCCAACCCTAAACCCTTTCCCTTGTTATCGAAACGAGAACCGTAAACTGAGCCCTAAAAGGGGAAGGGTGAACCCCTTTCCGAGGGGACTGGGTATCCTAAAACGGGACGGGAAAGGTTTTAGGATTGGATTAGGCGGACCGCTAACGCGGGTCCGCCTAATCCAACCGTAAACCCTTTCTCTTGTTATCGAAACGGGAACCGTAAACTGAGCCCTAAAAGGGGAAGGGTCAACCCCTTTCCGAGGAGACCGGGTATCCTAAAACGGGACGGGAAAGGTTTAGGGTTGGATTTGGCGGACCGCTAACGCGGGTCCGCCTAATCCAACCTTAAACCCTTTCCCTTGTTATCGAAACGGGAACCGTAAACTGAGCCCTAAAAGGGGAAGGGTGAACCCCTTTATGAGGGGACCGGGTATCCTAAAACGGGACGGGAAAGGGTTTAGGGTTGGATTAGGCGGACCGCTAACGCGGGTCCGCCTAATCCAACCCTAAAACCTTTCCCTTGTTATCGGGAATAGGTTATTTAGACGAAACGTACCCACAATATATTTAAAACGAACCTAAGACTATTTCGAAACGTACCTAGAACGTAAAAGGGATTAAACGGTGGGCGGGTATCCTAAAACGGGACGGGAAAGGGTTTTGGGTTGGATTAGGCGTCCCCCTAACGCGGGTCCGCCTAATCCAACCCTAAACCCTTTCCCTTGTTATCGAAACGGGAACCGGAAACTGAGCCCTAAAAGGGGAAGGGTGAACCCCTTTCCGTGGGTACCGGGTATCTTAAAACGGGACGGGAAAGGGTTTAGGGTTGGATTAGGCGGACCGCTAACGCGGGTCCGCCTAATCCAACCCTAAACCCTTTCCCTTGTTATCGGGAATGGGTTATTTAGACGAAACGTACCCACAATATATGTAAAACGAACCTAAGACTATTTCGAAACGTACCTAGTACGTAAAAGGGATTAAACGGTGGGCGGGTATCCTAAAACGGGGCGGGAATGGGTTTAGGGTTGGATTAAGCGTCCCGCTAATGTGGGTCCGCCTAATCCAACCCTAAACCCTTTCCCTTGTTATCGAAACGAGAACCGTAAACTGAGCCCTAAAAGGGGAAGGGTGAACCCCTTTTCGAGGGGACCGGGTATCCTAAAACGGGACAGGAAAGGGTTTAGGGTTGGATTAGGCGGACCCGCTAACGCGGGTCCGCCTAATCCAACCCTAAACCCTTTCCCTTGTTATCGAGAATGGGTTATTTAGACGAAACGTACCCACAATATATGTAAAACGAACCTAAGACTATTTCAAAACGTACCTAGTACGTAAAAGGGTTTAAACGGGGGGCGGGTACCCTAAAACGGGACAGGAAAGGGTTTAGGGTTTGATTAGGCGTCCCGCTAACGCGGGTCCGCCTAATCCAACCCTAAACCCTTTCCCTTGTTATCGAAACGGGAACCGTATACTGAGCCCTAAAAGGGGAAGGGTGAACCCCTTTTCGAGGGGACTGGGTATCCTAAAACGGGACAGGAAAGGGTTTAGGGTTGGATTAGGCGGACCGCTAACGCGGGTCCGCCTAATCCAACCCTAAATCCTTTTCCCTTGTTATCGGCAATGGGTTATTTAGACGAAACGTACCCACAATATATGTAAAACGAACCTAAGACTATTTCGAAACGTACCTAGTACGTAAAAGGGTTTAAACGGGGGGCGGGTACCCTAAAACGGGACGGGAAAGGGTTTAGGGTTGGATTAGGCATCCCGCTAACGCGGGTCCGCCTAATCCAACCCAAACCCTTTCCCTTGTTATCGAAATGGGAACCGTAAACTGAGCCCTAAAAGGGGAAGGGTGAACCCCTTTCCGAGGGGACCGGGTATCCTAAAACGGGACGGGAAAGGGTTTAGGAATGATTAGGCAGACCGCTAACGCGGGTCCACCTAATCCAACCCTAAATCCTTTCCCCTTGTTATCGGGAATGGGTTATTTAGACGAATCGTACCCACAATATTTGTAAAACGAACCTAAGACTATTTCGAAACGTACCTAGTACGTAAAAAGGATTAAACGGGGAGCGGGTATCCTAAAACGGGACGGGAAAGGGTTTAGGGTTGGATTAGGCGGACCGCTAACGCGGGTCCGCCTAATCCAACCCTAAACCCTTTCCCTTGTTATCGAAACGGGAACCGTAAATTGAGCCCTAAAAGGGGAAGGGTAAACCCCTTTCCGAGGGGACCGGGTATCCTAAAACAGGACGGGAAAGGGTTTAGGGTTGGATTAGTTAGGGTTGGATTAGGCGGACCGCTAACGCAGGTCCGCCTAATCCAACCCTAAACCCTCTCCCATGTTATCGAAATGGGAACCGTAAACTGAGCCTTAAAAGGGGAAGGGTGAAACCCTTTCTGAGGGGATCGGGTATCCTAAAACGGGACGGAAAAGGATTTAGGGTTGGATTAGGAGGCCCGCTGCCGCGGGTCCGCCTAATCCAACCCTAAACCCTCTCCCTTGTTGTCGGAAAAGGGTTATTTAGACGAAACGTACCTACAATATATTTAAAATGAACCTACTACTCTTTCAAAACGTATCTAGTACGTAAAAGTGATAAACGGAGGGGCCGGGCATCCTAAAACGGGACGGGTAAGGGTTTAGGGTTGGATTAGGAAACACGTTGTCGCGGGTCCGCCTAATCCAACCCTAAACCCTTTCCCTTCTTATCGAAAATGGGTTATTTAGACGAAACGTACCTACAATATATTTAAAATGACCCTAACACTATTTCGAAACGTACCTAGTACGTGAAAGGGATTAAACGGGGAGCCGGGTATCCTAAATCGGGACAGGAAAAGGTTTAGGATTGGATTAGGAGGCACGCTGCATGGTCCGCCTAATCAACCCTAAACCCTTTCCTTCTTATCGGAAATGGGTTATTTAGACGAAACGTACCTACAATATAGTTAAAATGAACTTAAGACTATTTCGAAACGTACTTAGCACGTGAAAGAGATTAAACGGGGAGCCGGGTATCCTAAAACGGGACGGGAAAAGGTTTAGGATTGGATTAGGCGGACCGCTAACGCGGGTCCGCCTAATCCAACCCTAAATCCTTTCCCTTGTTATCGGCAATGGGTTATTTAGACGAAACGTACCCACAATATATGTAAAACGAACCTAAGACTATTTCGAAACGTACCTAGTACGTAAAAGGGTTTAAACGGGGGGCGGGTACCCTAAAACGGGACGGGAAAGGGTTTAGGGTTGGATTAGGCATCCCGCTAACGCGGGTCCGCCTAATCCAACCCAAACCCTTTCCCTTGTTATCGAAATGGGAACCGTAAACTGAGCCCTAAAAGGGGAAGGGTGAACCCCTTTCCGAGGGGACCGGGTATCCTAAAACGGGACGGGAAAGGGTTTAGGAATGGATTAGGCAGACCGCTAACGCGGGTCCACCTAATCCAACCCTAAATCCTTTCCCCTTGTTATCGGGAATGGGTTATTTAGACGAATCGTACCCACAATATTTGTAAAACGAACCTAAGACTATTTCGAAACGTACCTAGTACGTAAAAAGGATTAAACGGGGAGCGGGTATCCTAAAACGGGACGGGAAAGGGTTTAGGGTTGGATTAGGCGGACCGCTAACGCGGGTCCGCCTAATCCAACCCTAAACCCTTTCCCTTGTTATCGAAACGGGAACCGTAAATTGAGCCCTAAAAGGGGAAGGGTAAACCCCTTTCCGAGGGGACCGGGTATCCTAAAACAGGACGGGAAAGGGTTTAGGGTTGGATTAGGCGGACCGCTAACGCAGGTCCGCCTAATCCAACCCTAAACCCTCTCCCATGTTATCGAAATGGGAACCGTAAACTGAGCCTTAAAAGGGGAAGGGTGAAACCCTTTCTGAGGGGATCGGGTATCCTAAAACGGGACGGAAAAGGATTTAGGGTTGGATTAGGAGGCCCGCTGCCGCGGGTCCGCCTAATCCAACCCTAAACCCTTTCCCTTGTTGTCGGAAAAGGGTTATTTAGACGAAACGTACCTACAATATATTTAAAATGAACCTACTACTCTTTCAAAACCTATCTAGTACGTAAAAGTGATAAACGGAGGGGTCGGGCATCCTAAAACGGGACGGGTAAGGGTTTAGGGTTGGATTAGGAAGCA
The DNA here is from genome assembly GCF_048544455.1 of Silene latifolia. NCBI lineage: Eukaryota > Viridiplantae > Streptophyta > Magnoliopsida > Caryophyllales > Caryophyllaceae > Silene > Silene latifolia. The sequence continues at coordinate 288,200,354 of NC_133538.1, forward strand.
CGTTGTCGCGGGTCCGCCTAATCCAACCCTAAACCCTTTCCCTTCTTATCGAAAATGGGTTATTTAGACGAAACGTACCTACAATATATTTAAAATGACCCTAACACTATTTCGAAACGTACCTAGTACGTGAAAGGGATTAAACGGGGAGCCGGGTATCCTAAATCGGGACAGGAAAAGGTTTAGGATTGGATTAGGAGGCACGCTGCCGCGGGTCCGCCTAATCCAACCCTAAACCCTTTCCCTTCTTATCGGAAATGGGTTATTTAGACGAAACGTACCTACAATATAGTTAAAATGAACTTAAGACTATTTCGAAACGTACTTAGCACGTGAAAGAGATTAAACGGGGAGCCGGGTATCCTAAAACGGGACGGGAAAAGGTTTAGGATTGGATTAGGCGGCCCGATGCCGCGGGTCCGCCTAATCCATCCGTAAACCCTTTCCCTTGTTATCGAAACGGGAACCGTAAACTGAATCCTAAAAGGGGAAGGGTGAACCCCTTTCTGAGGGGACCGGGTATCCTAAAACGGGAAGGAAAAGGGTATAGAGTTGGATTAGGCGGCCCGCTGCCGCGGGTCTGCCTAATCCAACCCTAAACCCTTTCCCTTGTTATCGGAAATGGGTTATTTAGACAAAACGTACCTACAATATATTTAAATTAAACCTAAGACTATTTTGAAACGTACCTAGTACTTGAAAGGTTTTAAACAGGGAGTCAGGCATCCTAAAACGGGACGGGAAAGGGACTAGCGTTGGATTAGGCGGCCCGCTACAGTGGGCCGCCTAATCCAACGCTAAACCCTTTCCCTTGTTATCGAAATGGGAATCGTAAACTGAGCCCTAAAAGGGGAAGGGTGAACTCCTTTTCGAGGGGACCGGGTATCCTAAAACGGGACGGTAAAAGGTTTAGGTTTGGATTAGGCGGCCCGCTGCCGCGGGTCCGCCCAATCCAACCCTAAACCCTTTCCCTTGTTATCGGAAATGGGTTATTTAGACGAAATGTACCTACAATATATTTAAATTGAACCTAAGACTATTTTGAAACGTACCTAGTACGTGAAAGGTTTTAAACAGGGAGCCAGGCATCCTAAAACGGGACGGGAAAGGGTTTAGGGTTGGATTAGGCGGCCCGCTACCGCGGATCCGCCTAATCCAACGCTAAACCCTTTCCCTTGTTATCGAAACGGGAACCGTAAATTGAGCCCTAAAAGGGGAAGGGTGAACCCCTTTTCGAGGGGACCAGGTATCCTAAAACGGGACGGGAAAGGGTTTAGGTTTGGATTAGGCGGCCCGCTGCCGCGGGTCCGCCCAATCCAACCCTAAACCTCTTCCCTTGTTATCGGAAATGGGTTATTTAGACGAAATGTACCTACAATATATTTAAAATGAAACTAAGACTATTTCGATACGTACCTAGTACGTGAAAGGGATTAAACGGGGAGTCGGGTATCCTAAAACGGGACGTGAAAGGTTTTAGGGTTAGATTAGGCGGCCCGCTGCCGCGGGTCCGCCTAATCCAACCCTAAACCCTTTCCCTTGTTATCGGAAATGGGTTATTTAGACAAAACGTACCTACAATATATTTAAAATGAATCTAAGACTATTTCGAAACGTACCTAGTATGTGAAAGGGATAAACGGGGAGTCGGGTATCCTAAAATGGGATGGGAAAGGGTTTAGGGTTGGATTAGGCGGCCCGCTACCGCGGGTCCGCCTAATCCAATCCTAAACCCTCTCCCTTGTTATCGAAACGGGAACCGTATACTGAGCCCTAAAAGGGAAAGGGTTAACCCCTTTCCGAGGGGACCGAATATCCTAAAACGGGGCGGGAAAGGGTTTATGGTTGGATTAGGCGGCCCGTTGCCGCGGGTCCGCCTAATCCAACCCTCTTCCCTTTCCCTTGTTATCGAAAATGGGTTATTTAGACAAAACCTAACTAAAATATATTTAAAATGAACCTAAGACTATTTCGAAACATACCTAGTTCGTGAAAGGGATTAAACGGGGAGCCGGATTTCCTAAAACGGGACGGGAAAGGGTTTAGGTGTGGATTAGGCGGCCCGCTACCGCGGGTCCGCCTAATCCAATCCTAAACCCTCTCCCTTGTTATCGAAACGGGAACCGTAAACTGAGCCCTAAAAGGGGAAGGGTGAAGCCCTTTCCGAGGGGACCGGGTATCCTAAAACGGGACGGAAAAGGGTTTAGGGTTGGATTAGGAGGCCCGCTACCGCGGGTCCGCCTAATCCAACCCTAAACCCTTTCCCTTGTTATCGGAAATGGGTTATTTAGACGAAACATACCTACAATATATTTAAAATGAAACTACTACTCTTTCAAAACGTATGTAGTACGTAAAACTGATTAAACGGAGAGGCCGGGTATCCTAAAACGGGACGGTAAATGGTTTAAGATTGGATTAGGTGACCCCCTCTCCTGGAGCCGCCTAATTCAACCCTAAACGCTTACCCTTATTATCGGAACGGGAACCGTAAACTGAGACCTAAAAGGGGAAGGGTGAACCCCTTTCTAAGGGGGGCGGGTATCATAAAACGGGACGGGAAAGGATTTAGGGTTGGATTCGGCGGATCGCTACCGCAGAGCCGCCTAATCCATCCCTAAACCCTTTCTCTTATTATCTGAATGAGGACCATAAACTCAGCCCTATATAGGGAAAGATGAACCCCTTTCCATGGGTCGGGTATTCTAAAGCGGGACGAGAAAAGGTTTATGGTTAGATTAGGTGGCCCGCTACATAATACTACAACTCACACGAAATTCCAATTCAATACGGGAATTTTTTGTATAAATGAAAGCAGAATGCAGTTTTAGACAAACGTATATACTTTAGATCTGTAGGAACATACAAAAATTATTTTCGCATATTACAATATCATTTTGCTATATGGAGTCCTACAAACAAGTTTTGAGTGACGAATACAAATGAATAATGATACATAAACTTAACATATGGGGTCTTGCTAGTGTAAATAAATCATACAACATCCAACATACAGCCTCACCAGTAACATGGCTTTAGGATGTTGACAGAATCAACATAACTATCATATACCTGCAAAATGACGATGTAGTCGACTGTCAGCTAATTACTAACATTAGCATAATCATTGTTTGTTTGTTTGTTGTTATGTGAAGGGAGCCCGAAGAGCAATTTAATGTTGTCTAGATAATTAGTACCAAATCTCGATTGGCACAATACAACCTTGACCACTACTGCCCACCACCATTCACCTACCCTCAACCACCCCCACTACCAATTTCGCGCACGCCTTCACAAGGACCATGACAACGAGGCCCTCTAAACACCATTAATCAAACCTACGTTCATTAATCACAACCAATAGGCGCTGGCGGCAACCCAGACCCACCACAGCCAACAGTCGCCACCCACCAGACACCACACACCACAGCCAACGACGCACCCACATCCAGCATACGCAAGGTCAACCAAAACTCGAGTTTTATCCATCCGCTATACATTGGCGACGACATGAAATCCGCCACACCCAACTTGGGGTCGAGAACTCCTGAGAACACAGTCATCAAATGTCCAGAATTGAGCACATTTGATGAAAGAATGTCCAGATGTTAAATAACTTACCTTATTTAACATTTCATTATTTCAAGCCATTGTTTCTTTTACTACTTAATCACAGCTAGAAGACACAGTCTAGAACTCCTGAGAAGTCGAGCCAATGTAACCTTTCCACTAGCTGCCTTCTTTGGCAACAAAGTCTGATGAATATTTGGCATCATACCACCATTCGCAATTGTCACCTGTCCAAGTAACTTGCTTAGCTCCTGGTCTTTTTGTTGTCTCTCGCAGCATTCCCTGCCAACTCCAACACCTACCACACACCAAATAATTTCATTCTTATCAATTAACTAAATCACATTCATTAACCTCAACATCATAAACTGCTAAATACATATAAAAATTACAAATTTCGACATTTCATTTTTTTTGCCAATGTGAAAGTGTGAAACCCATCTTGCCTCTCAATGAGAAGACATGTAAGTGATTCTCATTACCAAGTTTTGGCCATTTTTGTATCCAAGAAGACATAAAGTTATGATGTTTAGGGTTTCATGCAATTCTATAATCCTAAGTTCCTGACTACCTTAAATCTTTAGAAGACACAAAACTAAATCCCCAACAAATTCTAATGCTTGGTAGTTTAAGGGTTTTCAGACTCGAGAACCGAGTAATACGAAGTATTTCTGTAGCATTTCACTTATGGGGGTTGTACATAGGATAAATTACCAGAACTCGATGCTAAACAAACCCACCCATTGCAACATCCAACAAGTTCAAGTTCATCATTTCAGTATATACAATGGTCTTCAACTTGATATGAAACAATCTCCTTTGCGTGCTATATATATCATTATAGCATCATGATCATAACACAAAATGTAATTAACAATCACAAGTAATAAAACAACTATCTCATCTAAATTTTGAGTACTCCATCAGCATAACGTAATAATACAAGAAAAGTTTCATTTCATAATTTCGACATTTCCCCCCTTAAATCTCTTTGTGCTTAGGGGAAGTGGGGAAGGAAAAGGATGATTGAAACTACGAGTGAAAAGTACAGTATACAAATCCTTAAACCTCATCCTCACCATTTCAAAATGATTAATTGATTCATTTCATTTTTTTTGTTCACAATCGACAGCTAGATAAGTCTCTTATCGGAGTATTCTCTATGTCTCAATCATTTCTTTACATTTGATTAAATACGGAGGAAGTACTCTCTCAGTCTGTCCATCTCAAATTAATCACAATCATATCCCACAGCATCATAAACTACTAACAAAATTACATATATAAAAATTTCTCTATCTATAATGGTTAAAAACACCGCTTTCAACCCGAATTAATGAATTGTGGTAACATTTTGAGGCAAATAAATCACTCATTACCTCTTTAAATTCGACATTAGAGTTATAGATCGACGACGAGAGATGATCTAGATGAGGCATCGTCGCCGGCAACATTAATGACGTGCAGAAAATCCCGTCGACGGATAAGAGAGAGAATATGGGTGAGGCGTTTGTGTTGATGGAAACGACGGCAGAAAATGTCAGTGATTGTACTTTCCGGTGATGCCTCCATCGTTGATAAGCCGCCGCGACATGGTGGTGGTCGTCGGAGCTCCGGTATCGGCGATATTTGCGTTGGGTGAAAGGAGACAGTGTGATGAGTGAGATTGAGTAGTGTGGACATGGGTTACGCGTGAGATATAAAATGGTTGGTTGGGATTTTCTTTATCAGCCGCATATTGTTTTAATCTAATGGTTGTTATTGAGTTAAATACGATTCGCATCAGAAAATAGTTCGCACGAGATCCCCGATTCTATATATATATATATATATATATATATATATATATAAAAATAGGATCCTCACATAACCTAAAGCTTCAGTCTTGCGAACTTACTTAACTAATGTAACTAAGGTGGATTTTCAATAAAAACACGCAAAGCCCAATCCTTTTATAATCTATCTAAGCCCACCTCTTAAATAACCCATCCTAATTTCAAACAACTGAAACATCCCTCATCTTACCACCACCAGCTTCCTGACCGCCGACGACGAATCTGAAGCACCGGCGATGACGCCCCGACCTCCGGTGGTATCTCAGGCCATCGTCATTTTTAATCATACGATGCACCATTACCGACCCTTCATCTACGCCAGACACTTGTCTTCCCTTCGGCGTCACTTCTCCTTCGTCGACCTCTGTGTCTCAGGCTATCATCAATTTGTTTCTAATTTTTTGGTTAATTTATGAAAAAGTTGATTTTAATATACTAGATCTACAAGTCTACAAGCATAATTACAAAAAGGTGAGCATTTTGTGCTTCCGTGGAATATTTCGAGCCGGAGACGTAAGTTTAATGCTAGAATTCATTTGTCAGCGACGGAGAGTCCTACGTTGTTGGGTGAGGTTCCTGGTGATGTCGCCGGCATCTTCTGAGGGTGTAGTGAATGGTGGTGGACGATGGTGTGGTGTGGTGTAGTCTTAGTCGGTGGTCGTGGTGGTGTAATGTGGTGTCACCAGTGAAGTGCCGAAGTACTTTAAATATACAACTTACATAGAGATCTCTTGTTTAGAGCTTACACTCTCAACTGAAGTACCACACGATGGTCTGATTCATTTTCGCCCCCTATTATGTATCATTCAATATTTGCACAATTGCATCACTCCTTTTATGGTATCATCAGCCATGGGACAGGGCGCTAGGTCACTGAAAGGAAAACAATTAGACTCACTCTCACAGTCTTATATTAAGAACAAGCAAACCTTAGAAATCGACAATTATATATTTGGACACCATAGGATATTTCCGTCTAAGCTGAATTGAATAATACTCTCTTTTAAATTGGTAGATCGTACGCCTTTAACTTGTTAGATACACTTCTTTAAATTGTTAGATACACGTATCTTTACTTTACTAAATACACGCTACATACACATTTATAAAAAGTTAGATACACTCCTTCAAATTGCTAGATACATGTCTTTACCTTACGAGATACACTCATTTACCTTGCTAGATACGCATCTACGATAAGCTAGATACACTTCTTTAAATTACTAAATACATGTCTTTACTTTGTTAGATACACTTTATTCTGTTACCTCGCTAGATACATCTTACAACGCGAACCATACAAACTACTTAGATATACAAAATAGTAGTTTAGATAGGTAAAATAATAGCCCATATACTCATTTTACTAATGAATGATTTTTTAAAAAATATATAAATGGACCGTCTCATAATGTAAGACGATTTTACATACCTACATTATAATTACTACGAATATTTTTTTATAAAATACCATAAACTTAATAGACTTAGTCGTCAATGTAATTAAATCTACTTGATTAATGGTAATTGACATTGACACAACATCTGAAATTAATTACTACAGTAGTAATATTAACGTGTTAAGGTAAATGGAACAAACTAAGTATACATCAATCTAGAAATTGAATTGAATTGAATGACTAAGCAAGTAAGCTACAAATACTTTGAATATAATAATGTATGCGACGGAATATCAAACAACACCATTCCTCTAAATCAATATAAAAAATGTGATACCCTGGACTGCATCTATGCTCATAATCGGAAAATTAATGTCACTGTCAATAACAACAACTAGTTGCTACACGCATAGCAACTAGTTAAAAAACAAGAAGTAACTTGCCCCTAACATTCCAATTCAATCATCAACATCAACAAATATAACAATCAATTATCTAACTAATCTTTATATCATCCGAAGTAGTGACAGCATTCAAGACTTGAACATGCTTAACACCAACATGCGGATAAATGTCGACAAGATTGTGATGAGCTTTGACAGTGGCTGATTTCAAACTTCCAAGTAATTCTCAATGTCTTTAGCATCTGAGCTGAGATGAAACCACCTTTTGTGTAGTTTAGGAGCTCTGTCGCTGATGGCTATTGAAACGTTGTTAGGGAATAGATTTCTAAATACAAATGGCTGAAGCAAAGTTTTTACAAAATAGTGAAGTTACTGTGAGTGTAGATATAGCAGATAGAATGATTGTCATGGCTTGAGTAACCTTGCTTGTCACTTCATTTGAGTATCGGATTATCGATATGGCTGCTCCTCTCCTAGGGAATATATATGCCACCATGCTAATGATGAGAATCTGCAATTTCTACTTTCAGATATTAAACAGAACATGTAAAACAACAAAAAAAAAAAAAAAAAAAATGAGTCATGCGGCTTAAACTTAAACAAGAGGAAAGCCGTAAACCCGAATCGGCAAAATGTTGTAAATCAAAGATGTGAACTGACATTAGGATTATCTACCAGAAAAATAAGATAAACCTTAGCACTCATGACCCTTAATTACTAATTACCCCACTCAAGTCCAATTGTCCGACTCCTAACCATTGAACGGACATAATCAAACCCCAAATGATCTGATAAGTGCATAATACAACTAAAAGGATCCAAATCGATAGCGGCTAAATGAATTGTTTTCTAGAACTATAATATTACCTGATTCCTCAAAAGAAGTTGATCTGAACAACCTGTTGAAACAAATACAAAGAAATCGAATGTATGAGAAAGGATTCGCGTAAATTGAAGAAGAAGAAGAAGAAGAAGAAGAAGAAGAAGAAGAAGAAACTCATGATAAGCTAATGCCAACTATATATGAAAATAATTTCAATGAGATTCATAGATTTTCTATCAAATCAAAACATTACTAAATATAAACAAAGCTCCAAAATTACCACAGATGATCCATCTTCTGCGTCAAGAGATGCTTCTGGACATAAACAAATTCATGAACATTGACAAGATAACTGAGGAGCAAGCATACGGTGGAGATATTAACTGATTTTCTCATATCAAGTCCAATTTGTATCGAGCAAAATTATAATCAATGTCCGATTAAATCACATATCATCGGAACATAAAAATTGACATCGAGAAAGCTTATAATCAATGTCCAGGTTTCAACTAAGTCAGCGTTAATTGCAAAGGCGAGCATCTACAATATAACTAACCTAGCTATGATCAACATAGTGCGTTAAATCTCCGAACATCTTTTAATCGAATGTAATCAATCTCATACAGCTAAATTACGCTATAATAGTCAATAAAAATTATGTCGATTGGCAGATACAAACCAACCCTACACCCTTCTTAAAATTAGAATACTCGTCCCTCACGTTTGTTCTCATTAAGTTGCTAGATACAATTGTTTAAGTTGGTAGATACGTATCTCTAGCTAGCTAGATACGCTCATTTAAGTTGCTAGATATATAAATTTAGCTAGCTAGATACACTTTTTAAAGTTGCTAGATACATACCTTTAGCTAGCTAGATACACTCGTTTACGTTTATAGATACATACCTTTAGCTAGCTATATACACTTTTTAAAGTTGCTAGATACATACCTTTAGCTAGCTAGATACACTCGTTTAAGTTTATAGATAAATACCTTTAGTTAGCTAGATACACTTCTTTAAGTTTATAGATACAATCCTTTAAACTGCTAAATACACTCCTTTAACCTGCTAGCTACATACCTCTAATTAGCTACATACACTTCATTAAGTTGCTAGATACATACCTCTAGATAGCTAGATCCTTCATTAAATTGCTAGATACATACCTCTAATTAGCTATATACACTTCATTAAGTTGCTAGATACATACCGCTAGATATGTGCCATCTTCTTCCTTCAAATCCCATCAAGATTCATAACTTAACTCACACATATCACAAAGAGAATACAATCCCTCTGGTACCTATAATTTCCATATGACCTTTCTAAAAGTAACACCCCAATTTTTTTTGCAAACATTACCCCGAATTAATAATTCCCAATTCACAAATTTGATCAGCAAATAGAACTTCCTTAAATCAACCCATCACATTTCACAAGGAAAATAACATTTTAAATACAATGTACTTGAATATTCTCTCATTTTCGTCCTTCAAATTCATATCATATGTATCCCCAATGCCCAATTAACTCACAAATTAATGATTTGACATGGGTAATTCTAAAAATAAAAATCATTATCATCAACTTCTCAACCTCAATTCATATTCTTTTTTCATCCTGAAAATTCATGTACATCCCATATTATCTATAATTTGACATGGGTAATTCATATTCTTTTTCATCCTGAAAATTCACGTGCATCCCAAATTATCTAGATATTTTTATTAACCGATGATATTTTTCCAAAATCAATTGAAATGCGAGATCTACAATAAACGAATTAAGATTTCAGAAAATTAATAGTACCGTCGAAGAAATCTGGAACTTTAGAGCCGAAAACTCCAAGGAAGTCGTCAGATAATCCATAACTTGGTTGTTGGCCATAGGAGCGACAAAAGAAGATCGGTGGCTTGGTATGCGTGGCCGGTGGAGGATAGCACCATCTCCGGTGGTCTTTATCGAAGCAACGGCGGATGGTGGTGGTGGTGATCGGTGGTGGATGAAGGAGATGGAAATTTAGGTGGGGTGTGTGATATAAAGGATAAGGGTGAGGGAAGTGAGACCGATGGGTTTGGTTTTGCTTTTATTAAATTAGTTAAATACGGTTCGCACGTACTTTAGTTCGCACTGACCCGACCCCCTATATATATATATATATATATATATATATATATATATATATATATATATATATATATATATATATATATATATATATATATATATATATATATATAGAGGTGGGATCCGGTGAGTCCACCTAAATATTTGAGTCCATGAGTTCATAAAACAATATTACGCACTATACAAAACAATATCACGAATTTTTTTTTTCAATTTTTTTTTTTCGAATTTTTTTTTTCAAATTTTTTTTCCCGAAAAAGGTTTTTTTTTTTTTGTTTTTTTGTTTTTTTTTTAAGCTGTGATATTGTTTAGTATAACGTGTGATATTGTATTACAAAATAATATACTATTTTTTTTCCAAAAAGTTTATTTTTTTAATTTTTCTTTTAAAAAAAAATTTTTAATATATGGTGTGTTATTGTTTAGTATAACGTGTGATATTGTATTACAAAACAATATCACGATTTTTTTTTCGAATTTTTTTTTCAAACTCTTTTTTTTCAGTTGTGATATTGTTTAGTATAACGTGTGAAACTGTAAGCTGTGATAATGTGTAGTATAACGTGTGATATTGTATCATGGACTCACGGACTCAAAAAGATAGGGTGGACTCATGTGATCCTAATTCTATATATATATATATATATATGCGGGATCTCGTGAGTTGAGGTCTTATGGTGAGTTGGGGAAATCAAGGGCTGAGATTAAAAGAAATTAAGGGGCTGAGATTAAATGATAAATTAGAAAAAAAAATCGAAAAATACAAAAGCAGCTGAAACATAAAACAGAAACTTCATTCAAACAATATTCTCTCTCACTACATCTCTCTACAAATCAAAAACAGAGAACCTCAAAAATCAGAACGCCGACTATAGCAATCTCATAAAAAATCTAATAAGATTACAAAAATTCTTTGATTTTTAGCTGCAATCGAATTACAGGTAATGTAAATTCGTTGATTTTTAGTGTATTCAATCGTATTTTCGGAATTAATGTAAAAAACCTAATTAATGTAAAATTCGTTGATTTTTAGTGTAAATTCGTTGATTTTAATTTAATTGAATACTTGATTTTACTGTTTTCAGGTATAACAGATGGACAACGAGATTAATAACAATGTTAGCGAAGAAATCAACTCGACAGTAAATATGGAAACAGGTAATACTGCTATTGAGTCTTATCTCTTTATCCGCCGTTGTTTATAAATCAATTATTGATTTCTATGTGTTTCTCAAATTTATTATTCGATATTATTGTATCTTGTCTGGCTTGTATTACAAAGTAGAAAAAAGAGAACTGTTATTCTGATATTAATGTACTATTATTGTAACAGTACAGTAACATGATTATATTATTCGACTGTTATTGTGATATTATTGTAATATTATTGTGCTATTCTTGTGTAGTAGCATGAAAATATATGCCTTGCAAAAGAGTAACATAGTAAATACAGTATTATCTGTATGTAATAAAGTAGAATCAGAGTACTGTTATTCTGATATTACTGTACTATTATTGTAAAAGTAAAGAAACATGATGATATTATTATCTTGTTATTCGATATTATGATGCTATTGTTGTGATATTATTGTGCGAAGAACGTGAAAATATACTGATAAGAGAGTAGCATAAGATAAACACATTTAGTGTTATTGTGATGTTATTGATTGTCGTCTGTTTCCCACCGTTTGTTATCATCTTTGTTATTGTCACATTACGCAATTTTGATCTCTCCCCATGCTACTGTTATTGTGATGTTATTGTCATTTTGTTGTCCACTTGATCGTACTCATTATAATAATTTTCGTCCCAGATATTTCTATTTGTGTTTATTGTTGAAGACAATGCAGTCTTAACTATTGGGGATTCTTCTAATTACAATATATATACCATTGATTCAACTTCGAACGAAGAAAACGATGAGTTTGTTCCAACTCTTCATTACAAAGAAGATACACCGGGGTACCGAGCAAAAAGGTAAGGACTGTTGAGAGTGATTTTACGCCTAAACGTGGCATGTTCTTTCTTACCTTGGACGATGCAAAGATGAGTTCTACAAAGATATATGCATTGGCTTGCGAATTTGATGTGAGAAGGTACACAAATGCGCAATATAAGGGGGGCGTCAGCGTCAAATCACTGGTCTGTAACAGACAGGGGGATAGGGATATGAAAAGAAAACTGCGACTTGAAGCAACAAATCACGAAGCTGGTAATTTGAGTACAATAGACAACAAAGAGCGACGAATTAGACAACCAAAGAAGCATGCTCTGACAAGGTGTGGCTGCAAGGCGCACATGAGGTTGAGAACCTGTGAAAAAACAGACGACATACCGGCTGGGTATATTGTGGATGTCTTTGTAGACGTTCACAATCACTCTCTTTACTCTGTCAAAAACAGAGAGTTCCAAAAGCTCTCAAGGGACGTCCATGACTACATTAAGAGGACCATTATTGATCATACTAAGCTCAACATAGGTCCAACATTGAGCTTCAGAATTCTCAAGGAATACTCAAATGGTTATCAGAATATCGGTGAATCTTTGCTAGACTTCAAAAACTTCAAACGAAATATCAAGTGTTACATTGGGGATAAGGATGCTAGTATGTTCATTGGGCATTTCAAAATGCTGGCTGAAACAAAGGGGTTCTATTTTGCTTATGATCAGGATGAGAACAAATGTTTGACGAAGGTTATTTGGGCTGATAAGGAAGGGATAAACAACTACAAGTTATATGGAGACACGATCTCGTTTGACCCTACTTATGGGACAAACAAATATTTCATGGTGTTTAATCCCTTCACCAGAGTAGACCACAACAAGAAGACTGTAACACCCCGTAATTTTGGACCGTTATTATTTTGCGAAAGTAATTTATTAATCAAGTAAAATTTGATATTAATGTATTTGAAGTAATAATAATTCAAAGAAATATAATTTTATTATATTTTGAAGAAAAGTATTTATTTTGATAGTTTTGAAATGTTTAAAAATAGTTTAAACCGTGTAAAAACTTTTTATTTCAAAATAAGGGCATTTCGGGGAAAAATGACAACTCTATTGAAAATTGGGCAAACGATTTTGGAAATGGGTCATATGAATACTCAATTTTCTTGTAATCTCGTGTTTAAGAACTTTGGTTTTTTCGGAATTTGCATTTGACAAACGGTTCTAATTATTATCGAAACGAACCAAAACTGACTCGTAAAATCCCGACTAAAAACCCGCTCCCTTCCTTTCCTCCTTTCCTTTCCCGCGGACACCCCCTTCCCCTTTCTTTTTTTTCTGATTTTCTTTGTCCTTCTTCATTCTAATCTATCCCAAACAACAAAACACCATTTCATCTTAAAATCCAAGCTATTTTCACCATAACTTTCTCGTTTCTTGTCGGATTTTCGCATAATTTATATTTCCGGAATCCTCTCGTCGAGATCTATAACCTGGTATATTTTAATTTCAGTTTTCTTGAAGTTGTTTTAAGACGAATTTTGGCACAATTTCGGTTTTTATGCATATTTTTGTGTTTTATTTGTTTATTTAGGTGAAGAATTGGAGGACGAGTTTGGGGACTCGTATATTGTCAAAGATAGTGGCTAGTTGCTTGTTAGGGTTTGGTTTTCAAGGTACTAATTGCTCATTTTCTAGCTTAAGGTAACATATTTCGAGTTACTCGACGAATAATCGTCACATTCTTTGCTTTTTGTATGTTTGTGTGATTTTTATTTGAGTAGTTAATTTTTCACATGATAAAATGGGTTGCATGCATGTTTTTGTTAGTTTTAGTACTCATATTAGTATAGAAATGGAATGGGAACGATTAAGTAATGCTTAAAACGAGTTAAAATGAATAAAAACGGAAAAATGAAGGTGTAGGGGTGGTGCAAAGCAGTTACAGTGGCCCACGGCTGGCCCGGGTCAGCCCGTTGCTTGTTTCGCGGTTTTTCATGTAATATTTGTCATTTCGGGTTTATTAATGTCATAGTTAGTATGAGTTACATATGAGTACACTTTTGAATTAAATCATATTAGTAGTAAAAATTATGTTAAAGGTAAAAATTATGTTTATAATGGAAGTTGCACATGTTAGTATAGGTTATAAAATGAAATTGTAAAGAATAGGCTCAGAATGAATTATATAGCGATAATTGTAATGTTGGATGATTATGCCGAAAACTGAGCCTTGGTCCCTTTGACTGATTCGATGTCATCAATTGTGTGATTGGTCACCGCAATTTAACCGTACTGTCGCCGCAGGTGGGGTTGCGGGTAAAAATTCGGTTGGATGAAATGTTGAATGAATTAGATAATCGGCCTTTTTCTTGTTTTAGGCCATTTATTATATTTTTATTTCACATGTGTAGTTAGTTGATTTAAGTAGCTTCTTATATTGTAGAAACGGCCCTAGATTCCCCGAAACCTTTAATATGGTTAATATTGTTAGTATTGGAAATTGGTATTGAATACTTATTGTTGGATTGTCATTTGAATAGACATTTATATAGCCTTTCACATGATAGAATGTTAGCATTTATGTTGATAAGTTGGACTCTTTGCCCTCTTATGGTTAAGTGGGTGTCTTACTTGTCTTGTGTGGTGTGGGCTAAAGTATTCAAGCTGGGACTAGCTGGGACTAGGTCCTAGGTGAGTATTTCGGCCTTCATCATAGATAGGTCTTTATAGTCTTTGACGAGTATATGTTCACCGCTTAATAGCCTTTGTGTTCCTGACTTGGTGGGTTTATATCCAAGTTGGGGCATGACCTCGTTACTTATTTTGATAGTAAGTGGTCAACTTAAGTACTAGCCAACCCTTTGGTGGACTCCTTAGGGTACTCACTTTGTTTTAGAAAAATTGTGGGTCTTGGGTGCGGTGGTGTGTATCCGCATGTCTAGGTCTCTGTGATTTTAGGCTAGGGTTGTGTTGTGTCTTGGCCATGTTTTATTAATATTAACCGCCGAGCCAAGATACCGGTTCGATTACCTTCCCTACCTCGTGGTATAGACTCGAGTTACTGAGTGACTATTGACCGTGCTAAGAACTTATGCCTGTCTTTGATATATTGCCCTTTCTTGTATGGTGATTTTATGAATTGTAATAGGTGAGATGTACCGGTTACAATTGATAAAGTTTGGATTACTATTTGTTATATGTTTCACATGATAGTTTAATTTGGTCAGTTTAGGGGTCATAGGTTAGAATACTTGTTAATTAAATTGTTTATCATATGGTTTACATGTTACACTACATGTTACATTAAATATGACATTTCGTGGCTGGGAGGACTCGAAGTTACTCCCCACTGAATTGTGGCTTTCGTGTTTGTATAAAATGCGATTGACAGGTTGATGATGCTTAGTTGGGGTTCACGGACGAGCTAGTGAGCAAGAGAACCTTGGACTTAGTTTGGTTTTTATTTTGTAGAAACCTTTAACTTTTGGTTTTGTATATATTTTAAAGGGACATATGTCTCCCTCTTCTATTTTGGTTTGTATCATTATATCCCCGTGTCTTTAGCGTGGTTATGTAAATAAGTTTATTAGTTTTTGCAGGTTTTTTTGGCACTCTTAAGTTGGAGATGTTTGTGAATGGTTTAGGAAAATTTTAAAAATTACAGGTTTTGTCTAGTTAACCAATTACAAACATATCCTGTCAGTTTTTCTTTAGATTTTACGTTTTTAATTATCGTTAAATTTAAGGGTGTCACAGTTGGTATCAGAGCTTGTTGCTCCCGACGCACGTTTATGCACCCCACTTAAAATCACTTGACCTTTAATTAATAAACTTGAGAGATGGGTAGGATGGGTAGATTTAGGATTTTATGTGGTAGTCTGTTTGTGATTGCTAATTGTTAGGTACTAATTGATTTTTTCTTTTGCAAGATGGCTCTCCAATAAATGTAGATAATGCTATCTTACCTTAGTCTTCCAATCTCGTTGTTTATTCGTCTTTCAAATTCCTCTTCTCTCGCCTTGGTAACTACTCTTCAATTCTTTCTCCCGATTCATCTTTGGTTCGTTTTCTTCTTATAATAAAGTCCATGTGGACACCTTCCTTTTATTCCGCAGGATGGTTCCCTTGTTCAAGAGAACCCGGTTTTGAGAGAATGTATCATTGGAGGGCGTGAGCGAGTTGAGGAATTGATTGTTTAAGGTTTGAGTTGTATAGGAGAATATAACTTGGGATCCTTTGGTTAGACTTGTTAGTTGTGCATGATATGGGAGCCTAGTGAGTTGAAAATTAAAGGAATGATAGTTAGCCCTAATCCTTGTAGGCCTTGAAAGGAATACAATAGGACTTTGACGTTGCTTAATGGTTTGGTATCGTACTTTGGAATTAGCTAGTTTGTTAAACCTTTTGAATTGACCAAATCTAGTATGGAGTAGCCCTTGTTGACCTTTCGAAATTTGAGAACACGTGGTTGACCTTATTAATCATATCTGAATTTGGGAATTTTGGTGGAATGTTGTTCGATGTAGTTCGTGAGTTCAAAGATGTGATTCTAATTTATGGTATCGGAGACTAGAAGTATTAAGTGGTGAGATGATGGAGTGAACAAGCCATGGTACTTGGGGGATGACATAGTAAGTGAAGTTCAATGACGAGAATTGTAAAAGAGGTACTTTGGGACATGATAGTAACAAATGAATTTGTGTGGTGAATTGATTTTGGCTCTTAGAACCAATTGAGTTGAGGAATACCTACCATTGTGGAGTCCTTATTAGTCCTATGATTTGGTAGACTTTTGAAGCTTTGTTGAGCACCTTAGTGATGTAACCTTACCATATCGATCATAAGCTTTGGTGAGTGTTGGGTTAGTGGTAACCCTTTCTTTATGCCGCTTTTGTTCTCCTTTCCTTCTCTTTAACGTTCGTTGAACCCTGTTCTTATGCCAAAGTTTACGTATCTTCTTTTCGCCCGAGATATCTTCTTAACTCGAATACCTCTTATTTTTGTCAACCGTTATCTTTACAGTTCGACTCCTTATCTCCTAACATGTCATTTGTTCCTTGCTTATCCTTCCTTAACGCCTTTTTATAATACTATTTCTTTTGAGAAATGTTGGACTTGGTTGGACATCATGACCTTTGAAGGGATTGTTGTGTTTGACCCTTTCCTGGTTTTGAGAGGATTTGATATTGGAAAGACTTAGGTAGTGTGATGAGACATACTTGATGGTTCTTATACCTATAGATCCTTGATAACGTGAGTACGTTGGATTGGTGGATTTTGTGTGTCAAATGTGAGTTGCATTGGTTACTAAGGTTATGGACCATGGCATTGTTGTTTATGTTTGGATACTAGTGCCTAGTACTTGACTTAAAATGGATGAAACTGAATGGTGGATTTGAGGATATAGGATTGACTAAGTAGACGAGTTTTTGATTGGCTTCCATAAGCACTTTGGATATGAGGGTTTGTTAATGTATATGTTACCGTGTGAGAAATGTTAAATGTGGGATTATTAGTTGATTTTAGTGAGTGATATTGATTACTACTTGAGCTATGGTGTGAGAGTGAGAGTAAGCTACATTATTGGGAAGTTTTAGCACTTGTTTTAATAACTAGAAAGGGTAATGGTATGGTTGATACCAATTGCTAGGATAAAGAACATAGTTCAATTTATGGATTTAGGAACTCGGAGGTGATAAAGTGTTGTTACAATTAAGAACTTGTTCCTTGGGAATTTGATGGTAAGTAAGTTTAGGATGTCAAAATTTGAAAGAATATTCCTTGAGATGTTGATGACCATAATGGATTGGTGATGTGATTTGATATTAGTTGGCTCTTGAGAGTTCTTGAGTTGAGAGAGACTTAGTATTGAGAAGAATTTGTTAATCCTATAGTTTTATAGACCTTGAGGTCGCATTGAGTACTTGTGATGATGTGATGGTGTTATAGCTGAGTGTAATTCCGCTTTTGGGAATCCTTAGTAAGTAAAAGGATAGAGAAACTTGAGATCCTATTGATTTTTCAGATTTTGGGGTTGGTATGTTACTACCTTGTTTTGAAATGAGAATCTGGTGAACTATTTGAGGAACTTTCTCTTAGAGTTTATAGCATGGTATTGGAATTCTTGATTAAAGGTTTATTTGTTTTGAGGAACCCATAGTTGACACTAGTTGGATACGAATATAGCTTTGTTGGAAGCCTTGACCTTAGGCTTGTGGAAGTTGTTTCTGGATGTTTGAGGATTTGGAACGATGAGATCACACTTATAGTGGAATACCTTGTTTCAGGGAATAGATTAGGATGAGGTAACATAAGCGATTGAGGAAACCCTTGGGAGTGATGTGGTTATGAGTTTTGTTGTTAGGAAGTTTTGGAACCGTTTTGAGTGATGTTGTTGTTTGAGATAAAGGTGTCTGGCGTTCCTTGTTGTTTAATTTCCCTTCTTCCTTGATCATGAGCGCTACCGCTCATACCTCTCTTCCTTACTTCATCATACTCCTCTCCTAAGTTTGATGTTGGTAACCTATGAAACTCCATCTTTGACACCCTTTTAGGTTCGACTTCAATTCTTACTCCATGAAATTCATACAGCTCTTTTGATTAGTTAAGCTTGAATCCTTTTAACATACTTTGTTCTTATGCTATCTAAGTTACTTTCCTTTTCGTACAACTTCTAAACTTTCAAGCTACCGGGTTCGATTCATTCTTAAAAGTTTGAGTCACTTCTGCAAACCTAACCTATTTTTGAAGACTTGAAAATGAAAATTTGATGTAGTTCCCTATTCCTTTCTTGAATATAAACTCATTTATCGTAATTTTAATTTCTAGACCCGAGATTTCGTTAAGATTTGTCTACGATTTGGTAAGATAGCGTTCTTGTGTGCACGACAAGAGCAATTCCGTTCCATGAATGAGACTTACATTCTTGAAAACTCTTCATTAATGTTTTGAAGGTATTTTGGTTTTTGATTTATACAAATGATTTGCCTTTTTACCTTATTTTTTATATGAAATGTGGATGTTCCTGTCTGATCAACAAGAGTATCACCGTTTCATTGAAAAGATACCTATATTTTCTTAGGATGATATTATTAAGATGTTGTTTACTATAATTTCTCCTTCTAAGTTTCGAGGACGAAACTTTTTAAAAGGAGGGGTGATTGTAACACCCCGTAATTTTGGACCGTTATTATTTTGCGAAAGTAATTTATTAATCAAGTAAAATTTGATATTAATGTATTTGAAGTAATAATAATTCAAAGAAATATAATTTTATTATATTTTGAAGAAAAGTATTTATTTTGATAGTTTTGAAATGTTTAAAAATAGTTTAAACCGTGTAAAAACTTTTTATTTCGAAATAAGGGCATTTCGGGGAAAAATGACAACTCTATTGAAAATTGGGCAAACGATTTTGGAAATGGGTCATATGAATACTCAATTTTCTTGTAATCTCGTGTTTAAGAACTTTGGTTTTGTCGGAATTTGCATTTGACAAACGGTTCTAATTATTATCAAAACGAACCAAAACCGACGCGTAAAATCCCGACTAAAAACCCGCTCCCTTCCTTTCCTCCTTTCCTTTCCCGCGGACACCCCCTTCCCCTTTCTTTTTTTTCTGATTTTCTTTGTCCTTCTTCATTCTAATCTATCCCAAACAACAAAACACCATTTCATCTTAAAATCCAAGCTATTTTCACCATAACTTTCTCGTTTCTTGTCGGATTTTCGCATAATTTATATTTCCGGAATCCTCTCGTCGAGATCCATAACCTGGTATATTTTAATTTCAGTTTTCTTGAAGTTGTTTTAAGACGAATTTTGGCACAATTTCGGTTTTTATGCTTATTTTTGTGTTTTATTTGTTTATTTAGGTGAAGAATTGGAGGACGAGTTTGGGGACTCGTATATTGTCAAAGATAGTGGCTAGTTGCTTGTTAGGGTTTGGTTTTCAAGGTGCTAATTGCTCATTTTCTAGCTTAAGGTAACATATTTCGAGTTACTCGACGAATAATCGTCACATTCTTTGCTTTTTGTATGTTTGTGTGATTTTTGTTTGAGTAGTTAATTTTTCACATGATAAAATGGGTTGCATGCATGTTTTTGTTAGTTTTAGTACTCATATTAGTATAGAAATGGAATGGGAACGATTAAGTAATGCTTAAAACGAGTTAAAATGAATAAAAACGGAAAAATGAAGGTGTAGGGGTGGCAAAGAGTTCCGACAGCCACGGTGGCCGGGTCAGCCCGTTGCTTGTTTCGCGGTTTTTCATGTAATATTTGTCATTTCGGGTTTATTAATGTCATAGTTAGTATGAGTTACATATGAGTACACTTTTGAATTAAATCATATTAGTAGTAAAAATTATGTTAAAGGTAAAAATTATGTTTATAATGGAAGTTGCACATGTTAGTATAGGTTAGAAAATGAAATTGTAAAGAATAGGCTCAGAATGAATTATATAGCGATAATTGTAATGTTGGATGATTATCGAAAATCGAGCCTTGGTCCCTTTGATCGATTCGATGTCAGTCAATTGTGTGATTGGTCAGCCGCAATTTAACCCGTACCTGTCGCAGGGCTGGGGTTGCGGGTAAAAATTCGGTTGGATGAAATTTTGAATGAATTAGATAATCGGCCTTTTTCTTGTTTTAGGCCATTTATTATATTTTTATTTCACATGTGTAGCTAGTTTATTTAAGTAGCTTCTTATATTGTAGAAACGGCCCTAGATTCCCCGAAACCTTTAATATGGTTAATATTGTTAGTATTGGAAATTGGTATTGAATACTTATTGTTGGATTGTCTATTTGAATAGACATTTATATAGCCTTTCACATGATAGAATGTTAGCATTTATGTTGGTAAGTTGGACTCTTTGCCCTCTTATGGTTAAGTGGGTGTCTTACTTGTCTTGTGTGGTGTGGGCTAAAGTATTCAAGCTGGGACTAGCTGGGACTAGGTCCTAGGTGAGTATTTCGGCCTTCATCATAGATAGGTCTTTATAGTCTTTGACGAGTATATGTTCACTGCTTAATAGCCTTTGTGTTCCTGACTTGGTGGGTTTATATCCAAGTTGGGGCATGACCTCGTTACTTATTTTGATAGTAAGTGGTCAGCTTAAGTACTAGCCAACCCTTTGGTGGACTCCTTAGGGTACTCACTTTGTTTTAGAAAAATTGTGGGTCTTGGGTGCGGTGGTGTGTATCCGCATGTCTAGGTCTGCGCAGATTTTAGGCTAGGGTTGTGTTATGTCTTGGCCATGTTTTATTAATATTAACCGCTGAGCCAAGATACCGGTTCGATTACCTTCCCTACCTCGTGGTATAGACTCGAGTTACAGAGTGACTATTGACCGTGCTAAGAACTTATGCCTGTCTTTGATATATTGCCCTTTCTTGTATGGTGATTTTATGAATTGTAATAGGTGAGATGTAAGCCGGTTACAATTGATAAAGTTTGGATTACTATTTGTTATATGTTTCACATGATAGTTTAATTTGGTCAGTTTAGGGGTCATAGGTTAGAATACTTGTTAATTAAATTGTTTATCATATGGTTTACATGTTACACTACATGTTACATTAAATATGACATTTCGTGGCTGGGAGGACTCGAAGTTACTCCCCACTGAATTGTGGCTTTCGTGTTTGTATAAAATGCGATTGACAGGTTGATGATGCTTAGTTGGGGTTCACGGACGAGCTAGTGAGCAAGAGAACCTTGGACTTAGTTTGGTTTTTATTTTGTAGAAACCTTTAACTTTTGGTTTTGTATATATTTTAAAGGGACATATGTCTCCCTCTTCTATTTTGGTTTGTATCATTATATCCCCGTGTCTTTAGCGTGGTTATGTAAATAAGTTTATTAGTTTTTGCAGGTTTTTTTGGCACTCTTAAGTTGGAGATGTTTGTGAATGGTTTAGGAAAATTTTAAAAATTACAGGTTTTGTCTAGTTGAACCAATTACAAACATATCCTGTCAGCTTTTCTTTAGATTTTACGTTTTTAATTATCGCTAAATTTAAGGGTGTCACAAAGACGGTAACTTTTGCAGCTGGGCTACTTGACTTCGAGAGTCAGCATTCATTTGAGTGTGGATTTTTAAAAAATTTCTCGAAGCAATGGGGCAGCAGCAACCTCAATGTGTAATTACAGACCAGTGCCCTGGAATTAAAAAGGCATGCCCAAATGTCTTCAATCAGTCTGTGCACAAGTACTGCATGTGGCACATCATGCAGAAAATGCCTGAGAAAGTGGGAAGGGCAATCTGCAATGATACGGAATTTATGACCGACATAAATGCCGTTGTGTGGGATGTCGACCTCGAACCAGACGAATTTGAACAGAACTGGAAAACTGTTATTGAAGGACATGGTATGCAAAGCAACCGGTGGTTGAAGTATGTCTTTGCAATCAGACAAAAGTGGATACCCGTATACTTTCGGGATCTGCCTCTAGGTTGTTTGTTGCGAACAACCCAGAGATCCGAAAGTTCAAACAACTACTTCAAGCAGTTTGAAAGCCACTTTGGAACCCTTGTCGAGTTCTGGATGAGGTACAATTCCGCAATAGAGCAGCAAAGGCATACACAAAGGAGGATGGATAATGCCAATGAGCATAGTATGCTCGAGAAAGTAGGGCCGATGAAGGTAGAGATGCATGCCTCCCTTGTCTACACACATCCTATCTTTGCAGACTTTCAGAATGAAGTCAAACATGCGATATGCATCATGGGGGTCGGGAGGTTGACAACAGTAGGGGCAGTGGAGTACCATGACGTTCGTGATGGACTGAAGCACAGAAGCTTCCGAGTTGAATTTAACACCAAAACTAACGAGAGCAAATGTGCATGTAAGCTGTTTGAGAGGCATGGCATTGTCTGTCGGCATATACTGTGGGTGTGGAATGGTAGGTAGGTGCACAGGATACCTGAGCCTTATGTCCTTGCTCGATGGACAAAGAAATCCTACAGGCCAATTGTCCGAGATGAAAATGGAAAGGTGATAGAAGACATTGATGAAGCTGACATCAAGAAAGCTGAGATGTCAAAGGTTTGGTCTGAGATTTATGCAACTGTCGGGGGGATGGACAGTTATGCTATGGTTAAACAGATGAAGCAACTGCAGAAAACCCTGACACAGTTCAGGGAGAACATCACAGGACCAATTGAACGGAAAACTAAAAACCAGGAAATCGAGGCTCTTCTCGGCATCACAACTTCAAATGATATTGACCTTCGACTGCCAAACAAGGCCAAGAATAAGGGCAGTGGTAAAAGATTAAGGTCGTCGAAAGAAAAGGCCAAGAGCAAGCCACAAAAGAGGAAGCGAAGATGCGGTAACTGCAAGAAGTGGGTGAACCACAGCAGTAGAACTTGTAACCTTCCGTTTGATGAAAGTCCCCCTTCTGATGACGATGATGAAGAAGAATCAGAAACTGAAGAGGTATGAATCTGAACTATTACTCTCCTATTATTCTAATGTTATCCTCTTATTCTACTGTTATTCCCCTATTATTCCGGTGTTACTCCGCTATTCTCTGCTTTGTTGTGTTATTCTACTTTGCTATTCGCTATTAATGTGTTATTATTTTTGAATAGAAAATGGATATTCTTTGTGGAAATGGATAGTGTTGCGCAATAACAGAGTAGTGCTAAATTTGCTCTAATTGTTATTCTACTGCTATTAATGTTATTCTACTGCTATTCTGCTATTAACGTAGCTGCTAAATACTAAGCAAACATTGCAGGAATATGAATCAGATGCATGAACTAACAAAGACAAAAGAGACGCAAAAGACAGCGGCTACGATGAAGACCTCGCCTAAAAATGTCAAAGACTTTTACTATTTGTCATTGTTTGAATTACATTTTAACCTAAAATGTTTCTTCTAGATAATAAAGTGAGACATACATTATATGAGAATTAATACTAGTTACTTTAATTTTTTTTGTTAATATTATCTGACTGTTTTTTCACAAACCACCCACAAAAATAAAACTGGAATTACACACTACAATAATAGTTGAATAATAACAGATTAGTAATATTTATAAAAAGCAGTTCCACTTTTCAGTTTTTATTAAAAACAGTTACCTAACCTAATCTACTATAATTACAGGAAAACTGTTTGTATTCCCCAAGACCCTATAAATACTGCTATTGCGTGGTTTTAAAAAAAAAAAACACACACACACACACACACACTGAATAAGTACAGAAAAACTGTTTCTATTCCACGAAAAACTCTGCATCTCCTCCGCAAAAGGTAATTTCTTATCTTTTTTTTTTGGTAGACAGGTAATTTCTTATCTTTCTATACTTTATTACAGAAAAACTGTTTCTATTCCCCAAGCCCCTATAAATACTGCTATTTCGAGTAAAAAAACAAACACAAACACTGAAAAAGTCCATTCCAAAAAAAAAACTTTATCTCCTCTGCAAAAAGGTAATTTCTTATCTTTCTATTCTTTATTTTTCTTTGATGTTTATTTTTCTTATCTGTCAACACTATACTCTATGCTGCAGAAAAGGTAATTCTCTTTCTTCTACTTTGGTTTGCTTTTAATTTGGTTGAAATATTTTAAAAATCTTTTTATAATGCAAAAAGTTTCATACTTCCAATGCTGCAGGATGAGTGACGTAACTGACGATAGCTGAAGGTCCCCGACAAGGGAGGAAATCGATGAAGCGAAACGGACGATAGAGTCCCTCACGATAGAGGTTATCGAGACAAGGACAAATTTAGAGGCAGCAGAAAACCATGAAGAGGCCTTAATAAGAGAGGTCGACAATGTTAAGGCACAGTTGAAGGTTGCTGAACTTCAAAATGAACGTATGCGTAGACAGTTGAAGGAAAAGAAAAATAGAAACTACACAGAAGCCGACATGGACAATCAGTTCATTGCTGGTGTGAATGCTCTGAGGAAGTATTACACTGAAGTTGATATTTCAATCTCTGGCGATTGGACATCAGTACTGAAAGCCATGGAACTTATGAAAGCATACAAAAACCCTTTTGAGGATGAGTCGGTGGAAGTTGAGAGCACTGTCCAAGGACCGGCGCGCAGGCATTAGAGAATAGAATAAAGATATAAAAATCTAACGATGATGGTCCAGGGCTGCTGCTTTTAAATATGTTTAAAATATTTATTGCTTTTTAAAAAATGGCTTTCAGATTTTAGATCGTTAATGTTTATTATGTAATTACTATCTTTAACTACTATTTACTACTATGTTTAAGTAATGTTGGAATAACAGAAGTCTTTGCCAGAATAATAGTGCAATAACAGCATAATAACTGCTAATTATGCAGAATAAATACTGCAATAACAACAGAATTATGGTAGAATAACAATGGAATAAAAAGTAGTCTAAACCATTGCTTTTACACTTGACTAAATTTACACTTGGATAAAAATGAATAGTTTTAACAAAATAATCTTTGGACTAACAAGTGGAATAAGCTTAATAAACTAGTCTTTTTGTGGAATAATACTACAATAACAGCTGAATAAACTACTTGTTATGCGAAATAATAGTGCAATAACAGCAGAATAACGGTGCAATAAGAATAGAATCACAGTTGAGAAAAAACAGCCATTGACAGTTGAATAGATAAATGCATATTCTTCGTAGAAATTGGATAGTGTTTGTAAACCTTAATTAAACTAGTGGAATAAATGTTGAGAATAAGTGTAGACTAATAGTACAATAACAGCAGAGTAGCTGCTTATTATGCAGAGTAATACTGCAATAACAACAGAATAATGGTAGAATAACACTGGAAAAAACGCAGTCTAAACCACTGCTTTTACACTTGACTAAATTTACACTTGAATAAAAATGGATAGTGTTTGTAGAAAACAAAGTTAATAAGAAAGCTTAATTAGACTAAAATAACTGTAGACTAATTGTGCAATAACAAAGACAACAATCGCTCATTATCTTTGAATAATACTACAATAAATGTGAGAATAACAATGGGATTAGAGTAAAAATTGATGGTGTTTGAAAAAAGTACAACTAATATGAAAACTCAATTAAATTAGAGTACACACTGGAATAACACTAGAATAATAGGGGAATAACAGCACAATAAACTAGTTATTATACAGAATAACAGTGCAATAACACCACACTAATTGTTTAACAAACAGTTTACACTAACTTAGTCTGACTTTCCTGGATACACAACAGTCAAAGGTACTGCATTCATGACGATGCCTGACTCTTCACTACCAGCAGATGATTGGGGTTGAACTTCTGGCAACTTGTTCCTTGCTGTCGCCAAACCCAGCGTCTTCGGCATTTGAGTCTCACAAGCCGTCACTTTATCAAGAACTACTTGCCTATATAGATTAATATCCGCCAAGATCAGGGAAGCCGACATTTCAACACAGAAGCTTCGACGACCAATCTTGCTGTGAAGATTGCACTCAAACACGCTTCCACCATATTCCGCCATCGTGTACAGCAAAAAACACCCCGACTCGAAATTCAGCAGTTCCTTCTTTTTCCATTTAAAAGGGACATCAACGATTTCGAAATTGCGGCAATCTACAGACATCAGAACATTATGAGCCTCCATAAAAACATACATATAATTTGCCACAATCTCGGCCAATCTTCTGTAATCGGCTATTTGGTTGCCATCGTGAGCCATGTTGTCAAAAATGTCAATCGATTCATTCATAAAGTTAATGCAGAAACAAGAGTAGTGATCATTGTACAGAATCGGCGCAAACACAAGGTCGGAGTTCAGACGACATCTTCCATTGCAAGAATCGAAAAACACATTCCAGAATGCCAACAGCTTCTTACCTGGACCGTCAAGAGGGCTTGAGGAATCAAAGTTCTCTAAGAGTGAATAAAGAGGATCCTTCAAAATAGAAAGCATAAACAACCAAAAATAGTGCACAAGTGTTAACTTTATATCAATACTTGTGAGTCAATCTGTAGGTAATAACGCAAAATTGCAAAGGAAAAAACAAAATACCATATGACGAACTCCGAAAAACATTGAGCTTGGTTCTGAACGTTCCTCAAACTCCAACGAATTCAAAAGAATCGACCAAACATCCACTACTCTTGTTGTCATCATAGCAGCTGCATCTACAATGGAAACAATATCCCCCCTGTCCAAAAACACGCCGACGTCGTCGTTGTACAACACTAACATCTCACTGCATTCACAAACAATAACATAGGATGAGAATAGTGGAATTACAGTGGTATAACAACAGAGTAACAGTTCAATAACAGAACAATAACAGCGGAATAATAGTGATATAACAGCAGAATAACAAAAGGGAATTAACAGTGGGATTACAGTGGACTAACAGCGGAATAATAGTGGTATAATAAAGAGAATAACGATTCAATAACAGCGAGAATAACAAAAGGACCTAACGGTGGAATTAGACGACCGACTAGGTTGACAAAATAAAAGCATAATAACAGATTAACAACAGACTAACAAAGTGGGAAACAGAAAGACTAATCGAACAAAGAACACCACAATCAAAGAAATGAAAATTGACACATACTTTTCTTTCAACTGAGCGTCTTCACGAAGAACAAAGTCCACCACTTGCTTCCACACCTTCCGCATCTTAGAGAACTGTTTTTTGTTCTTCCGAAACAAATCCGACACCGCAACAAACTTACTGTCCTCTGGCCCGCAATCCATAGAGCAACCCAGCCCGTCGTCTGCCTTACCCCTTTTACGACTACCCAAAGCCGACTTTGGACTCACGGTGCTACCCACACCCCTGCTTCCCACTTGACGGCTGGCAGTAGGGGTGTTTCTAGAGAATTTAGTGTTGTCAATGACAGTAGGAGAAGCGACGGGCTCGACAACAGGTTGCGTCGTCTTAACCTTCTTACCAACAGTTTTCACCCTGCCAGAACCACGCCGTTTCTCTTCAAGCACACTCAGGGTTTCCTTTCTCGTCTTGTTCAACTCCTCCAAACTTTTCAACACATCTTCCATGGACTCGTTCATATCAGACAGCACCAACAAGGCAACGATCTCAGCGCGGTAAAGGGCTCTTGAATCAGAATTACCCAAGTCACAATCAAAAACAGTTCCACGGTAAAAGAGCATGTGCAACATCGTATATACACCGCAGTCCAAATTTTCAATCGCAGCGGTTTGCCAGGTAAAAGGGACATTGACAATTTTATAATCTTTAACCTCCCCACCTCGGGCAACTCCTTTGTGGACCAGGAAATCAGACATCAAGTTCACCTTTAAAAAAAAGGAAAAAGAAAACATAATTACTAACAATACTTAAACAAACTAGGCTAAACACCAAGAGAAAATTAACCACAATAAATGACTTACAACAGTTTGACAATACACCAAACGTACACACGCCTGTTGATCATCAGCAAACATCGCCTCTTGAAATACATTATCAAGATATTCAACCCTCTTCGCAATGAAATTGATGCACAAACAGCTAAAGTGCTCATGCAAAAGAATTGGGATGAAAATCTGGGAAAATATTTGGCCAAAAAAATTGTTACTAATTAAGTGGTTTTTTTAAAAAGCGAAACACAAACAGAATAATAAAGCAGAGTAATAGTAGACTAACAAAGAGAATAGTAGTAGAAAACACACAAAGTACAGAAAACATACCATATCAGAAGTAAGATCACACTCTCTCTTGTTGTTATTGACAAAGACAGTAAATGACAATATGACTTCCGCACATAAATCACTCCTGGAAGCCTTATCATCTTTCGACGGCATACAAAGTCGCCGCAATGGATACTAAACAAAAAGTGGAGAAAAGAGTTGAAACGTGATGCAAACATGAAAAATAAAGTAAAAGAAACGATAAGATAGAATAACTAACCGTTGCACCCATCCCAAAGAAAAGTCGACTTGGACTTCCTCTTATACAAGTATCATTAAGAAAGAGGGACCACCAGTCCACAACACCAAGCATTATCATTGTATCTGGAACCATCGATTCCATATCCTCTCGATTCGATGTAATGTTCACACCCCAAGTGACAAGATTTCTCCTTCAAAACCGAATAAACAGGCAAAATAAGAGTCACATGAATATATTTTTGAAGAACAAAAAGCAGTATAATATATTAAACAGAAAGCCGAAATTTTTTACAATAAAAACAAGCTCTTACCCTTGCGAAATGTTATGAATCATTCAAGAAGCAGTAGTCTGCAACCTCTTTCCGCTTGGATAACATTGGGTTGAAAACATGTCCCGTCGTTATCATTGATTTTGACAGCACAACTAGCTGAGGATCCACAGGACCACAATCATAGGTTCATCCGAAATTATGAGGCACAACAGACAACAGTAGCTCCTCATGTGCAGCAGAGTGAAAAGAAATAACTTGTACGAGATAGTAGGAGCATTCAACCCAAAGAACGCCATTGTCCTCTCGGACAGCCTCACCAACAACAAAAGACTAGCCTCCAACACAACCTCGGAATCCTGTTTATCAGATTTATCTATCTCAGACGCAGCCCCAAGCAACAAGTCTGCATGACAAGACATCACCACATCCGCTACCTCCTCTTCTGCAGTCACGAATGCTTCACTGCCAAGTTGAGTGGAATGTTGAGTGTCATTACGCAATGGAATGTCAGCACCGATATCCGTCACCTCCGTCTCAGGCAAACAAGCATCAGTCTTTGGAATTTGAGTTGCTTGAACCTCTACCGGTGTACACTCAACAGTATTAGGCACGTCCTCTGGCGGATTATCAACAAGATAGTCTTCAACTTGAATGTTAACGTCCTCCACATCATTGTTAACATCCTCCACGTCAATGGTAATATCCCCAACATCAACTACTTTCTCACCGACATCAGCTGGCTCTCCATAACAAAACTGAATGTCAGCACAGATATCCGTCGGTATAGAATCTAAACCGAGTGGTGACAATTGTGGAGTCCCCACCTTTGCACTTTGTTGAATGACGGGACTATGTTCAATGACCTTCTTTTCGCCTACATCCTTCTTTTCGCTATAGTCGGGTGCACATCCGACACCGACACACTCCTCATAAAATTGAGAAAACAGGTTAAATGATGGGGGTTCAATGATGACATCTTCATGTCTAGCTTTTTTGGAAGCTGGTTCTTCAGGAACAGTTGATCGCGATTTATTTGCCGCTTGCATAGCCAATACATGCTTTACCCGTTCGTCACGGATAACTTGATCTATGAAGAAAGATGGGGTGGCAACCAAATTCTCTGACCCTTCACAACCAACTTTTTCTGACTGTTTGTTTGTGCTTTCTTTAGCAGCTCGTCGGGTTACTTGGCTGGGCAACTTAGCAAAGAGGTGCTTGACGATAGTCTTTCTTTGGTTCTTCTTCATCATCTTCGACTTTATAAGTTCCGCCCGTTCCAAGTATCGGTGGCATAAAATCTGAGAGTCCCTCTCATTAAGCAGTATAAGTTGATGAATATTCTGTCAAGATAAAATCCCAAAATTTTACTTAAAATAGTACAATAATAGTAGAATAACAGAGGAATAATAGTACACTAAGACCAAAATAGATAACAGTGGATTAATAGTAGAATAATAGTGCAGTAATAAAATAACAAAGGAATAACAGTACACTAACAGCAGAATAAATAACAGTGAAGTAGTAGTGGAATAAAAGTGGAGTAACAGTTGGAAGGAAAATTAGAATAACAATGGAATGACAGTAGGAAAACTGAGGAATAACAGTGGAATAATCGTAAAATAATAGCAGTAGGACAACTAATGCTTAAAGACAATGAATAACATTTTAGAATGATTCGTTTTAAAACAATCAAACAGGTGCTTACGTCGACCGGCTGCGGATCTGTACTTGCTCATCCGTAAGAATATCATCGGTAGATCCAAAGACAAGACATCGACGTTGAGTACGTTGACCGAGCCAACGATGTTTGGACGAGACAATGGGAAAGCAACGTCGAACGCTCCCAGGTGCCCAGAGCACCGCGAAACGCCTCACGCCGCAACCTCTCATTGAAAGACTTAAAATCCCAATGTTTAATGAGCGGTAGCTCATTATTCACCTGATCACCGCTAAAGAAATAACGGTGAAAAAAGGTGATAGCCAACAGCACTACACAACAACGAATATTTTTCCTCCCGTTAAGCGTTTCACGCACAGAAGTCACCAAGTCTAAGAAGACAAACTGACAGCAGTTAAATTTCTTGATCCTAGAAACATCTTCCACAGCGCTTAGAAGTCTAAGATCAACCACATAACCCGACACAGGAGCAACGAAACACGACATGGCAAGCGAACAAAAGTCTTCTTAAACTCATCATCCGCAACCAAAGACTCTAGCAGGGTCTCCTGAACTTTGTTAAGTGGTATCCCACTTTTGTTATTGGCGATACCATACTTCTCACGCCAAGCACGCTTCAAAGCTTCTCCATCAGCGTCTGCAGAACCAGGAAACCCAGTAATAACGAAATCCAATTTTGGACCAGAATTTGGTAAACCAAACACATCGTACACATCATCTGCAGTCAACTCGAACTTCTCCGTTTCATATTTTTCAAAATACTTCCCACTCCTAAAAGCATATATAAACTCCCGGAACATGGTATGGGGGAGGGAAGAAGGCTTCAACTCAAGTAAATCCCCGAATCCCATTTCCCTAACAACCTCCTTCTGCTCCTCGGTGAGGGCTTCAATAACTTTGAAAAGAAAAGCAGCCGACAAGCTGACTAACAAATGGATCAAGCACTGCACACAAAGGGAAAAAATATACAATGCATTAAAACATTTAAGATAACATAAGTAAAAGCAGCAGAATAATAGCAAAATAACAGGAGAGCATAAAAAAATAACACGAAAAGTAACATATTAATAGCAAAATAACGACAAAATAAAAGTAGAATAACAGTAGTACATACACTGGGTTATTTCCTGCAGCAACTCCAGCCTGAGGTTGGTTGCTAGTTACCATAATTCCCTTCTTATGCTTAACTTTGCCAGCCAACTTACTACTAGTCTTTGGTGGACTAGACGACAACTTCGCAAGTTGGGTCTCGCCCTTTCGTTTGTTTTTTTAGTGGGTGGTTCGGTTGTACATATTTCTTGACTACGAGTACTCCTTCTCTGAGAAGCAGTGCTCTTTGATGGAGATGTGACACGGGATTTGGATGGAGACGGACCAGGAGATTTTGATGATGACGGTTGAGTAGACTTTGATGAAGCGGTGGATTTGATTCTTAACTTCATTTTCTGCTGTACTATCCAGAAAATAAAGATAAGGATCACTTTCAATGATAAATAGGTATTCAGCTAGACTTTTTTAATAATGACGCTTGAGAATGAGAGTACCGTAATGAGAATTACGTAACACTAACAATTAGTAAAACTAATAACAGCAGTGAAAACACAAAAAGAACATGATGGAAGTGTAAACAAAAACACGAAAGAGAATCAAAAGAAAGCCTCTTTGAATAAAGAGTCAAAGACAGTTTCAAAATTACATACGGCCTACATAAGCCTTCATAAAACAAAATAACGTACTAAATTACAACCAAAGACGGTTTCGAATTACATAATACCCAAAATACATTCTTTCCGAGGAAGAACCAAAATGTACTTCCCAAAAAAAAAGGACATAACGTAAAAAGTCAGTCAACGTCAACAACATCAACTGATTTATAATACAATTCGTGAGCAAGATCATAAGCAGAAGGATAATCCCTGAGTGAGTCAAAGTACTCGTGAATTAGCCTGATCCGTTCAGATACAGGTCCATTAAGGATCTTGTCATAATTGTATAAATACTGGCAAGCATGCAACACCGCCTTTGCTGGCTCACTTGCAAGCATATAGCACTTGCATCGTTTGGAAACTACTTTCGAGCCCCTTGACAAAATCTTAAAACCTTTACTGTGACTTGTTGTTAGAACTTTCATAAATTCGGCGTGAACACCGGGCGCACTTTTATGAAATAGGAACATTTGTGACCATTTCTTACAAACAAGAGACATATTGCTCTTGTCCAAAGTAGTCTCTACATAATCGAAAACATTTTCCATTAGGTCCTGGCTATTTAAAACTGCCGACATTGATTGATTACGACGACGAACTCGTACATTAACTTCAAAGCACTTCTCACTCTTATCTTCCAATAACCAACCCAATTTATTTTTCTTTTCAGTAGCGAACTCTCTAGCAAATAACAATTTATCTTCATTCACTATATTTATTGCCCATCCCTCACAAACTAAGTCCATTAGTGATGCTGAAACCTACAAACAAACAAAGCCAAACAAACAAAACCACTTGAATAACAACAGAATAACAGAAAAAGAATAACAGAAAATTAAACACAGGAAAAACACTACAATGACAGCAAAGGAAAAACACTACAATGACAGCAAGAGTAACGCTGCAATGACACCATAGGACCATTATAACAGCGGAATAACAGAAGTACTGAAAAGTGAAGACAACACGAACAAACACAAAAACCCTAGAAAAACACATTAAACAATTAAAACATGACAAATAACTTGACAACAAACTAAGCGATAGAATAACAGCGGAATAACACAAAAAGTAAAGTCTGTAGAGATCAATAGTAAAGTTCTCAACACAACGCGTCACATAGAACATGCAAATCACTTCAAAACTATAGAAAACTGCAGAAACGACTAAGAACATGCAAATCAGTTCAGGAAAAATTAGAAACTCAAAAATGCAGCATAATATTACAATGAAGAAACTGCATAAACACAATAACGACATTAAAGCCCTTGATTAAGTAAACCTAGCGATAATTAAACTGAAAAACGAATAAAAAAGCATGAAATAAAACAAAATAACAAAATAAAAGAGGAAAATGTCATGAAATTACCTTCAATCGGAAGAAAGAATGATGAACGACAAAGAGAAAACGGGAGAAAACACGAAGGAGACGAACAGTTGAAGAAGAAAAACACAAGAATAATAGAAGAGAGAGGAACGCTTGCACTTGATAATGATTATATAAACCGTTTTGCAGTAATGTGGAGAATTAATTAGAGAGGGAAACAGTTAAAGAGTTAATGAGGGAAAGAAGAGAGAGAGAGAGAAAAAAAAAGAAAAAAAAAAGAGAAAATAAACTAAATAACAATGCTTTTGTATGACAACTAAGATTAATCTTGGCCACTCATCTCTAATTTAATCTAATGGCTGAGATTCACCCAACTCACAACTCACCATAAGAACCAAAATCACCAAATCCAATCTCTCTCTCTCTCTATATATATATATATTGTGGACAAGGCCCTCGGGAACTGCGTCCGTGGGATCCACACTAGGCATAATCGACTCGAGGTTCTTTCGAATCGAATTAAGAGAAATTAGAGTCGCCACCAAGTTTTATGGGAACTTGGAACCGTTCAAGTCAACTTTACACCTTTCATCGAAAAGCATAAAGCCCATCGACTACGAGTGATTAAAGATAAAGACTTGTACCCTATATCACTCGATTTGAATGACTCTCGTAATCCAATGGTATTTAGACGGATCCACAAACCATAGATCTTGAGTAAGGGGTGAGGGTACGTGTTAGGAAGCCCATAAGGACACCTAATCCCGCCCGTCAATAACGGCCTCTACTAAGTCAAGTGTCGGATTTCAAACAAGGTCATAGCTACTACGATATATGATATGCAAACATCGTTTTCAAAACCCTAACATGTGAAGTTTCTATGTCGATTTAGATGCAACTAAACTAACTTTGTCAAAGTTGTAATTTAGCATGTGGGTTGATTGATCTAACAACATACAAAACAAAGCAAACAAGGCTTAGGGGGAATGAGGGAGCCGTTGGGATCTACCCTATTACAACCCAGGCATTTCATGCCGACACAACGATAAATTAAAGATACAACTCGATCTAAAATACAACGCTATACACAAAACCATACACGACACATTACACGTCCATTCGGCCTAGGAAAACGTGCACAAAGGGGTGGCCCACGGCTTACATGACTCACGGCCTTGGGTCACTCCTCGTAATGCGTGCTTTCACTTAATCTTATCGAATTAGACATAGGGTCACACACCAAAGCTTGCATTAGCATAAATCGGGCCATGTTGCTTTAAACAACATGCGATTTACTACGCTCTTACATGAATTGGAGCACAACCGTCTAAACAAATGAGAGTAAGGTTTTTGAAGAGGTTTTGACTCGATAGAAGTAAAACAAACTTGAAAATTACAACTCGATGAACAAATTATAAATTACAAGCTACAAAACAACAAAGAACAAACGATGTATAAAAAAACGAAGCAAGAAAGACAAAATACACGGCCAAGCACACGGCCAAGCCACGTCCACCCTAGTTCCTAGGTTAGATTCATTAGTTAGATCAAATGATTGCGAAACGAGTTAGAAAACAAGTTAGAAACGACGTTGATCGATTGAGAAGATGTCACGCGAATGTGTATTCTACACGGCCTAAAGGGTCCAACTAGGTCACAATATTACAAGAATAACGCTTACTCATCGAGTGTAAATAGGAAGGTGCTAATCACGCACTCTTATACTAGCGAGAAATCAAGTGAAAAGAGAGATGCATTCAATTAGGTTATAGAATTGTTAGTTGATTTTTAAAGCTATGTCGATGTACCCTAACGTGTCTAATTAGGTTATTAAACTGATCTAATGTCATCTAAACGAGTTATATGTTAACAATCAGAGGTCATACTAACATGTGACGGGTCCTAGGGTGGGTCGAATTACACGAAACAAAAGAGGGGTCAAAAGCGAAGAGCGAAGTTAGAATTCGTTTTATTAATGCCCTACCTTGAACACAAGGATATGTAAATGAGACGGGGGTTACGACCAACTGATGTAGCGGATTTCTTTCCCATCTCAAGTCAACGCGGGTGTTCATGGTGGTACTTTAACTCATACTCGGACTAAACTAGTTTCATAGTTAATGATAACAATCGATAAACAAAATCAACCGAAACAATAAAAAACAAACATAAAAAACGAAATAAAAGGGAGAAAGTGGAGGATTTGATGCACCCTCAACCTACATGTATCGTTGACACCGTCTTGGGTCGTAATCGATGGTAGATTTTATCTCGAGAGGCCGTCGTCGACGAAGAAACAAAGCAAACAACACTTTTTTTTGCAAATCTGGACAGCAACTTTCAAACTGCGATTTCTCTCTCGTTTCACGGTGAAAATTCGATTTAAAAGATGTTTTGAAAACTAGAAAGATAGGAGAACAGAGATCTTAAAACAATCCTTGCTCGTTTTGGGTTATTGGGCACGAAAAACGAGCACAAACAGAACTGGACAGACAGGAAAAGCCGCGAAAACAGAGTGTATAACACTCTGTTTTTCGAGGGAATTCGTGTACTCTCAAGGGCAATTTGGCTCGTAAATCTTTGTCTAATGTGTAGATGGATTTGTATGGTTAATTTGGAACAAGAAACTCGAATTTTGATGGAGGTTTGAAGGGAGAACGAAGGGTTTCAAAGAGGACACACAAACTGATTCTCAGTTTGTAAGTCGGTTTTGTCGAGGGTTTTTGAGAGGCAATTAGGGTTTGTTTCTGGAGTTTAAAGCTTGTGAATGACGGTAGTATGTATGGAGAACTTAGAGGAATGAATGTATGGTGAAGGGGGTGTATTTATATGGAGTTAAAGTAGGGTAAAAGGGAGCCATAAGCAGTCGGGCTCGGTTTGCATAGCTGCTGCCCATCAGCTATTCGTGGGGTTTTTTAGGGTTTTTATGGGGGGTTTTCTTGGTGGTTAAGCTAAGGTAATATGGGTAGGATACTAGGGTATGGGTTATGGTTAATGGGCACGGGTTTTGGTGGTATTTGGAGCGGGTTTTGGGCTCGGGATTTAGCACGCAAAACAGGGGGGGAGGCTGTTTGTTATGCGGGCTGTTTGGGGAGGATTTGGGACGAGATTTGGATGGGTTTTGTGGTGTTCTAGGTGCTGGGTTATCGTGGGTAATGTGGAGCACGGATTGGTGGTGATGGGTTGCGGGTTTGGACCAAGTTTGAGTCGGTTTAGAAAGGCTTTCGACGGGCTATGCAAACACGGGTAGAGGAAAGAAATTGGGCTGTGTTGGGGGGATGTTTGGGACGAGATTTGGGTGTGGATATGGGGGTTCGAACTGGGGTTGGATGGGTAGAGGCCTAGGTTGGTTAGTGTACTCGAGATTCGTGCTAACTCGTAAAGAAAACGGGCTCAAAAACCGAGCTATAATCGAGCTCCAAAACGCGTGGTTAAAACGAGTTTTCGATTTTCAAATTCGATTTTTCAAATCAAATTAACACATTAAAATAAACGATTTTTTCAAATCAAATACACTCATAAAATGATTTTTCAAATCAATTATTTATTTTATTTTCAATAAAATAAACTTGAGAAAATAAATTCAAAATAAAGCAATAAAATGAATTCACTTTAAAAAAAACATTTAATTTAAATATCATTTAAGTTAATAAAATACTCCGTCGACAACGCTCATTCTACATCGTAAAACGAACCCAAATAATGACAATGACAACTAATAAATACATGTGTCCTATCATCATCGGGTGTTTGTAGGGTTCTCTATAAATTCCAATATCGACGGATACGGGTATCTACAATATATATATATATATATATATATATATATATATATATATATATATATATATATATATATATATATATATAGAGAGAGAGAGAGAGAGAGAGAGAGAGAGAGAGAGAGAGAAAGAGAGAGAGAGAGAGAGAGAGAGAGAGAGAGAGAGGCCGGATCCGGTGAGGCCGTTAATTATGGCGAGGCGGACGGCCTCACCAAATTCCTTAAACTTGGGTGGACTGATTATCAATGTTCATTGGGCTGGATATTTGGGGTCATTCTTAACTTTTTATTTGGCCCAAATATTTTCTCTATCTAAAATAAATAATTAAGAGCACAAATACTTTACTCTCTCTAAAAAATATAACACACAACGTTGCAGCGATTTTCAAAATCTTGTTTCCAAAAATCCAATCAGCAACATCAATTGCAGCGATTTCCGACAAAATTGTTCGTAGATTTCATCAGTACGACATACAGCAACGCGATTTCAGCAATTTTCGAAGAAGATTTTGATTAATTTCCAGGTAATTTCATAATTTTGATCAAAATTGAGCATATTCATATAATTCTGTTAATTCACTCATAAATTGATGATATAAGGCTCGATTGATCAAAATTGAGCGATTTCCAAAATATAAGGTTCAAATTTTATGATAACCATTGCAACGGATATGGTACACCAGTGATGGAGTTTGAGATTGTTAAGAATTTTTTGTGAAATGGTACACCAGTGATGGTTATTTCATGTATTTCAGCTGAAAGTTTCACCTAGTTTGATACATTGAAGATTGAATCTTTGATCATCTTTTAGGTCGATGATTCCTTTGTATGTGCTCTGAAATGTATGAGAATTCATTGTAGTTTTTGTGATTATTTATTGATGGTTTGACGTATTAAACTTTGATGTGAAGTCAACTCTTTCGACATTTTGTGAAGGGTCAACTAGTCTTGCTTAAGACGACATTATCTGTTTTTATGGTAAAACGGATTCAAATAGTACCATCACTTGATTATAATCACAGACTTTTTGCTATTAACTAGAAAATTATCAAATGATACCTATTTAGATTCGTTATACCATTAACATAGATATGCCCATGTCTTAAATAAGAATTTGTGAAAAATTAAGCTAGTATTAGTTCCTTTGGCCTTGAATCTTGTTATATGAGAACTTTAATTGTGTCTGTTTGTTTTTATCTTAATTTTGTGTTTTTTTGGGTGAATTTATGTGTTGAAAAGGAAGCATTGGAGGTTTATGATGGATCTAGTAAAGGAAAATACACCATTGGACTTGGACAAGATTGCATGGCTTTTTGCACTGACGTAGAGGACATCATTTCCATGAGGTTTCTAGTTTAACTCCCTAATAAGCTCTATTTATCTACTGTTTGTTCATCACCGCTTCGAGCGAGGCAGAGGATACGTGATCTGTTGTTTCCGCAATTTGATGACTTTTGACATTACCACATAGTCAACATATTACTTGGGCTTCCTAAGATTATTGGGTCTCTCAATGAGTTTGTTCTCGATAGCGAAACATGTCTGGCTGCATTATTTTAAAACATGGTTACTGATTTCAGGCATCCTGAATCGTGATATCGTTATGCTCCCTCCACCCTGTTTGACTTTGGTGCGTTGGAGTTCAAGCAATGTCAACTTTGGCCGATATTTTCTGATTAATAATATACAACCTACAGAGTACAATTTTTTGTGAAATGGTTCTTCTGGTAGCTACTTGTATGATAACCATTGCAACTGATATGGTACACCAGTGATGTGGACTTTAAAGTGTTGAACTGACTAGCAAATGACGAAGTTTTATGTGACAATACTTGTCTCTTCCTTTAAGATTGTGTTTGTTGTTCTAGGAGATGCTTGCGTTTGTTTTGAGTATAAAATCCAGAAGCTTGAATAATAGCCTGATAAGTCCTCTCCGGCATTAAATTTGAAGGTTGTTCTGTTAACGTTCTTATCCACTGGTTCAACCGTTATGTTGCTTGGAC
The DNA here is from genome assembly GCF_048544455.1 of Silene latifolia. Lineage (NCBI taxonomy): Eukaryota > Viridiplantae > Streptophyta > Magnoliopsida > Caryophyllales > Caryophyllaceae > Silene > Silene latifolia. Next base: position 288,240,083 of record NC_133538.1, read on the forward strand.
TCGGTTAGAAGTATCCCACACGGATACGTGTCCAAGTGTCAAATACGGCTATTTTATGACAAAAATTGTGAAACTAAAAGGTAATATTGTGAAACGTGGTTATAAATGGTTGAAATCACCTATTTTGCTCTTGTTCTTATTTTGTAAATCCTAGAGCTTGTTTTGTGAATCCTAGACCTTGTTTTGTGAAACTTGGTCATAAGTGGGTGACATGAAGTTTATTTTTCTTATGTTGTGAAACTTGGCCCTCATTGTGTGAAACTTGACCCTCAATTTGTGAAATCGTTTAGTTAGGACGGAGATTAGGACGATGTCTATAACATTGAAGTTGATTTTGTGAATCCTAGAGCTTGTTTTGTGAACTTATATGGTAATTTTGTGAAACTTGATCATAAGTGGTTGAAATCATGTACTTTGCTCTTTTCCATATTTTGTGAATCACAGACCTTTTTTTGAGAAACTTAGAGCTTGATTTGTGAAACACAAAGTTAATATTCTTAAACTTGGTCATAAGTTGTTGAAATCGTCTGTTTTGCTATTTCTCTTATCTTGTGAATCTGAGACCTTGTTTAATGAATCTTAAAACTTGATTTGTGAACACAGAAGATAATACTCTGAAACTTGATTGGTTGAGATCACGTACTTTGCTCTTTTCCTTATTTTGTGAATCATAGACCTTGTTTTGGGAAACTTAGAGCTTGTTATGTGAAACGCAAAGCTAATATTCTTAAACTTGGTCATAGGTTGTTGAAATAACCTATTTTGCTATTTCTCTTATTTTGTGAATCTTAGGCCTTGTTTTGTGAATTTCACAGCTTGTTTTGTGAATCTTAGAGCTTGTTTTGTAAAACTAGAAGGTAATATTGTGAAACTTGGTCATAAGTGGTTGTTGAAATCACCTATATTCCTCTTTTCTTATTTTGTGAATCTTAGACCTTGTTTTATGAATTTTAGAGCTTATATTGTGAAACTAAAAGGTAATATTGTGAAACGTGGTCATAAATGGTTGAAATCGCCTATTTTGCTCTTGTTCTTATTTTGTGAATCCTAGACCTAGTTTTGTGAATCTTAGAGCTTGTTTTGTGAATCTCAGACCTTGTTCAGTGAATCTGAGAGCTTGTTTTGTGAAACTTGGTCATCATAAGTTGTTAAAATCACCTTTTTTGCTCTTTTCCTTATTTGGTGAATCTCAAACCTTATTTTGTAAATCTCATACCTTATTCAGTGAATCTTAAGGCTTGTTTTGTGAAACTTGATCATCATAAGTGGTTAAAATCACCTATTTTGCTCTTTTTTTTATTATGTGAATCTCAGACTTTGTTTTTTAAATCTCAGACCTTATTCAGTGAATCTTAGAGCAGTTTTTTGTGAAACTTGATCATCATAAGTGGTTAAAATCACGTTTTTTGTTCTTTTCCTTATTTGGTGAATCTCAGACCTTATTTTGTGAATCTCATACCTTATTCAGTGAATCTTAAGGCTTGTTTTGTGAAACTTGATCATCATAAGTGGTTAAAATCACCTATTTTGCTCTTTTATTTATTATGTGAATCTCAACTTTGTTTTGTGAATCTCAGACCTTGTTCAGTGAATCTTTGAGCTTGTTTTGTGAAACTTGGTCATCATAAGTGGTTAAAATCACGTTTTTTGCTCTTTTCCTTATTTGATGAATCTCAAACCTTATTTTGTGAATCTCATACCTTATTCAATGAATCTTAAGGCTTGTTTTGTGAAACTTGATCATCATAAGTGGTTAAAATCACCTATTTTGCTCTTTTCTTTATTAGGTGAATCTCAGACTTTGTATTGTGAATCTCAGACCTTGTTCAGTGAATCTTAGAGCTTGTTTTGTGAAACTTGGTCATCATAAGTGGTTAAAATCACGTTTTTTGTGAATCCTAAAACTTGTTTTGTGAACTTATATGGTAATTTTGTGAAACTTGATCATAAGTGGTTGAAATCATGTACTTTGCTCTTTTCCTTATTTTGTGAATCACGGACCTTTTTTTGTGAAACTTAGAGGTTGATTTGTGAAACACAAAGTTAATATTCTTAAACTTGGTCATAAGTTGTTGAAATCGTCTGTTTTGCTATTTCTCTTATCTTGTGAATCTGAGACCTTGTTTAGTGAATCTTAAAACTTGATTTGTGAACACAGAAGATAATACTCTGAAACTTGATTGGTTGAGATCACGTACTTTGCTCTTTTCCTTATTTTGTGAATCATAGACCTTGTTTTGTGAAACTTAGAACTTGTTATGTGAAACGCAAAGCTAATATTCTTAAACTTGGTCATAGGTTGTTGAAATAACCTATTTTGCTATTTCTTTTATTTTGTGAATCTTAGAGCTTGTTTTGTAAAACTAAAAGGTAATATTGTGAAATTTAGACCTTGTTTTGTGAATCTTAGAGTTTATATTGTGAAACTAAAAGATAATATTGTGAAACGTGGTCATAAATGATTGAAATCACCTATTTTGCCCTTGTTCTTGTTTTGTGAATCCTAGAGCTTGTTTTGGGAATCTTAGAGCTTGTTTTGTGAATCTCAGACCTTGTTCAGTGAATCTGAGAGCTTGTTTTGTGAAACTTGGTCATCATAAGTGGTTAAAATCACCTTTTTTGCTCTTTTCCTCATTTGGTGAATCTCATACCTTATTCAGTTAATCTTAAGGCTTGTTTTGTGAAACTTGATCATCATAAGTGGTTAAAATCACCTATTTTGCTCTTTTCTTTATTAGGTGAATCTCAAACTTTGTTTTGTGAATCTCAGACCTTATCTAGTGAATCTTAGAGCTTGTTTTGTGAAACTTGGTCATCATAAGTGGTTAAAATCACGTTTTTTGTTCTTTTCCTTATTTGGTGAATCTCAAACCTTATTTTGTGAATCTCATACCTTATCTAGTGAATCTTAAGGCTTGTTTTGTGAATCTTAGAGCTTATATTGTGAAACTAAAAGGTAATATTGTGAAACGTGGTCATAAATGGTTGAATTCACCTATTTTGCTCTTGTTCTTATTTTGTAAATCATAAACCTTATTTTGTGAATCTTAGAGCTTGTTTTGTGAATCTCAGACCTTGTTCAGTGAATCTGCGAGCTTGTTTTGTGAAACTTGGTCATCATAAATGGTTAAAATCACTTTTTTTGCTCTTTTCCTTATTTGGTGAATCTCAGACCTTATTTTGTGAATCTCACACCTTATTCAGTGAATCTTAAGGCTTATTTTGTGAAACTTGATCATCATAAGTGTTTAAAATCATCTATTTTGCTCTTTTATTTATTATGTGAATCTCAGACTTTGTTTTGTGAATCTCAGACCTTGTTCAGTGAATCTTAGAGCTTGTTTTGGGATACTTGGTCATCATAAGTGGTTAAAATCACGTTTTTTGCTCTTTTCCTTATTTGGTGAATCTCAAACCTTATTTTGTGAATCTCATATCTTATTCAGTGAATCTTAAGGCTTGTTTTGTGAAACTTGATCATCATAAGTTGTTAAAATCACCTATTTTGCTCTTTTCTTTATTAGGTGAATCTCAGACTTTGTTTTGTGAATCTCAGACCTTGTTCAGTGAATCTTAGAGCATGTTTTGTGAAACTTGGTCATCATAAGTGGTTAAAATCACGTTTTTTGTGAATCCTAAAGCTTGTTTTGTGAACTTATATGGTAATTTTATGAAACTTGATCATAAATGGTTGAAATCATGTACTTTGCTCTTTTCCTTATTTTGTGAATCACAGACCTTTTTTTGTGAAACTTAGAGGTTGATTTGTGAAACACAAAGTTAATATTCTTAAACTTGGTCATAAGTTGTTGAAATCGTCTGTTTTGCTATTTCTCTTATCTTGTGAATCTGAGACCTTGTTTAGTGAATCTTAAAGCTTGATTTGTGAACACAGAAGATAATACTCTGAAACTTGATTGGATGAGATCACATACTTTGCTCTTTTCCTTATTTTGTGAATCATAGACCTTGTTTTGTGAAACTTAGAGCTTGTTATGTGAAACGCAAAGCTAATATTCTTAAACTTGGTCATAGGTTGTTGAAATAACCTATTTTGCTATTTCTCTTATTTTGTGAATCTTAGGCCTTATTTTATGAATTTCACAGCTTGTTTTGTGAATCTTAGAGCTTGTTTTGTAAAACTAAGAGGTAATATTGTGAAACTTGGTCATAAGTGGTTGTTGAAATCACCTATATTCCTGTTTTCTTATTTTGTGAATCTAGACTTTGTTTTATGAATTTTAGCGCTTATATTGTGAAACTAAAAGGTAATATTGTGAAACGTGGTCATAAATGGTTGAAATCACCTATTTTGTTCTTGTTCTTATTTTGTGAAACCTAGACCTTGTTTTGTGAATCTCAGACCTTATTTTGTGAATCTCATACCTTATTCAGTGAATCTTAAGGCTTGTTTTATGAAACTTGATCATCATAAGTGATTAAAATCACCTATTTTGCTCTTTTCTTTATTATGTGAATTTCAGACTTTGTTTTGTGAATGTTAGACCTTGTTCAGTGAGTCTTAGAGCTTGTTTTGTGAAACTTGATCATCATAAGTGGTTAAAATCACGTTTTTTGTTCTTTTCCTTATTTGGTGAATCTCATACATTATTTTGTGAATCTCATACCTTATTCAATGAATCTTAAGTCTTGTTTTGTGAAACTTGATCATCATAAGTGGTTAAAATCACCTATTTTGCTCTTTTCTTTATTAGGTGAATCTCAGACTTTGTTTTGTGAATCTCAGACCTTGTTCAGTGAATCTTAGAGCTTGTTTTGTGAAACTTGGTCATCATAAGTGGTTAAAATCACGTTTTTTGCTCTTTTCCTTATTTGGAGAATCTCAAACCTTATTTTGTGAAACTTGGTCATCATAAGTGGGTAAAATAAATGGGGGTATGATTTTCTTTCACATTCTTTCAAGATGGAATGAACTAAAGCAGCACATATTCAAAAAAACCGCAATTAATTTTTTTCCTCAACATGAACGTGGAAAAAGATCAGAAGCTATATACACAACTATACTAGTACAGAGCAAAATACCAAAGTGACAACTATTTGTTTTCAGCGTAGCAGTTAACCAAAAAAATGGAAACTTCCAAGGTAAGGACTAGAGCACACCTCGAGAATCAATTTCTTCAGTCGTTCCTCTAATGGCAGGGGGAGCAGAGATAAGGGAACAACTCACATGATGAAAACTAGTGGAATGATTTAATTATTTTAAAACCAATTAGCTCAAATGGCAGAGCGTTGTGCAATCCACAAGGTGTGGGTTCGACTCCCATGTTGGTTATTGACTACTACTGTTACTTCAAAGCCTAATTGGTATTTCTCTAGTGGACTTTTGGGTTTTGGCCTTTTCTGTCATGTCCAATTGCACCCAATTTAGATAATTTCTAACATTGACTTTACAAAGGACTCAAAATTGTAATCCTTAATTGTGTTATATTGACCTGCATTAACAGGGCGGAGGTTAGTTTCCTCGCGCAATTATAAATGTCAATGATAATAATCGTTATGAGAGTTCCTTATCCGCTAATCTCAACTACCAACACTAATTAAGTTACTTCATACTTCTAATTTGGCTTATACAAAGTTTGTGACTGATGAGTGGGTGCTACCAGAAGCGACTCACTACGTACTTAACGAAACCAAAGAGATTTGAAAATCATACCTCCTTGCATTTTGGAGAATGTTGATGCAATAGAACCTTTATTAAGCTGCATCAAATAGCGAAAACCAAATTCAGCAAGCTTAGGCTCCATGGACTCCTCAAAAACTATGTTGCTTGTCATGACATCGCCATGCGGAATTGCAGGATGACAATTATGATGAAGAAAACAAAGCCCCTTTACAATGCCTAATACAATCTTATACTTGGAGGCCCAATCAAGTTCCAAGCTTATGTTTTCAGCCAAGTTGCCTTTTGGTGAGAAATCATACAGAAGATACAAAAGATACCAAGCAACCTAATGAGGTTCTTATGCCTCGTGTTGCCCAATCGGACAATGAACTCTTCCATAACATCCATTTTCTCCGGACTCAACTCAATCTTCTTTACTAAAACTGTAATTCCTGTCGGCAGTGTGATTTTGTAGACTGGAGATGATGTGGCTCTGCACGACGTTTTGGCTTATGCACGACGTTTGTGCACATCTAAGTTTGAGCTTCTTCTACTCATCCTCAATTTTGCACATCTGAGTACGGATTTGGCTAACTCATGCTCAATGTTATTGTATTTAAGTTTAATACACTAGATTCTTAAATTAACTAGGCTATATGAGATTCGAACTCATACCTTTGTGCAAGATTTGCACATTGCTCTCCCATTTGAGCTAATAGCCGTTAAGATATACGAGTACATAACAAAGATTAAATAAGGGGAACCTTAAGCTAATAGCCTTTAGATATGCAACAATGAAAAGCGTAACCTGCGATTGATTGTCAATGTGATGAAAAACCCTAGATTCATTACCATATGACTCCGTGATTGTAGAACGGGCATCAGGAACGAACTTCTGAAAGTCTCTCTCACAGCTGCCTGAAGTGAGATTCTTGTTACTTTCATAATAACAGGCATACATGAACTAAGTCCAACGTGCAGAAATCCAGCATGCTTCACAAATTAAACCACATAGTTTAGTTTAGGCATCACTTTATCAACCATATAACAAGGATACAATTGATGAATACTTGGCCGAAATAACCCATTTGCAGTAAACGCTTCACAAACACATTTTCAGAGGTGAAATTGTCAAATGAACAGAGGATGTACCAGAAACATGGGTGTCAAAAGTCTTCACCATTCTCCGAGCATGATCAAATCATTAACCTTGGCGCCATACATCAAAGGCAGTGACCAAAGGTTATTGTCAGAATTCTTTATAGGGCTTGCTATCTCGAATAGAAACACCGCGATGTTCATTGAAATCAGTATACTTCCGCAGGTAAAAAAAAACACAGGAAATCACTGGATTAATTTACAAGCATGCATTTGGTCTTCTGAAGTAGCTTATGCACCTCATTCAATCATACTTTAATCAAATTTCCCTTCTATTGAGGGATGTAGCAAATAGAAGAGGTACCTAACGACAAGGACGCATGACGATAACTGGTCTCCCTTTCTTGTCCACGGAGGCTGATCTGTATACTTTCCAAGTTTCTGCTTCAAAAGCAACATCTTCCTGTATCATTGGAAACAGACAAGTTCAACATATTGAGTGTTTTGAGTAAAGAGGAAACATTCTAGCCAATCCTATCCTATAGAATCATTAGATTTGGCAAGCCACAAAGTGACCCAACCTCAATCAACGCAACTTAAACCCGCCCTGAGTCGCTGAGCGTGAAAGAAACGTTGTCACAGACCTGATTATAACCGTAGCACAAAAAATGCTCCGGAAGGGCTTATTAATAAAGGTTTATCAGTCACAACCTGAAAATGACCTTATTGACCCAACTCATAAGGGTAGACTTGTGCCCTAGATGACCTTTACCCGAAATGATCAATAAGAGCACACTCGAAATGACTCGTTTGTTTGTTCTAGTTTTCTGCATAAGAAGTGTACCACATACCCATAGAATTTCGTTAGGCTTGTAGTCTGACCTCCATTTCAGACATTCTCTCAACATTTTAGTACCCTTTTGAACATTCCAATTATTCACTTGCAGGAATCTAGCAATGATTGCATCGTAAAAGAATATTTCTCAACTTCTCCGGCGCGGACCTAATCCCGATCTCACCTCATCAATCGAAATTAAGTAACGAAATTACGATCGTATTAAATGGGCAAACTCAGAGATGTGCAAACCATGATTTGTCAATTTTGACAACAGGAAAATTCTGGTATGTACCTTTTGCTGCTGTTCTTTTGTCGCCGTTTTTTCATGGTTTGCAGCAGTGTTCTTCAATTCTGTACTCATTGCTGTAAAAAAGGTATTCATTTTCATTTTCATTAATAGACTAACATATATAAGTCGTTGATAATTCATGTTTTCACCTGATGTATCACTTTCATATACACTTTTATAGCTCCCTTTATACCGCTTTACATACCGTTTCGTGCCTATTATATCATTTATATGCTTTATTTCAATGAATTGTCGATACTGCCGCTATTTTGTGTTTTGATGCAGAAATGACTCAATATGAGTGTGATCAAGCTGAGATTAGCATAGCGGAGACGGCACGGTAGAGTAGACGAAGCATGGCATGGGAAACGAGGAATCATGAAGACTAGAAGTGAAAGAAGAGAAGAAGGAACCTGTGAAGCTAGTTCCTCGATCGAGTCATCACTTGACTCGATCGAGTAGGTGTCCTCGATCGAGTCACCTCGACTCGATCGAGGATCCCTCTCAGCGGGTTTATTTAGGAATTTCCTAAAACGTTAATCTTTTGTTATAAATTAAAGACTCGTGTTTTATTGTAAACCTACGTTATACTTTGCTTGGATATTGCTGGAAAACTCTCTTAGAACCCTAATCTTCCTTTTGTATGGTACTAATCTTTCCTCATTAATTAAAATCATTATCGTTTTATGCTCTTGAATTATTGTTTTATGCTTGCAATTATGTCTTCATCTTTAATAGTATTTGTTATTGTTGTTATAATTATGAGTAGCTAATCCCCTCATCTAGGATGAAGGGGATCTAGGTTAATTAAAAAGGGAAAATCAATTAGTTGCTATTGATATCATAAAAGTTGTTGTTTGATTATTGTAATTCTTCTAGTTAATCACTTGAGGCCTGAGTTATTAATTAGTGTAGCGAATCGATCCTATCGCCGACCGGGTTAGAATTGATATAGGCTGCGATAATCAAATAGAGAGCATCTAATCATAGCGACCGCATGTTAGAATCGATCTAAAGGGCATAATTGAGTCGACCGATCTTATGACCTTAAACAACTTGATAGATTTAGTAATTGATTGATAATCCCCGACTGATTGACCTAGTGAACCTAATTCCTAGACTTTTAATAATATTGTTATTCACCTTTTATTTACGTTGCAATTAGTTTGTTAGAATCAACTCAAAACAAAACCCCCCCAAAATCGGTTACTTCTAGACAGCTTAAATACTCTTAGACTTAGCTTTTACCGCCTCCCTGTGGATTCGATACCTGTCTTATCACTAGCTATTCTTGTTAGTCCTGAGATATTTTACTTTGATTTGGTAATACGACTTTAGCCACATCAAATTTGGCGCCGTTGCCGGGGAGGCAACAATTGGTTAGTCTGTTTGTGTTTATTTTGTCTTTTTGTCTTAGGGAACCCAGTTCCTTGAGACCGCTCTCACACTTTCTTGTTAGTTCCGTTTATGCCCAGGTCTAATAGGTCCCAGATTATTCCTTTTGATCTTGAACCTGAGAAGACTTTTCGCTACAGACGGAAATTTAATCAAGAAGTGGGTCAAGTAGAAGACTTGAGTATACTTGACGTCGAAACGGCGAGATCAACTGAGACAGCCGATCGGTCCTACGAAGAGGAAGAGGACGAAATTCCTATTCCTGAAATTCCAGTTATCACTGAAAGTCCTAAAGCCCCCATCATGCCTACCTTAGCCAGTCACTCTGAGCCGACCTTAGACTCTATTCCACAAGGGTTTAAGTTGCCCACTACTACCAATGGAACATTCGAGATTCGACCATCTTATATCAATTTGGTGGAACAAAATATGTTTGGAGGGACAGCTGCTGAGGATCCTGCGACGCATATGGAGAAGTTTGTCACCTACTGCTGTTCTATCCCATTAACAGCTGGAGTGACACAAGATCGTTAAGCGGTGCTCTTTCCTTTCTCTCCGAAAGATGGAGCCGAGTGGTTGAGGATATGGATATGGATATCTTGAAGGAGTTACTGATTTGGAATTCCTTGGCTCTTGCTTTCTACAAGAGGTACTTCCCACCTCAAAAGACTAATGCTTTGAGGAATCAAATTACTAGTTTCAAGCAAGCACCATCGAAGATTTGAATGAAGCTTGGACTCGCTTCAAGCGTTTAGTTCGATCGATTCCCATCATGGTTTCCCAAAGTGGTTCCTTTGCAACCTTGATTTTATAACGGGTTGTTTGACGATCATCGTGCCCTTTTGGATTCATCTGCGAATGGGAGGTTTCAAGATAACACCAATGATGGTGACGCGTGGAAGTTGATTGATCAGATTGCTACCCATACCGCCAGGTATGGAAATCCTAGAGGAAGCACGCGAGGTAATCGGAGTTGATAGTGCTCTGGCGGCATAGTTGGAGACTATTTCAGCTAAAATTGCTGAGATAAAGACTACCCAATCATTGGGTAGTAAAGAGAGAGTTCATGCTATGAGTCAGCAAGTAGAGGAGACTTGTGCTAGATGCGGTTTAGATGGACATGGTGCAATTGATTGTATGAGCACATTTGAGCGAGTTAATGATTTTCGGGCTTACAAACAAGGTGCACAAGGTACACCTTTCTCCAACTTCTACAATGAAAGAACGAAGGAACATCCTTTCCTTCAATGGTCTAGTCAGAATGTGCAAAACCCAGCAGTCACAACCGCAGAAGAATGTTTATATCCCTCCCAACAATCGTGGTAATCAATCACAAGGGGGATATCAAAGGCAAAATCAAGGAGGCCAGCAGTTTAACAATCAATATCAATGACCTCCTCAAAGAAACTCCTCAACAAATTCCTCAACAAGCTCCGAACAATGATATGGCAGAGTTGCGCAATCTTTTGCAACAAACTTTGTCAATGCAAAGAGAAGGACGGCTCAAATTTTCGAAAGTGATTGCCCATAACAAGATACTAGATAATCGGTGGCTCGGATGGCGCTTCAAAATCCATCAAAACAGCCGTGGGTCTTCCTCCTCAAGGCAAACAAGCTCATGAGCAAGCTAATGTTATTCAGCTGAGAAGCGGTACTTCTTATACGAATCCCGACCTGCAAAGTCTTGAGAATGAAGTGCCCATTACTGTTGATGAAGTCCCTTACATGCATCCCAAAGGATTGGGTAATTTGGAGCTTAGTGATGATGAGAAAGAGCCTGACGAAGTTGAAACACGAAAGTAAAAAAGACGAAAAAGCTGAACCTGCAAAAGTTCCTCGACCGAGTCACAGGCGACTCGATCGAGGATCCATCCAGCTCGATCGAGTCACCCCTGACTCGATCGAGGATCCAATATTGCCAGCCGACGGTGTTTCAAAAGTTGTTTCTAAGGAGAAGTAAGCCGAGCCCATAACTATTTCTCTACCTTTTCCTCACCGACAACAAAAATCCAAGCTGGATAAGCAGTTCGGTAAGTTTATGGAGGTCGTGAAGAATCTACAGGTAAGTGTCCCTTTTACTGAATTGATTACTCAAGTGCCGGCTTATGCAAAGTTTATGAAGGAGATTTTGACAAGGAAGAGATCCTTTGACGCGGTGGAAACTATTTCTTACACTCAGAAGTGCAGTGCCATGTTGCCAATTAATACACCACCCAAATTAAAGGATCCAGGAAGTTTTTCTATCCCTTGTCATATTGGTCATCTTTTTATTAGTAAAGCTCTTTGTGATTTAGGAGCTAGTGTCAACGTTATGCCGTATTCTGTCTCTAAGAAATTAAATATAGGTCCGTTAACAGTTACTAATATGACACTGCAGATGGCCGATAGATCAGTTAAGCACCCACTGGGGGTGTTAGAGGATGTTCCCGTTCGTATTGGGAAATTTTACATCCCCGTTGATTTTGTTGTCATGGACATGGCTGAAGACAACCAAATCCCTATCATCTCGGGCGCACGTTCTTACACATCTGCGGGGGCGGTTATAGATGTTAGGCGGGGAGATTGACCTTAGTTGTGGGGGATGATACGATTATTTTCAACTTGGAAAAAGCATTGAAAAACCCCATGATAGAAGAGACTTGTCATAGTATAGATGTTGTTGATTTTACTATTGATGTGTGTCTTCCTATGTGTTTGGACAGGATCCTCCGGAGATTGCCCCGGTTTCGATCCCGGTGATCGACGGGTTCATGGAGTCCAGTTCATCGAATTGAGAAGCTTCTAATCGGAGAGGAATGCCCACATCGAAGGTATACGATTTGGGTGTCACACCTAAGGTAACCGAGGTAAAGAAACCTGAATTAAAACCTCTTCCCTCTCATCTCAAATATGAATTTCTTGATGACTGTGAGATGAACCCGGTGATTGTCAATGCTAACCTAATCAAGGTCACTATCCGCTTTTTGTCGATCGTTTTGAGAACTCATAAAAAGGCAATTGGGTATAGCATTGACGATCTCAAAGGTATTAGTCCCGACTTTTGTATGCATAGAATTCACTTGGAAGAAGGCCACAAGCCTAGTGCACAAGGTCAGAGACGACTAAATCCTCCAATGCAGGAGGTGGTAAGAAAAGAGGTACGAAATTACTTGATCGGTATTATTTTCTCTATTTCTCGATTCTAAATGGGTGATCTGTCCAAGTTGTACCTAAGAAGGGAGGTACTACAAAGTAGTAAGGAATGATAAAAATGAATTGATTGCTACTAGACTTGTCACAGGATGGAGGATGTGCATTGACTATAGGAAGTTGAACACGGCCACTAAAAAGGACCATTTCCCACTTCCTTACATTGACCAAATGTTAGAGAGATTAGCATGTCATAGTTATTTCTGTTACCTAGATGGCTACTCAGGTTTCTTTCAGATACCCATTCATCCTGAGGATCAGGAAAAGACCACTTTCACTTGTCCGTATGGTGTATTTGCTTATAGGAGGATGCCCTTTGGTTTATGTAACGCTCCTGCTACCTTTCAGCGTTGTATGATGGCCATATTTTCTGATTACATAGAGTCTATCATGGAGGTCTTTATGGATGATTTCGGTGTATATGGTGCGATTTTGATATTTGCTTGAGAAACTTGACTAAAGTTTTGCGTCATTTGTGAGGAGAGCAACCTTGTTCTCAATCGGGAGAAGTGCCACTTCATGGTCACTTTGAAGGGGTGGTACTCGGTCATTTGGTGTCGTAAGGGCATTCAAGTGGATAGAGCTAAGGTTGAGGTAATTGAGCAACTCCGTGCCGGTTAATGTTAAAAGTGTGCGTAGTTTTCTTGGTCATGCAGGGTTTTATCGCCGCTTTATAAAGGATTTTTCTAAAATTGCTCAACCTCTAACTCAGCTTCTTCATAAAGATGCTCCTTTTGTGTTTATTGACAAGTGTGTTCAAGCTTTTGACAGGATCAAACAAGCACTTATCTCAGCTCCTATTATCCGTTCTCCGGATTGGAGCCTTCCTTTTGAGATTATGTGCGATGCCGTGACTATGCGATTGGGGGTTTTTGGGACAAATGCGAAAGGACAAGGTGTTACATGCCATTTACTATGCAAGCAAGACTCTCGACGATGCACAAATCAACTATGCTACTACAGAGAAGGAGCTTCTTGCAGTTGTCTATTCATTAGACAAATTTAGAGCTTATCTTGTTGGTTCTAAAGTTATTGTACACACTGACCATGCAGCTTTAAAGTATCTTTTAACCAAACAAGAGGCTAAACCTAGACTTATTAGATGGATTTTATTATTTCAAGAATTTGATTTGGAAATCCGTGATAAGTCCAGTCTTTGAAAATGTTGTTGCGAGATCATTTGTCCAGATTGAGATTCTCGGGAAGAGAGATTTTGCCCATCGATGATTCTTTTCCAGACGACCATCTTCTAGCTGTAGCTGCAAATACCCCATGGTTTGCAGATTATGCCAATTATTTGGTAGGAGGTACACTTCTGTTGGGGTTGGTGTCCTTAACAGTTAGTGCAAGGACTTATAAACCTCTAAAAGGATCAAAGGGCATACTTTGGTATTATTATCAGTTGATCCACGTTTATCAATAACGGTTGGCTTGCTAGATAAGTTTGACGTTATTGTCATACGGATGGCGGTGATCAACTGGTCCCTAAAAGTCACACCTATAGGATACGTTTGAGAGACGTGAAGATGGAAATACGATCATGTAGATGCCAAAATTGACTAACCGGTTAGTCCGAGTTATTTGACTAGTAATTAGTCAAATATGTGATGTTGAGATATTATATTTAATACGGATTAAATATCATGGGCTATGGCGAATTAACTGATTAATTCAGAAATTAAATATAAACGATTTATATTTAATTAAATGTATATTGAATATAATTATACAATCTTTTTTTTCGGACACGAATTAATAATTCAACTAACCCGTATTATTAGCTGATGCCTTAATTTCCGATAACCGATGACAGTTTATAATATAACCCGTCATATACATTTTAGCATTTGCTTAACCGGACCTCGAGCTAAAATTAAGAGGAAGTGGAAGCCCACTTCCCCATGCATGCACTCGGTCCGGCCGAACCAAACAAAAGGAGAGACTCCCTCTCCTTTTGACCTAGACAATTTCATTTGCAGAAAAACTAGGGTTTTGAAGAGCATTCTCCTCTGAAAAACCTGAGATCTCTCATCTCGACAAAACTCACATCAGTTCTCCCTATATTGCAAGGCAATCGGAGAACACTGTTCTAGCACAAGGGCATATCTCGGACAAAGTCTTGGGTGTAACAATTAGGAGGAAATCGCTTTGATTTCTCGTTCTTTACGCCGCAATTTTAAAGGACCCGAGGTTATTTCTATACATTAATCATTTCATTGTGTTTATCGTTTTATGACTATAAATTGCATGTTTAAATTTACGTTATAGTCCTGCAATTTTAGGGTAGTATACGGATATTAACCCACAAGTGGTATCAGAGCGAGGCCACGTAAATTTTTATATGTGTTTTTCATCAAACGATTGTTGAAAACGATGAATTTTGGTTAAAATTTTGTCTCCTGCACCATTTTTTTTTCTCAGAAATTTTTTAATTTGCTGCGTTTTTTGGTTGCATTGGGAATCGTGTCTTGTTTACACGGTTGCTCTTGTTGTTGTTTTGTCTCAAAAACCAAACCGTGCCATGTTTTACACGGCTGTTTTGTTTCAAATTTCTTGTTGTTTTTACATGTTGATATTTTATACGGAGATTATAGCAACATGTCAAGTTTTTGTCAATTGTTAGATTTTGTTTTCAATCATTTTTGATCGAAAATTGCAATTGATTTTGTCTCAAAAATGTTTCACGAGGGTTTTAATTTTTCCAGAAAATTTTGAACTTGATCGAACTCGTTTTCAATCGATCGAGTGGTTTTTCTGTGTTGTTTTACTCGATCGAGTCCTTTGCACTTTCGATCGACGCTTTAAAACCCTCTCATCGCTCGATCGAGTTGTCCTCGATTTCGATCGAAAGCGCCTTTTGCGATATAGGTCCTCGATCGACCTCATGTTTAGTCGATCGAGCACCTCCTGATTGGCAGACCCCTCGATCGAATGGCAGCCTCATTCGATCGATCCCTCCTGTCCCTCGATCGAGCACTTGTGTCCCTGGATCGAGGGATTTTGCCTTTAACAGCTTTGAAAATTTGTTTCTTTTGATTTAAATTTTCTTTTGGCTTCAATATGTACTTTATACGGATATAGTACACTCGCTTAATAGTGAATCGGTTCACTCACGTACCATATAGTTGTTTTGAAGCGTCTTTAAAATGACGGATTATAATGGATTAAAATTAAATGATAGAAGCGGTTTTATCACATGAATTTTAATCATTAAAAGGTGGTTTGGATAAATTTAACATAATTACGGAATTATGTCACGAATGAATTTGTTTTTAGTTGATGCATTTTTATTTATCGTTTTGTTGAATGCCGTGAATGCCATTTTAATTACGTATTTAATTTTGCAATCAGTTGTAACTTAGTGTGGCCTTAGTAGAACGTGTTACCGTAATGATGGAACACGGTCTTGGTTGTATTTTGAGATCTTGTATCTCCGTTTTGGATTTTTCACTTGTAATTACAGTTTTTAATTAGAATGTAAATAGGTTTATATTTTGTAATTTTAATTGTAATTTTTGAGAAGACCAAAGATGGAGACCGGATGCTCACTCCCGCTACATGGATCAAGATGGAACATCAAGACAAGCTTTTCGGGTCCAACGGTGGATTCCAAAGTTGTATTATGTTCTTTTACTAGGATAGGCCACACTAGGACCTTTTATTTACGTATTGCATTCTTTTATTTATTTTTCGCAACGATAATTTGCATCATATTCCGCCTAAAAACCAAACCACCTAATTATTGCATGAAAACTGACACATATAGAGGTCACGAGTTAGTTTTCATTGACATTCGTATGTCACACGATCATGCTAAGCCATCATCTAAATTGATTCATTCACGACAGACGCTAGTTATTCGTTCACTTAAAATGAATTATAATTTTTGTTGATGGGATCTTCCTCGTATAAACTAAAATTGAGAACGGTCTTTATAGGTCAAACTCCAATGAGTCCCTTCTTCGTCGGTAGGCATACTATGACCCCTTCTACGTCGGGTAAGTTGGAACCGATTGACCTATTTTATCTCAACACCATGGTCACTCGTACGATCCTGTGACTATGGTGGACTATAGATAGGATTTACAGAAATCTATCGACCAAGAGTTCTTAGGGAAGAATTAGCTAAACAGTTGGCTTATCAATTTACGTAAATTGAGTCTTGGGATCACTTGTATCTTTCTTGAGGGAGATCAATTATGCAAGTGCAAGAGTCTACATGTTTAAAATGAATTTTAAAATAGACTTAAATCACCTCGATGAGTTGCTTATTTCGTTTTGTTTTTCTTTCTTTTTCGGTGTAGATCACGATTTTAAATCGCTTAACAACAAATGGTCGGGTTCAAGTGATAACCCAATGCCAAGTGCCACATTGGACCGTGAGACCTGGCTTAGGATCTTCATGAGTCGATGAATCGATCTACTCGATCGAAGAATGACGGATCCAACTTCGCGGGACCGGGAGGCAAAGATTACGGAATCCGCCGCCGCCGACGGAAGCTCGGATATCGCTGAGCCCATGCCGTTAAACCTGTGCCCCACGGTCGGGAATTAACGAAATCAACGAGTATAACGATTTCGCTTTAGAAGCGGGTGCGGTAAAGAACGTACTTATTTTTGCAATGGAACCCAATTTGCATAAACGCTTCATAGCCCAAGGTGCAAACAAGATTTTCACCACGCTCACTAAGGAATTCTCGAAAGCACCGAGAATCGTGACCTATGAGCATACCACTCGCTTCTTTGATGCGAGACTCCGGAAGGGCCAACCGGTTAGCCCACACATTCTCAGCATGATTGAGAATGTCGAGAAACTGGAGACCTTTAATCGTAACATCGGTGAGAACATTGTTATCGACCGTATTCTTCATTCACTCCACGATGGTTATTCGCATTCGGAGCGAATTACTATATGAATGATTTGAAGAAAACTCCCCATGAATTGCACTCCCTCCTCGCATGCACCGAGAAGGACATGAAGTTCGATGGGAGCTCGAAACAGATATTCTTGTTGTGTCAAACAAAGGGAAAGGTAAGGGCAAAGCTCCGTGAAACCTAACGAGAGGTAAGGCGAAGTTCAAGAAGTCGGGTTCGGGGAAGAGTGGTCCTGGTGAGGCGAGTAACTCATCGGCATGACAAAGAGCAAGAGTGAAAACATGGAATGCCATCATTGCCACAAGACCGGGCATTGGAGACGCACATGTCCTGTTTATCATGAGGACTTAAAGGCAGGTCGTGTTAAACCTGTTGGTATGTCTTCTCTCTCTTCTACTTTTATTCATATGATTGAGATTAACCACGCAAGTTACGGAACTTGGGTACTTGATATCGGGTTGTGGTTCTCATCCGTGTAATCATGTGCGGGGGCTCCGAAACATCGAACCCCTCGTAAAGGGTGAGGTGGACTGCGTGTCGGGAATGGAGCAAGAGTAGCCGCCATCTCCAAGGGGACATATGTGATCCAGCTTCCAAGCGGATTTGAGTTATCATTATATGATTGCTATTATGTTCCTAGTCTTTCCAAAAACATTATTTCGGTTTAACGCTTGATAAACTTGGTTTTTCATTTGTAATAGAAAACAATGCTTGCATTTTCTCATTACACGATATGATTTACTGGCGTTTCCATGAACGGAATTTATGTTTTAGATCGACCTCGGAAATATTACACGTAATGAATAAAAAGTTAAAGGTTGGTGACAAAGATCAAACGTATCTATGGCACTCCCGTATGGGACACATTAATGAGAAACGCGTAAAAATGTACGACTCATCAAACATGGAGCTATCTCGGCTTTTGATTTTCAATCATTTGGCACGTGTGAATCATGTCTCATCGGTAAGATGACTCGTATTTCCTTCAAAGGTGTTGGAATGCGCGGCGCCGACCTATTAGGGCTCATACACACGGATGTATGTGGTCCTATGTCAATCACCGCACGAGAAGGCTATAGGTATTTCATCACTTTCACGGACGATTTGAGTAGATATGGCTATGTCTACTTAATGAAGCACAAAAGTGAATCCTTTGAGAAATTCAAGGAATACCAAAATAGGGTACAGAACCTATTAGGTAGAAAGATTAAAACACTACGTTCGGATCGTGGTGGCGAGTATCTTTCTCACGAGTTTGATCAACACCTTAAAGACCGTGGGATCGCCCTACGATTAACTCCACTGGAACACCTCAATTGAATGGTGTGTCCGAACGGAGAAATCGAACACTACTTGATATGGTTCGATCCATGATGAGTCACACGGTTTTACCTGATTCATTATGGGGTTATGCTCTTTTGTCAGCCGCTCTAATACTTAACCGAAGTCCGTCTAAAGTTGTTGACAAGACTCCATATGAACTATGGAAGGGAACGGTCCCTAACTTGTCCTTTATACGGGTTTGGGGTTGCGAGGCTTATGTCAAGTGGAGACACGAAGATAAGCTCGGCCCGCGATCGGTCAAGACATACTTTATAGGTTATCCTAAAGGATCACGTGGTCATTACTTCTATTCGCCAACCGAACAACGTGTTTTTGTTGCGGCTAGTGCGACATTCTTAGAGAAGGAATTTCTCGAGAATGCAAAGAGTGATAGAACCTTCGACTTGTCGGAGATTCCAGAACCAAACACCGAGCAACCATTGGAGGAACCTATTCCTTCAATCCATTTGCGGTGAACATTCCGAGGAACCAAGGAGGTCGGGAAGAGTCTCTATTCCTCCGGACAGATACATCGGTATGGTCGAGGAACATGACATAGATGACGTTCTACTCTTAACGAGTAGTGAACCCGCAACCTATAAAGGTGCCATGACCGATTCGACTCAAAGCTATGGCTTGAGGCCATGAAATCCGAGATGGACTCTATGTATGAGAACAACGTGTGGGATCTTGTTGACTTACCGGCTAAGGTTCGTCCCCTTCAATGCAAATGGCTTTACAAGATAAAGCATTCTGTGGAAGGTCAACAAGATATCTACAAAGCACGACTAGTTGCTAAAGGTTTCACCCAAGTGCCAGGTTTGCACTACGATGAGATTTTTGCACCCGTAGTCATGCGGCGTTCCATTCGGATTATCTTAGCGATCGTCGCTTTTCATGACTATGAAATTTGGCAAATGGATGTGAAAACCGCCTTCTTAAACGGCTTTTTGGAGGAAGAGTTGTACATGGTACAACCCGAAGGTTTTATCGATCCAAAGACATCCTAAGAAAGTGTGCAAGCTTAAGCGTTCCATTTATGGACTTAAGCAAGCATCAAGGAGTTGGAATCATCGCTTCGACCAAGTGATAAAAGAAAATGGATTTACTCGATCCGTCGAGGAACCATGTCTATATATCAAGTCGAGTGGGAGCAAGATTGTCTTCCTAATATTGTATGTTGACGACATACTCCCGATTGGGAATGACATACCTCTCTTAACTTCGGTGAAAGTATGGTTGAAAAACCATTTCCGGATGAAAGATCCGGGAGAGGCGCAAAGAATTCTCGGGCATCCGTATCTATCGAGATAGATCACGTCGGATGTTATCTCTCGATCAGAGTCTTACATAGACAAAGTCCTAGAGAGATTCAAAGATGACTAACTCCAAGAAGGGGTTCCTTCCTATGTCTCCAGGGGTGCATTTGAGCAAGTCTCGTGCACCGAGACAGGAAGAGAAAGAGCGCATGACACGGATTCCTTATGCTTCGGAATAGGATCAATCATGTATGCCATGATATGCACACGTCCGGACGTGGCATATGCATCGAGTATGACAAGTCGATTCCAACAAAGATCCAGGTGAATCACATTGGTTAGCTGTCAAGAACATTCTTAAGTACCTACGGAGGACTAAAGATTGGGCATTGACTTATGGAGGCGAACAAAAGCTATGTGCAACCGGTTACGCAGATGCTAGCTTCCAAACGGATCGTGATGACTCGAAATCTCAGTCAGGATTCGTTTTTACTCTTAATGGCGCTGCAGTCAGCTGGAAGAGTTCGAAACAAACTGTTACAGCAGATTCTACGACTGAGTCCGAGTACTATGCCGCGTCGAAGCAACAAAGGAAGCGATATGGATGCGTCAATTCTTACATGGGCTATCTGTAGTGCCTAGTTCGAATGACCCGATCACCATCTATTGCGACAATAGTGGTGCCATCTTCCAAGCTAAGGAGCCTAAGTCTAGCAACAAGTCTAGACATGTACAACGGAAAGCTCATCTAATCCGGATTACGTGGAGCAAAAGAAAGAGTGATAGAAAAGATTGCTACGAGATGACAACATAGCAGATCCTCTCACTAAAGCATTACGACAAGATAAGCATGAAGGGCACGTTAATTCCATGGGAATTAAACGTGTTCCTAAGTTGTAGTACTCTTTTATGGATTAGATTCATTCGCTTTTGTACTCTATACGACCTCATCGTTTTGATATTTTATATATATATTTTGTTTTTCATGTGGAATTGTACGACGATTTTGAACACCACAAAGTGAACTGAACAAACATCATATCTTGTTAGTCCTTAATTGCCCACATGAGCTGATAACTCTGGCAATTATTTTGTGACGTTGGTTGATGGTGGGTTCAACGAGCCATAAGTCAACCGGTTGACTGACCAATCACAGAGGCGATTTATACGGATATTTCGTAGGACACAATTGTGACATCGACGTGGAGTCCTAAATGTTTTATAACATTCGTTGTCTTGGTCGTGGATAGGACTTCCATGGTGATCCTAAGAGTCGATTCTTAGACTATCGACTGTCTCTTGAGACTACGGCAGATTTTGGGTGACTTTGGTTTCTTTCTCACGGTCATCCGTAACAGGGGCCAAGTAGATTTTTTTCTGGGTCATTTCATGTTGTGCTTAGATCGGAAGGAGTCGAGTTGAAGGAAATATTCAGCCTTTATCGGGTACTCGATATTTCTCAGGGCCACTCGAGGAGTCAGAATCGAAATGCATGGCCATGCTCGGATACGGATTCGTTTTTATCAGTTAAGTTACTCTCTAGTCGGGGAAACCACTCTAGATACGGATCGATTGTAAAATACGACCTTTGTGGATCCAGATCCGCAAATTGTTTTACATTGAGTGGGAGAAATTTTAAATGAATATGAGAATCGGTTATCGCACATACACTTGTACGGACAAGTGGGAGTTTGTTGGAGCTTGTGTCCTCCGGTTAGTGCGGATAACGTCATTGCACATACACTTGTACGGACAAGTGGGAGCTTGTTGGGGTTGGTGTCCTTAACAATTAGTGCAAGGACTTATAAACCTCTAAAAGGATCAAAGGGCATACTTTGGTATTATTATCATTTGATCCACGTTTATCAATAACGGTTGGCTTGCTAGATAAGTTTGACGTTATTGTCATACGGATGGCGGTGATCAACTGGTCCCTAAAAGTCACACCTATAGGATACGTTTGAGAGACGTGAAGATGGAAATACAATCATGTAGATGCCAAAATTGACTAACCAGTTAGTCCGAGTTATTTGACTAGTAATTAGTCAAATATGTGATGTTGAGATATTATATTTAATACGGATTAAATATCATGGGCTATAAGCGAATTAACTGATTAATTCGTAGAAATTAAATATAAACGATTTATATTTAATTAAATGTATATTGAATATAATTATACAACACGCTTTGTCGGACACGAATTAATAATTCACTAACCCGTATTATTAGCCGATGCCTTAATTTCCGATAACCGATAATGTGATTTATAATATAAACCCGTCATATACATTTTAGCATTTCGCTAACGACCTCGAGCTAAAATTAAGAGGAAGTGGAAGCCCACTTCCCCATGCATGCACTCGGTCCGGCCGAACCAAACAAAAGGAGAGACTCCCTCTCCTTTTGACCTAGACAATTTCATTTGAGAAAAACTAGGGTTTTGAAGAGCATTCTCCTCGAAAAACCCGAGATCTCTCATCTCGACAAAACTCACATCGATTCTCCCTATATTGCAAGGCAATCGGAGAACACTGTTCTAGCACAAGGGCATATCTCGGACAAAGTCTTGGGTGTAACAATTAGGAGGAAATCGCTTTGATTTACATTCTTTACGCCGCAATTTTAAAGGACCCGAGGTTATTTCTATACATTAATCATTTCATTGTGTTTATCGTTTTATGACTATAAATTGCATGTTTAAATTTACGTTATAGTCCTGCAATTTTAGGGTAGTATACGGATATTAACCCACAACTTCCTCTTGACTTATCTTATCAGCAGAAGAAGAGGTTCATGCATGATGTGAAGAGGTACTTCTGGGACGATCCCTATCTGTTCCGAGAGTGTGCCGATGGTATATACAGACGATGTATCCCAGAGGGTGAGGTACGTGCCATCCTTTCTCATTGTCACTCTTCTTCATATGGTGGTCATCATGGTCCTTCTAGGACATTTGCTAAGGTAATGCAATCGGGTTTTTATTGGCCTACTATCCTTAAGGATGCTACTAACTTTGTTCGTTCTTTTGATGCTTGTCAAAGAACTGGCAATATCTCGCAAAGGCATGAGATGCCTCAAACTGGAATCTCCGAAGTAGAGATTTTTGATGTTTGGGGCATTGATTACCAAGGGCCGTTCCCTACATCTTTTGGGAACCAATACATATTAGTAGTGATGAGATTATGTTTCTAAATGGGTGGAGGCAATTGCCACCCCACTTGTGATGCTAAATCATTGTTGTTGTCGTTTAAGACTATATTTCCACGGTTTGGAGTGCCCCCGCAAATGATCGTGATGGAGGCAAGCATTTCAATGAGCGTCATCTCAATTCTCTCATGAAGAAGTATGGCGTTACACACCGAAGAGGATTGGCTTATCATCCTCAAACCAGTGGACAAGTAGAAGTTTCCAACAGAGAGCTGAAACAGATCTTGGAAAAGGTGGTAAGCAAGAACAGAAAGGATTGGAGTCGGAAGCTCGATGATACTTTATGGGCTTACCGTACTGCTTTCAAAACGCCGATTGGAACCTCACCTTACCGACTTGTCTATGGCAAGTCCTGTCATTTACATGTGGAGCTTGAGTATAGGGCTATGTGGGCCATTAAAGAGCTGAATATGGATCCCTCATCAAGCGGGTGAGAAACGATCGATGCGATTGAATGAGCTAGATGAATTTCGACTGCATGCCTATGATAGTGCTCAAGTATACAAGGATCGAACGAAGAAGTGGCATGACAAGCATATCTTGCAAAGAGAATTTCATGTTGGTGAGAAAGTTCTCTTGTTTAACTCTCGTTTGCGCTTGTTTCCAGGTAAATTGAAGAGTAGATGGTCTGGACCGTTCACTGTTACTGACGTGAACAAATTTGGGTCAGTTACACTGCATTCTGACAGAGGAAAGACCTTCAAAGTGAATGGGCAACGCTTGAAGACGTACTATGAAGGTGCTTTTGTGGGGGTAATAGAGGCTCTGGACCTCTTCCCCATTGATTCTTCTTACTGATGAAGAATTACGGTCGTGCGGGACCGTAAAAACCAGCGCTACCGAGAGGCAGCTCGGATTTTGTAAACTATTAGTTTATAATTAGGATTTAAATTCACGTATTGCTTTTGTTTTTATGTTTCTTGGAACTTGGAGAGACGAGGAGAGGGTACTTGATATGCTTTCAAGTGTCTTTTGCAGGAATTTTGATGGGATTTGAAGTTATGAGTAACAAATGGCGAAGAAAGGAGCGCATACCTACTTCCTCGATCGAGCCAATGGCGACTCGATCGAGGAACCTGTCAGCTCGATCGAGTCACCTGCGGCTCAATCGAGGAACCTGTGATGAATTAAACAAAGTTTAAAACGAGAGTTGGGTATTCCTGAAATTGGTTCCTCGATCGAGCCAGCTGCGACTCGATCGAGGATCCAATTTAGACCGGGTTCCGCGTTTTATTTTCACCGATTTTATGCTTTTGTTACCCTAATTTCTTTCAACTTCCTTCTTCTTTTCGTGTTATTTCCCTGCATTCTTCCTCCTCTACTACTCATTCTCTCTATATTCATCATCAATCATCATCAAAACCCACTTAAAACTTGTGCTTACTTGCTTATTACTTGCTTGAATCGTTCTCTTGTGCTTATTTTCTCAATTCCTTTGCTTAATTTGCTCAGGTAAGTCGCGATTTTGCCTTTATATGTCTCGAAAATTCTGATTTTTCTTGCTTAAATCTTGAGTTTATTGTATTGAATCTTCCCTTGCTAGTATACAATTGCTATTTCCTTGCTTTCTAGCCCCTTAATTGTTGAAATTCATGCCTAATTTGCTAATTTGGGAATTAGGGTTCTTCAAAATCCGGGTAGAAATTTTGCATTAAATTGGTTAGAATTGTATTCTATTGCTTGGAATCTTCCATATTTGATACATACTCATGTTCCCCTAAGTTTTTGGATGCTTTCATTGTCATTTGGAGTCTTAAAAATTGATTTTTCGGACCCATAAGTGCCAAAACCGGGACTGTTTTTCTGACATTTTTGAAGTTTAATTTTCTACTTGCTCTTATGTAGATAATGTCGACTTCCGGGCAAGGAAATAAGCGGACTAGAGAAAGGAGAGCACCGGTTCAACAACCCGAAGTAATTCCTGAGGAGATTGTGTCTTCGGAGGATGATTTGTCTCCCTTAGACGATTATCCATTTATCGAATTTCGTGACAAAGCACAGAAGGACAGGTTTGTGTATATGTTATCCAAGTCTATGAGTGCCACTCGATGTGTTGATAGGAAAATTTTGCGCACTTTGAAGATAGACGACATCATGTTTGGCATGTTTAATGAAATCGGGTTGCAGGGTCTTTTCACGCTCCACGAGTTATCTTACCCTGCCCTGACTCTTGAATCTATGTGTTCTTTTACTTATTTCCCCAGTGATCACCTAATCAGATTTCGTTTGCTTAATGTTGAACGGTCTTTAACCTTTGGCCGTATTTCTGAAATCCTGGGATTGGATAAGCATACTGAAGGGGACTTGTATGGTGTTGGTGGGTTGTCCGCGTTCGTTATTTTTCGTTTCTTGGTTATATGGATGCGACGTCGTGCTATGGCTTTGTTAGATATCCAACACGTTTGTCTTCGTATGTTTTTAAGGTATTTGAGCTATTTGTTGTATGGCCGGACCGATAAGAGCAAGACCTCCACTATTGAGGTCTTAATACTTGCTAGTTACTTAAATCCTTATAGGGAGGAGACATTCCAATTCTCTCCCCCGCTCTTGTCCGTTCGGCGTTTGATAGGATGATCGGGAGGCGGGAACCTTGATCGTGGTGCTCTTGTCACCAAGATTGCTAGGGTCATTTGTGACTTTGAGGGTGGTGACCCGTATGGGCCCATGGTCGACTTTGAGCCACTTGTTGATGATGACCACCTTCGCTATGACATTTCTTATCTTGATATTAAGAATGGGAAGGACCATTATCTTTGGAGGGTCCGCGGTGAGTCATGCATGCTTCTTCCTTGCGCCCGTTTACTCTTTGTTGACCCCCTCGAGGAGAGTACTACTGTGGAGCGACCTCCACCGTTACTTATCCGATTCCCGAGGATCTTTTGGTTACTTTTCCGGGTCTAGTACTACTACCACCACGGCGGGCGCCGAGACGTCGTGCACCCACTACCCATCTCGCTGGGTTCCTTCCAGCCGCTTCTCCTCCACCTCCTTCACCTATCCCACTTAGGCTATGCTCCGGTTACCATTTTGATCCCGTCATTGAACGGGAAGTGAGGATGCATACGGGCATCAACACTGCTTTGACAGAGAGGAGGATGTGGGAACAGATGGAGGCTATGACTTTAGCTTCGGGGCGATATCGCGGTGTGTCACCTTCTTACTACACTACTCCGGTGACGACAGTAGTGTGTTCCATCTTTACGGAGTGACTCTACGGAGTTTGGACGATTTAGCACCGAGTTTGGTGCATTAGGCCATCCCTTCTACACTCCAGTCCACCCTCTCACCTACTACTTTTTTTGCGGAGGACACCGACATCCCTTGTTCCCGAGAGGCCTGTTTGGCCGATTTGTCGCTTCTACTTCCACCTTTTGCTCCGGCGCACTCGTGGTCGAGGCCGTGTTCGGAGACCCACTCGTGGTAGAGGCCGTGGCCGCAAAGGTCGTCCCCGATCCCGAGCTTATGTCCTTATATGCCGATATTGATGATTTTGATGATATGGAGCCCAAGAGTGACAAATGGTCACTACATCCTCTCTTTCCGGTTTGGTTTGGGGAGGCTACTACATTACAAAATTTGGTATTATCTTTCTTGTTTTGTTTTATTGCATTTATTTTTACCCTCTTTCCTTTATTAGTAGTGTCCTATAGGTTCTTTGGTTTTTACGTGTGATTGCTTTATCTTTGAAAGGCGTCACAATGAGGACTTTGTGACATTTAGGTTTGGGGGAGTGTGTTTATTTCTGTTGTGTGCTTTTATTTATTGTTGTGTGAAAAAATTAGAAAATTCAAAAAAAAAATTGAAAAATTATAAAATACAAAAACATGTTTTTATTTACTTTTCTTTATTTTGAGTCGAGTCTTGGTGAATTGTATAGCAATGATGATAACTTGCTTTGTCTTTGTATTTGAGTCTCATTTAGTTGTCCATGTACGTGGTTTTGACCTGTTAGCTATGATAAACAAAGCTCTTTACTCAAGTCTTTACCGTCACAATATGCCTTATGCCGAGTAGACTTGACTTTATTTTGTTGGTAAACCACTTAAATTTCTGAGATCTTTAGAGCTTCCTAGGCCGGGAACATTAATAAACCGGTCTCATTGTTATTTAGGCTAATGAGTGTGGTCTCCTTGTGGTATATGTAATATCAAACTGCATAAGTGTGACATTAGTTTCTTAGCTTTTGCGCGTTCATTTGATTAAGTACATGTGGATAGGCGATTCTTATTGTTCAAATAAGCCTTCCATTACCCAGTTTTGTTAGCCCGTTTGAACCATGTAGCCATTTTATATCCTATTTCTTAGCTACATTCTAGAATTTGCCTACCTTTTCGGGATAGTCGCAGTTGTTTGAGCCTTATTGTTATAGCTACTTTGGTTGGGTTGGGACTTTTATTGTCATGTGGGTAGTAGCTATCTTTTTGTAGCAATTGTGTGACCTCTTATGTTGAAAAAGAGAAGTATTATGAAGCAGCGAGAAAAAGAAAAAAAAAGTCTCGAAAAAGAAAAAAAAAGAAAGAAAAGAAAAAGAGATGAAAAAAGAAAAGAGTTTCGAAAAAAAAGATTCAAAAGAGAAAAGAAGAAAAAATGTATGCTTCATTCGGATTTGTTAGGAGGTCGTGTGTGGTGATTACTGGAGTCTAATGCACATTTGGAGAGCCTTTACATTTCTCTCATATGTTGTCAAAGTTGAGATTATTTCTCCAGCTGGATGTTTGTTTTATTTATTATTAGATTTGGCTATTGGTCTAGTACTGCGACTACCGTCTGAGCCTCACATATCCATACGTGCTTTTGCACAAGCCACTTCTATACACATGCCACTTTACCACCATTCTGTCCTTGATACATGTACTTGGTCTGTTTCGTGAATGCGTATTAGTTGGAGAATCTCTTATCACATTAGATTGCATGCATATCTCATAAGTTGAGTGAGAGTCTTACTTCTTTCTATCTTACATATATCTCACCCATTATGAGTGCATGAGTGAAACCGCGAGAATCCGACAAAATGGTCTTGCAAGGTTGAAAGGTATTTGGTTGAGTCTCGGTATCATGTCACATCTTGAGTAAGAGCTGCGTTAGTCTATTACCCGTGCTTTTGAATTTGTTTTATTAGCACAATTTTGGTCATTACTTTGTTCTAGATATGGACAGCTGAGTCTTGTATGTGCATATACATTTGCTCTGAGTTATTTATTCACCATATGTCCGTTGTTCTTTGTTTGGTCTGACTGCTTTGCTTGAGGACAAGCAAAAGTTTGGTTTGGGGGAGTTTGATGTATCAATTTCATATACACTTTTATAGCTCCCTTTATACCGCTTTACATACCGTTTCGTGCCTCTTATATCATTTATATGCTTTATTTCAATGAATTGTCGATACTGCCGCTATTTTGTGTTTTGATGCAGAAATGACTCAATATGAGTGTGATCAAGCTGAGATTAGCATAGCGGAGACGGCACGGTAGAGTACACGAAGCATGGCACGAGAAACGAGGAATCATGAAGACTAGAAGTGAAAGAAGAGAAGAAGGAACCTGTAAAGCTAGTTCCTCGATCGAGTCACTGCTGACTCGATCGAGCAGCTGTCCTCGATCGAGTCATCTCTGACTCGATCGAGGATCCTCTCTGGCGGGTTTATTTCCGGAATTTCCTAAAACGTTAATCTTTTGTTATAAATTAAAGACTCGTGTTTTATTGTAAACTTACGTTATACTTTGCTTGGATATTGCTGGAAAACTCTCTTAGAACCCTAATCTTCCTTTTGTATGGTACTAATCTTTCCTCATTAATTAAAATCATTATCGTTTTATGCTCTTGAATTATTGTTTTATGCTTGCAATTATGTCTTCATCTTTAATCGTATTTGTTATTGTTGTTATAATTATGAGTAGCTAATCCCCTCATCTAGGATGAAGGGGATCTAGGTTAATTAAAAAGGGAAAATCAATTAGTTGCTATTGATATCATAAAAGTTGTTGTTTGATTATTGTAATTCTTCTAGTTAATCACTTGAGGCCTGAGTTATTAATTAGTGTAGCGAATCGATCCTATCGCCGACCGGGTTAGAATTGATATAGGCTGCGATAATCAAATAGAGAGCATCTAATCATAGTGACCGCATGTTAGAATCGATCTAAAGGGCATAATTGAGTCGACCGATCTTATGACCTTAAACAACTTGATAGATTTAGTAATTGATTGATAATCCCCGACTGATTGACCTAGTGAACCTAATTCCTAGACTTTTAATAATATTGTTATTCACCTTTTATTTAAGTTGCAATTAGTTTGTTAGAATCAACTCAAAACAAAACCCCCCAAAATCGGTTACTTCTAGACAGCTTAAATACTCTTAGACTTAGCTTTTACCGCCTCCCTGTGGATTCGATACCTGTCTTATCACTAGCTATTCTTGTTAGTCCTGAGATAGTTTTACTTTGATTTGGTAATACGACTTTAGCCACATCATCACCCTGTAATATTATACAGAGTACTGTATTTGTTAATGCAGGTCGAGTCATTTGGGTTAAAACCATGAAGTCAGTAACAACATTTTATCATTCAACTTTAAGAAAAAGCATCAAATTACTTAAATAATTAGTTCCCACTAATGAAATCCTATACATAAAAAAAACATGCTTGTGAAAGTCAAAACATAGGGAGTATAGGTAAAAATCTTACTTGCTTATAAAATGGAGAGGATAGGCAAAAATAAGAAGCAAATTCTTTTGTAATTATCTAGCAGTCAGTCAAAGAAGGCAGAAGGCCGGTACAACACAATGAAGAAGCAGGATTTGAAGTCGTATTCTTATCATTCACATTATCTTCATCTTCATAACTAGG
Source organism: Silene latifolia (assembly GCF_048544455.1). NCBI lineage: Eukaryota > Viridiplantae > Streptophyta > Magnoliopsida > Caryophyllales > Caryophyllaceae > Silene > Silene latifolia. The sequence continues at coordinate 288,270,031 of NC_133538.1, forward strand.
CTAAGACTTCTTCAGCACAGGGTTAACAAAGAAAGGAGAGGTTAAGTAGTTGACTGGTTGAAAATGTAATGCTAAAACACAGAGAATAGAACTAACTACATTCATAGTACTCTACTTCTATATTTAACGGACTCAAAAGTCAAAAGATTCTTGTATTACTACCAATCATCACATTAAACGTTTTACCATTAATTAAAGTACAAGTAGTCGATATACGAATACGGAGTACTAATACTCAAAACCGGCAGCCTAAACCCAATCATTTTTGTTATTTCTTTTTTTCTTGTGCGTAGACATTACTTTGTGGTCTTCTCGGTATTCCCCCCTCTAATGGTGTCATTCCACAGTCTCCTATGCATACAAAGAGCCTAGCTACCCTTAAACACCAGGTAATTTCTCGAAAAGCACTATTAAAACAAGGAGTGCAATGTATAGTCGATATTAGGGGCTTACATCAATGAACAGTAGAAAAACGAAGATTACTGATAAAATTGTTGTGAACTATAGATTCCATGCAATAGAAAATAGATGTAAAACGAAGATTACTGATAAAAAAAGCTTACATCAAGTATAAATTTGCACCGTCTTTCACAGTCAACAAAGGAGATGATTGGGATGATTCCCGGGTGTGAGCACTCCTTAACTCGGTCACATTTTGATAAGTAACGATTGATTCTTCAGTCATTCTCGACGGTTTTCTATTAGTAGTAAACTGTAGACCATCTTCTGATTTTGTATCTACACAAACAAAAAACAAACTTCTGATTAGACCCGATAAAATTTTACCGGACTTGAAAATCCAGTACGACGTACTTTTTTAGCCAAAAACGTAAACTTTATTCGTGGTTCGAAAAACAAAATCCAGAATAACAAATTAAGCGAGTTAGAATGGATAACACTACCAGAAGCGAGTAAATGAACAGAGGAAAACCCTAAAATTCGAAGATCCAAACAAGGTCCAAATGCACACAAAATGTGCTAGTAATGAAATGACATGAAAAATTCAATACTCGATTTGAAACACTAAGTATGTACGGTTAGTAATTAGACAAGGAAGTAAAGAGTAACTACTAGTAGTTAACAGTAAGTATTAACAATAGTATTGGAATGAAGCAGACGGATTAGCAATGTCGAGCAAACAAGCTGAAAAATCGATCAAAACATGCAAAATAAGAGTCAAACTCAGTAATTAAACTAAATAAATAAGGTTATGACCAAAACTTAAGAAAATAATTAAGAAAAATCGAAATTGATGTATGAAATAGTAAAGAAACGGAAAGAAACATACGAACAAGTGAGAAATCGATCAAAACCTGCAAATAAAAAGAGCGAAACTCGGTGATTAAACTAATTTATGACCAAAATTTAACAGAAATCGAAATCTAGGTATCAAAAAGTAAATAAAGAGAATGAAACATACGAACAAGCAGAGATCGATCAAAACATACAAACCAAGAGCGAAACTTACCAATTAAACTACTTGATTGAAAATTCTAACAAATTGAATAAGTTTATCGAAAATTAGTGTGATGAATATAGAATGAAATCGAGATGCATCAAAAGGAAAATTAGTTGATCGAAATTACCGAGATCCGAACAAAAATTCGGATGATAATGACGATCAAAATTTGACTGAAAAAAGGCGATCAAAATTTGAGTGGTAATGGAGAACTGAAAAAAGAGAGACAGAGAGATAGAGAGAGAAAGTGAAGAGAGTGGGAGTGTACGGAGTAAATGAGTGAGTATGAGAGGGAAATGGCAGTAGTTAGATGTGTTTTGTAGGGGGACACGTGGCGAGAATCCAGACGTCTATAGTTTTAGATCTAAGGGTTTAGAATGAGTTCAAATTAGCATCATCCACAGAAGGGTCACATGATTCAATTTCTATATATATATATATATATATATATATATATATATATATATATATATATATATATATATATATATATATAGAGAGAGAGAGAGAGAGAGAGAGAGAGAGTTAGGTTCTTGTGAGTTTTGGTTCTTATGGTGAGTTGTGAGTTTGGAAAATCTCAGCCACTAGATTATATTAGAGATGAATGGCCAAGATCTAATCTTACCTGTCATATAAAATCACTGTCATTTACTTATTTTCTCTTTTTTCTAGTGCTACTCTTTTTTTTATTCTTTTTTTATCTCCTTTTTTACTTCGTGTTATTATGCTTTTTTTTACAACTTTGATTTTTTTTTTCTCTTATGTTTTTCTCTAATTTTCTAATTATGTTACCTTATTTTCTTTTTCTTTTTGTACCAATTTTTTTTTTACTTGAATTTTTTTTTACTCTTATTTTTTTACCTCGTGTTATTATGCTGTTATTGTGCTTTTTTTACTTTGATTTTTTTTACCTCGTGATTTTTTTTTGTACTTTGAAATCTGAGCCACTAGATTATATTAAAGATGAATAGCCAAGATCTAATCTTACATGTCATATAAAACCACTGTCATTTACTTATTTTCTTTTTTTTTTCTAGTGTTACTCCTTTTTTTTACTTTAATTTTTTTTACCTCTTTTTTTACCTCGTGTTATTATGCTGTTATTGTACATTTCGATTTTTTTTTTCTCTTTTGTTTTTTTTTTCTAATTTTCTCATTATGTTACCTTTTTTTCTTTTTCTTTTTGTAACAGTTTTTTTTTACTTTAATTTTTTTGTTCTCTTGTTTTACCTCGTATTATTATGTTGTTATTGTGTTTTTTTTACTTTGATTTTTTTTACGACTTTGATTTTTTTTCTCTCTTTTTTTTGCCACGTGTTATTGTGCTGTTATTCTGCTGTTATTGTTATTCTGGTGTTATTGTGATGTTACTCCAGTGTTACTTTGATTTTTTCACTACTTTTGATTTTTTTTTACTTTTTTCTACCACATGTTATTGTGCTGTTATTCTGGTGTTATTGTTATTCTGTTGTTATTGTGATGTTATTCTGATGCCACTTTGTTTTTTTTAATACTTTTGATTTTTTTACTTTTTTTTTACCACATGTTATTGTGCTGTTATTCTGGTGTTATCGTTATTCTGGTGTTATTGTGATGTTATTCCGGTGTCACTCAGATTTTTTTTTACTATTAATTTTTTACTTTTTTCTATCACATGTTATTGTGTTGTTATTCTGGTGTTATTGCGATGTTTTTTTTACCACTTTGATTTTTTTTTCTTATGTTTTTTTTTCTAATTTTCTCATTATGTTACCTTTTTTTCTTTTTCTTTTTGTATCGGATTTATTTTTACTTTAATTTTTTCACTCTTTTTTTTACCTCGTGTTATTATGCTGTTATTGTGTTTTTTTTTAACTTTGATTTTTTTTTTTCTCTTTTTTTACCACGTGTTATTGTACTGTTATTGTTATTCTGGTATTATTGTGATGTTATTCCGGTGTCACTTAGATTTTTTTTACTACTTTGATTTTTTACTCTTTTTTTACCACATGTTATTGAGCTGGTATTCTGCTGTTATTGTTATTCCGGTGTTATTGTGATGTTATTCCGCTGCCACTTTGATTTTTTTTTACTATTTTTGATTTTTTTACCCTTTTCTACCACATGTTATTGTGCTGTTATTCTGATGTTATTGTTATTCCGGTGTCACTTTGATTTTTTTTACTACTTTTGATTTTTTGACTTTTCAACCACATGTTATTGTGCTGTTATTCTGGTGTTATTGTGATGTTATTCCGGTGTCACTTTTGATTTTTTTACTACTTTGATTTTTACTCTTTTTTTACCACATTCTCTAATTATTCATCAACTTGAAACCTACTCCGTATATTACTCATCTGAGTGCATAAACCAAACTCATGAAGTGGAATCACTCTCTCCCCTGTCGCGACCTCTAATATCCAAATCAGATCATATACAAACTACAGAGCATTAAATATTTTAAAATATTCAAGAAATGGCCCTTCTAAGAAATGAAAACATCACTATACCAATTAAAAATGCTAGCACAAAATGTCCACAGCTATACTAGTTACGCCAATTCAAAAGTTACGACATAAACATAAAAGATGATCATGTATTCCTTCTCAGAAGCAATGACAGACCTGCTTCAATCTTACTGATTTTAATTTATCGAATGTATGTGAAGAGGATGTAGCGGAGCCTGATGGATCATACTTCTCAATAATCAGTGTGCTTGTTCCGTGAAACATACATAGTTCACCTTGAATTCAACTTTTTGACTCCTTTATTTACTTTGAAGTTCTGAAAGAATTATAAAACAACTGTAACATTTCCCTTACTCCTCACAAATGTCATTTATGGACACCTTAATCAATTAATCATACAACACTCCTCACAAAGAAGTCGAACAAATTATTGGACAAAGGGAGTACACAGTACACAACTACACATCTAAGCTACATATATTAAACAGATTCGCACTTCCAGCAATTCACCTTGATTCCGGTCAGATTCGTACCTGAGCAGACCGAAGATCTTTACCCGGCTACGAGCAGCACTTCTTGCAAAAACCAGCCTGCTTACTTGCTCCGACATCGACAACAACCACCATGAATAACCTTATCAATGGGTTCGAGCTCAGGCCAGTCACCTCGTCCTGGTTCCGGATTTACATTCATCATCATCAACAACAACAGAAACAACAAAATAACCTGATTATCTTGAGGTAATGAGGTTTACGCTTATCATAAGCAAGAAGATGAGGCCGAAGAACAAAATATCACTTATGAATATAAGATCGACCGATTTTCAAATCGTATAATTATAATCTTGATTTGAATTGTTCTGCAACAAATTCGCAATAATTCGCATATCAATTGTTCAAATTAACTGGAAATTGATCAATTATTCATAAATTTAGGAAAAAAAACATTGATTTTTACACTGATTTTAGTGATAAATTTGATCGGTGAAGATGAATTGCGTGATTTCTAGCTATTAATCATATTTCCAAGAGTTTTTTTTTTGGGATTAGAGAGAGGATCACAGGTGGGTTTATTTTGATATTCAAGTTGTCAGGCTTTCCTTTCGTGTGGTACTCTGGTTTTGTTAATATTAGGTTTAATCTTAGCCATTTATTCCTTTTTAAAGCACAAACTCACAACTCACTATAAGAACCAAACTCACGAGATCCCGCATATATATATATATATATATATATATATATATATAGAGAGAGAGAGAGAGAGAGAGAGGTCGGATCCGGTGAGGCCGCTAATTATACATGAGGCGGTACGCCTCACAATATTCCTTCATGGACTGATTTTCAATGTTTTTGAAATTTTGAAACTTAGGGTCATTCCTAACTTTTCTTTTGGCCCAAATATTTTCTCACACACAAAAGCCCAAATACTTTACTCTATATCTCTAAAATATAACAAACAAAATTCTTAAGCTACAGCTTGTGAGACTACTTGATTTATCTAAGCTTGGACCTGATTTTGTGAACCATATGCATGTTTTTGTGAATCTTCGACCTTATTTTGTGAATCTAAGACTTGAATAGGTGACTTTAGACATACATTGACAATGATAATTATTATATAATAATCGTATATTTATATTTGTTCATCTATGTGGGTCTCGAACCCACACCTTGCGCAATAGCACAATGCTCTACCTTTTGAGCTAATAGATGATATTGTACCAAAATTAAATTATGCATCAACAAATAACAAAGACATGAAAACATTAGTAACTTCATGTACATGTGAAACATGACACATTGGCTTATACAAGTATTTCTTACTATGAAATTAACCAATTTAAGTTCTACCTTCACAAAATCAGGTCCAGGTTTCACAAAAACAAGTTTCACAAAATTAGGTCTAAAGTTCACATAATCATGTCTAGGTTTCACAAAATCAGATCTAAGTTTCACAAAATAAAATCCAGGTTTCACAAAATGAAATTTCACAAAATCAAGTCGAGATTTCACATAATAAGGTACAAAGTTCACAAATCAGGTCCAGGTTTCACATAAACAAGTTTCACAAAATTAGATCTAGAGTTCACATAATCATGTCTAGGTTTCACAAAATCAGATCTAGGTTTCACAAAATAAAATCCAGGTTTCACGAACACTGAAAATACAAGGTCTATGATTCACAAAATAAGAAAAAGAGCAAAATAGGTGATTTCGACCATTTTATGACAAAATTTCACAATATTACCTTCTAGTTTCACAAAACAAACTCTAAGATTCACAAAATAAGGTATATGATTCACAAAATAAGAAAAAGAGAAAAATAGGCAATTTTGACCATTTATGACTAAGTTTCACAATATAAGGCCTAGGATTCACGAAACAAGTTCTACGATTCACAAAATAATAAAAAGAGCAAAATAGGTGATTTTGACCATTTTGTGACCAGGAAAATAGGCGATTTTGACCATTTATGACCAAGTTTCACAATATAAGGCTTATGATTCACGAAACAAGATCTATGATCCACAAAATAATAAAAAGAGCAAAATAGGTGGTTTCGACCATTTTGTGACCAAATTTCACAATATTACCTTCTATTTTTACAAAACAAACTCTAAGATTCACAAAATAAGGTATATGATTCACAAAATAAGAAAAAGAGGAAAATAGACGCTTTTGACCATTTATGACCAACTTTCACAATATAAGGCCTAAGATTCACGAAACAAGGTCTATAATTCACAAAATAATAAACAGAGCAAAATAGGTGATTTCGACCATTTTATGACAAAATTTCACAATATTACCTTCTTGTTTCACAAAACAAGCTCTAAGATTCACAAAATAAGGTATATGATTCACAAAATAAGAAAAAGAGAAAAATAGGCGATTTTGACCATTTATGACCAAGTTTCACAATATAAGGCCTAGAATTCACGAAACAAGGTTTATGATTCACAAAACAATAAAAAAAGCAAAATAGGTGATTTCGACCATTTTGTGACCAAATTTCACAATATTACCTTCTATTTTCACAAAACAAACTCTAAGATTCACAAAATAAGGTATAGGATTCACAAAATAATAAAAGAAGCAAAATAGATGATTTTGACCATTTATGACCAAGTTTCACAATATAAGGCCTAAGATTTACGAAACAAGGTCTATGATTCACAAAATAAGAAAAAAAGCAAAATAGGTGATTTCGACCATTTTATGACCAAATTTCACAATATTTCTTCTAGTTTCACAAAACAAGCACTAAGATTCACAAAATAAGGTACTCCGTATATGATTCACAAAATAAGAAAAAGAGGAAAATAGGCGATTTTGACCATTTATGACCAAGTTTCACAATATAAGGCATATGATTCACGAAACAAGGTCTATGATTCACAAAATAATAAAAAGAGCAAAATAGGTGATTTCGACCATTTTGTGACCAAATTTCACAATATTACCTTCTATTTTCACAAAACAAACTCTAAAATTCACAAAATAAGGTATATGATTCACAAAATAAGAAAAAGAGGAAAATAGGCGATTTTGACAATTTATGACCAACTTTCACAATATAAGGCTTAGGATTCACGAAACAAGGTCTATGATTCACAAAATAATAAAAAGAGCAAAATAGGTGATTTCGACCATTTTGTGACCAAATTTCACAATATTACCTTCTATTTTCACAAAACAAGCTCTAAGATTCACAAAATAAGGTATAGGATTCACAAAATAATAAAAGGAGCAAAATCTAGTCAGGTCTAGGGTTCACATAATCTAGTCCAAACTTCACTAAATAAAGTTCAGGTTTCACATAATTTTACTTTAGAATGACAGAAACCGTGAAAAAAACTATTGACATACACTAACATAGTCAAGGTTTGAGTAGAGAAACTGTGGACGAATCATTAATGTCGACCTACGCATTCCCAGTTAGGAAACCAGATAAGCTTATTTTTTTAGGTGTTTGGAGGAAATGTAAAGAAGCACATGACATACCTTCTCAATGCAACGAACAGCATCCAATATATGGCAAAAGTAGGTTAGCTGCTTATAAAGATCCTTCCTAGGTACCGCCTTCATGGAGAGGAAGAGATCGATGATGTTTACAGTAAGGTACAAAGTTTCCTGCCTAAGTTCAAACTTGCTGTGAACTTCAGTCAACCAGTCCATCAGGATTGACCTCATTTTCTCACTGATATCAGGTTGTGTACTCATGTAATCACGAATCCGACTTTCGTCCTCAACTAGTTTGTAAAACTTGTAAATATCCTCTACATACTCCACTACTGCCAACTCATCTTCTTTGCTACCCTCATCAATATTCACCAACAATTCTTCAGGTTTTCTAGCCAATCCACAGGCTTCCTTGCTTCGAGCCGTAAGAACAGAATGTTAAACTGGCTGGTTTCTGCTCTACTTTCTCATGTACTACAGAAGGGGCTTTTTCCGGGTTTATTATAGCCTTTTCGGTCTTCTTCGTCTTTTCCTAAGACTTTCTTAGAACTGCAATGGTTTTCTTACAAAGAACTACATTTCGAACATTCACACCGCTTGCTCTCCTTGTTTCTGCACATATCATATGACCACACAATTAAATATTGCTAATTCTTACATATCATATTACCACACAATTAAATCTTGTTAATTATTTATGTACCTTGTTTTTATCAAAGATTAGCCTAATTGGCAAGCAAACGGTGAGCACGTAAACTCCGGTCGAGAGGCGATTAATCGCCTGCAGCTTCGCAGGCCCGTTACCAACTCCACCTCCTCCTCTAACTGTCACTACATTCCCTATATCTCCTAGAGTTGTTCTTCTTCTTTCTCCTGGTCCTTTCTTCTGCTGAACTCCGCCTAAATTTACGCCACAATTTCCCAACTTTTCGATTAATTCTTCCAAAACAAACAATAATGAATCAGAAAAACCAGATGCAAGCATCATCAACTTTTTCAAAGTTGCCATCATCAAGATTTTGTGAATCATCTTGTACGTTGTGGAACACCTTAGAATTGAGCACCTAAAGTAAAATGTGTAAGTACTAAAGCCAAGGTTAGTTTAACATGAAAGTATACAGAAATGTCATACACTCAAACCTCTAGGAACTCTTCAAACAATTTTTTTAGAAATGTCGCTTCCACAGAACTTAAGGGATCGTAGTTTTCTTTGGCTTCTGCTTTTGTCATCTTTTTCCATTTATTTATCAGATTTGGATTAAGACACAGTTCCATCTGACAAGCAGCAACTCTATTTTCAGCGTACAAAAAAGGAAAGTGAAGAAAAAATTATTACTCCGTATGTAACCAAATTTCACCTGGAAGCGACCAAATGACAAGCTATGCCAGCATTGCAGACCAGCCAGCCTTAGAATAGTCTCACTAACGACTTCGTCCTCTAAGCTCTGCAGGTGCATGTAAATTATATGATAAAAGCGACAAAAGACAAAAACAAATAGTAACGATAACACTCACGAAGAAGCAGAAATTATAGTGGAGACGTGGAGTATGCACCTGAAACGCATTGATCATGAAAACCAAATAGTTCGTCTTCTCCGCAATACTGAAACGGTCTCCCTGACCAAAAGATAGCATAATGACCAATTTAAGATAACCCAATCAACAAACACTTGGGTTGTAGCAGCAATTACACTTGGGTCCCTTTTGGCAATGTTCCGTTAAAGAAGTTTGTAGCCAGTACCCTGCAGGAATGAGCAAATGTATTTTCTGAATATATGAAAGGTGAAAATCAATTAACATGGAAAACAACTTAAAATCGGTTAAAATTGAGAATCAAGAAAAATGATGATTTAGAATAATACCAGTTTGCATTTACAGTTTCGACAATGCAACAAGTCACCCTACCACAGTACCATCCAATTTATACTGTCCCATTCGACTTTTGTGATCAGACGAAGTCAATAACATCGACAAACATTACCTCATAATATGGTTAAATCATATTTTACATTGTATTTCTACTTAATATTCAGAAATTTCCTTACAGTGTGTTCTAATATGAACCTAAGGGCTTTCATGTACGAGTCCATGCGCTCATTTAGAGAAAAGATGTCATCAGAAAAAAAAACAGAAAATAGATTTTGCAATTAACAATGAAAACTCACAATGATTCCAAGTTTTTCAAATTCCCAAGAGACTTTGGTATAGGTCCTGCAAGTTGGTTATCTTCAACAGACCTGCAGTAGCACAGTGAACTTACTACTGAACAAGCTGTAAAGTATAGTGATTCATACTCTTTCCGTCTCAGGCGTTTGTTTACCTTTTTATATTTATTGTGAGGCGTATTTCAATCAAAGGCAAGCAAATGATTGGGACGGAAAGAGTACAAATATACTACAGAGGTCAGGTAATAAGACTAACAGTTTCTCTTCAGAAAATTATAGCAATAAAATTGACTGTCTATAACCAGTGGAAAAGGTTGAAAGTGCAGAGACAATGTTGACAGATTTCAAGTAAGCTACTAAGCTCCAAATGAATGAAAAACTCAATAAATAGGAAATAATAAAGATATGCATATTTAATATGGGAGGCAGACTATAATATGTTTCAACATTTTAACCACATATGCACTATCACTCTGACATTGCTTAGCTAAGTCTTGTTAGTAATCCTGTCAGAATATCTGATTTTTCATCAAAAGAAGTTGAACAAATATGCACTATCACCGGGACGGAGGGAGTAAAAGAGTTACTCTTATGAAAGCAATCTGAGATGACTTGTTCAGACAAAGAGAGTAGGCTATATTATGAGCAAATAGCCAAGAGAATATAGTACTTTCTCAGTTCAAGCGAATTTGATAAGTTTGATAAAATACACATCCCACAGGCACATAGAAAAAACGTATGGAATTGGCTTGAGCGGATGCAATATGATTTAACAGAGGAAATAGACGCCAATTTAAACCTTTCGATCCTCATGATAATCGTTTACTTCACAAATTGACATCATTTACTAAGGCTAGACAGAAGTGAAAATGTGTGTAACAAACAACATAATTGCACATGAATGCAAACAGTCAGAGATCAAATAATCAACTCGTATCATATAATCATAGAACGAAAAAAACAAATAAAATCAAATATCATAAATTCAAAAGAAATTACCAGTGACGGCAATCAAACTGCGCAGTTCAAACTTTGAGAAATACACCAGCTTCATTACCTCCGACTCTCGAGCAGCAAGCGCGGCCTCAATTTCTTCACACTTAACAATTTCGGACTCAATTTGCCTTGTAATCTGAATATTCGCTTCAATTTCATCATTAACCTAAAAAAAAGAGGAATTTTGATCATGTTTTCGAAATGATTAACTTCGACATTAACACCGTAGGTCCGTAGCAATCAAATAAGGTTAAAATTTCGAATAATTGATTCGATTTCATCATCTAGCAATAATGAAATAGAAACTTCTATTTTTCGTTTTGATTTCATCGTTAACCTAAATATAATTAAATCTTCGATTATTTGCAATAATTTACGACATTCAACAACATAGGAATTGAATGAGATGAAAATTAGAGTAAACCTTGTCAAGCATATCCTTGAGAGTCGAAATTTGGATAAGAATTGAGCTTGAGTCGTCCATGGTGATGCTGCGCGTCAAAACCTGAACGACAATGCCTCCTAATTTCTCCTTTGCTTCAAAGTTCGAATCACTGGAGCTGAGTTAAAGAGTTGAAGAGAGCGAAGGTGGAGCTGAGGTTTTTTTTTTTGGTACTGAGAAGGTGGAACTGAGTTGAAGAGGGAGAAGAAAACAAGTAAAATGAGTCGATTGAATGAGATGTTAGCTGTGAAGTGGTGATAATATAGTGAGGCACGTGGCATCATCTAGTGAGTCTATAGTTATTAGATCCGACGGTTTAGAATAGGTACAACTGCCTCACCCTAAGAGGGGTGCCTCACATGATTCAATTTCTATATATATATATATATATATATATATATATATATATATATATATATATATATATATATATATATATATATATATATATATATAGAATTAGGATCACATGAGTCCACCCTATCTTTTTGAGTCCGTGAGTCCATGATACAATATCACACGTCATATTAAACAATATCACAGCTTATACTACACAAAAAAAAAAAAATTCGTGATATTTTTTTGTAATACTATATCACATGTTATTCTAAACAGTATCACAACTTACAATATCATACGTTATACTAAACAATATCTCAGCTTACACTGAAAAAAAAAAGTTTTCGAAAAAAAAAAATTCATGATATTGTTTTGTACTACAATATCACATGTTATGCTAAACAATATCACACATTATACTAAACAATATCACAACTTACACTAAAAAAAATGATAGTTGAAACAGTAGAGTAAGTAAAATGATAATAATATTAAAGGCACAAAGGGTTAGTACAAAGCTGTGAATACAGTAACAAAATTATATAATCAATCAACCATTGATGTTGTTATATACGGAGTAGTATTCATTTTCCTTGTAGTATTTTATACTCGTGCGTTTTTTCAACAATACGTACCTTCAATGCAAGCACTACCAAGATCACCAGCCAGCGCTAGGGCGCTAGCAATCATTAACCTCACCATTGGCAACTTAATACCGACTAACCTATATGAATTACTCTAGACAATCCGTATAAATGACTACTTTCTCAAGCTAGATTTCCTCAACCCCATGAACACAACCCTCTCAACTACCCGTCATGTCTGAGCAAGTTTGAGAATAGAAGAATCACAAGGCTGATTTAAGGAAGACAATGAGAGGGTGGTCATCGTAGAGGTGTCATGGCGTAGACATCGTCGTGGTTATGGTGACCTCAGGCGCTCATGAGAGGATTCACTTATATTGAGAAAGTTGATTCCAAAATAAAATCGATACAAAAGGTAAATATAAGCTAAATGAACAGAAAGCATCATGTTTATTATCGGTAACTAACAAAATGTAAAAAAAATAAAAATTGTGGTCTGTTAGTAAATGAAGGGAAAAAATAAGACGGTGAAGAACAGCTAACCAAAAGTTCTCATTTCAGAAGCCGTGAAAGATGATATAAATCAAGTGAAAGGATATACAAAACTTTGTAGTCAAACCGCCCTTAACAGTTAACCAATAGTTCTTATTTCCCGTGCCTAGGTACGATACACAATTATCTTATGGTGATGGCATTTTGTGTACATTACATTAAAAAGAAGTGAATTGAGTGTTTCGGTGATTTGAAGTACTCAAAGAGTCGCTTTCTTTAACTACATCAGAAACTAAATTTGTGATATTGTATAGTTTAAGTTGTGATATTGTTTCGTGTAATATGTGATATTGTACAACTTACACTAAAAAAAAAAAATCGAAAAAAAAAAATTTTCAAAAAAGAAAAATATTCTAGTGATATTGTTATGTATAGTGCATGATACATTTGGTTGGACTCATGGACTCAAATATATAGGTGGACTCACCGGATCTTGCCTATATATATATATATATATATATATATATATATATATATATATATATATATATATATATATAGGCCGAATCCGGTGAGGGCGTTAATTATGGCGAGGCGGCCGGCCTCTCCAAATTCCTTCATTAATCCTTCATTATATAGACTAACTTCCTATTATCCATTGGGCTGACAATTTAGGGGTCACTCCAAATCTTTTCATTTAGCCCAAAATACTCTCTCTCACTAAAATATTAAATCATACAATAGCCCAATTACACACTATCTCTCTAAAATATACAAACAAAAGTGTTTCCTGAAAATTCTTCAACAAGCAAGCTCTCGTTCAACGGAAGTTCTTCAGCAAAGCTCATCAATTTGTTCATCGATTGTTCGTGGATTTCATCAAAACAACATTCAACAACGTTGATTCAAGTAATTTCAGAAGAAAAATCGATTAATTTTCAGGTAATTTCATAATTTTGATCAAAATTGAGTATATTCATACAATTCTGTCAATTCACTCATAAATTGATGATATCAGGTTCGAATTTGATTAAATTGAACGATTTTGTAAATAGAACGTTCGAATTTGACCAATATTATGAGCGATTTCCTTTTTCTCGTGATTTCGTACTACTTACTAAATTGTTTTTGACGATTTTGCAGCTCTAATTGCTATGGAGATTGTAGATATCACAATGACTGATGATAATAGTGTTATTGAATCAGGTATATCGTTTTTTATGTAATTTTTGTAAAATCTCATGTTTTCTGATTCAATTTGCATTTGTCAAAATTTCTGCTCGATTATTATGGTATATATGGATCGATATTGTATCTCAGTTTTTTTTGCAAGGTTTAGTTTATGAATTGAGTTGAATTTGTGAATCTTAGGACCTAATTGTGTGACTGTAAGAGTTGGTTGAATTGTTACTGTAAGATTTTATGAATTGAGTGGATTTTGTTGTTTGGTGAATCTCAGACCTTATTTTATGAATCTCAGACCTAGATTAGTGAATCTTAGAGCTTGTTTTGTGAAACTTGGTCATCATAAGTGGTTAGAATCACCTTTTCTACTCTTTTACTTATTTTGTGAATCTTAGACCTTATTTTGTGAATCTCAGACCTTACTCAGTGAATCTTAGCAAATGATGATAGTGTGATAATTAATTAAAACATAATATTCAGAAAACTTAAAAATCTTGTAATTTTTCATCACATAAAATTTCGCAGGTTCATGGCTTTCGAATTAACTAAACAACAACATTCAAAAATAAAATAAAATGAAAAACTGAAAAATTAAGCAAGATATGATATTTGTTTAGTTTATCAATCACCCCTATTTGTTCGAGGCAATGCACATAGAGCAATATTGATATAGCTATAGGTGTACCATTCATCTGCATCAGCGAGTGATCTTCCTGCGTGTTTAGATGAATATGGGACTCTTCTACATACTGGAGTGTAGTTAAAATATTTTGAATCAAGCCTTGATGCTACCCATAGAAAGGGCCCCTGAACTCGGGAATAGGTAGCCAGCCATTCAGATTATCTAGTACGCCCAAATTGCTCGAACTTCTCCTGCAACTTAAAAGCCTATTTGCAGCTAGTGTCATTTGTGCCAAATTGAATTAGTACTAATCCCATAAAATGACAAGTCTGCCTGCACATAACAGGCACCAAAGACTCTATCTCATAACCTTGGCTCATTAAACAATCTGCCAATTTAGAGAGGTCAGGACAAACATACTTCCCTTTTTGATCCATATAACCTGGAACATTCACCAAAACACAAGTATAGGGAAATACAAATAAATGAGACATTGTGTGCAATACGGATTTTTGAAATGTTTTACAGATGAGAGAAGAGAGAAGAGAGGTTATTGGTATATACTATTATGTTTCATAAATTAGATATTTATAGGCCTGGTATTTGGCACAACTATCAACAGTGCCTGTTCACATTACCCATATATTAAATTTTTTGATTGAATGCTTGATTGTTCAATGTCCTTTTCTTGGGAATGGAAGTGTTATTAACAAATCAACAAAATATCCTCATACATACAACCTGACCTTTTCGTAAAAGTGAATTCATAATCTTCACCAAATTTTTTTTAATTATTTGAACTAATAATCTGATAATTTATTTAGTGAATCTCGGACTTTATTTGGTGAATCTCAGCCTTTATTTAGTGAATCTTGGGCCATATTTTGTGAATCTCTGTTGTTAAACGTTACTGATGCAATTTATTTATTTCTTATTGTGTGAATCAGAGACCCTAGTTTGTGAAACTAGAAGGTTATTTTGTGAAACTTAATAACTAATATATACAACCTGGGTAAGATTAAAAACTGAACTAATAATCTGAACCAAAAAGTGAACTTGTGAATCTCAGTCCTTGTATTTGTGAATTCTAGAGCTCTTTTTGTGAACCCTTTAGAGGAATGACCTATTCTGCTCTCTTCCTTGCTCAGATAATATCCTCAGACTTTATTTGTGAATCACAGACCTTATTTAGTGAATCTTAAACCTTGTTTTGTGAATGTGAGATGTGACTTTGTGAATCTTTTATCTTCTTAGGTATTGATTCAAATGTCAACAACAACTCACAGTGTAGTGTGACGCCTCGTGTCGGTTGTGGTGAGGTTCCTTGCTCTAATGTTGGTTCTCGTCAGGATGGTGAGGGTTCTACCGCTGTCTTAACAACCCCTACAATGACAACTATTTCCACACCTACTACATTTGTAACTTACACACCGGGTGGCACTGAGCAATGGATAAGTAGGATTGAAGAGAAGTTTACACCCGTGCTTGGCAAAACATTTGTGGACTTAGAGTCAGCAATGTTGTTCTATAAAATTTATGCTATTGCTTGTGGGTTTGAAGCAAGGAAGTCTTCAACTAAGAGGTTTAAAGATGGTACTATTCGAACAAAATGCATGGTTTGTCATCGTCAAGGTTTTAATAACAGGAAAAATCGTCCTCCCAAAGCTGATGCAAAAACAACAACTGTTGAAACTGGTGACAAAACAAAAGCTGGTGCAATAAGTACAAATAGAAAAACAAAAACTGCTAAAACCAGTACGAAAAAGGGTGGAGTTGCATGTGCAGGTGAAGCTGAGTGTTCCAATAAGCAAAGTGGTACAAGAATAACTAAAATTAAAAGGTGGGGTTGTGAAGCAATGATAAAATTCATGTTCCATGAAAAGATGTACAAGATTGAACAATTCCGTGAGGGTCACAATCACCCAAATGGCCTTTGTCAAAAATAGGGAATTTGAGAAACTTGCTCTTAATATAAATCAATTGAACGAATATCATAAGCAATTGATTATCCAAAATTAGAGATTGAATGTCGAGGCTAGTTTAACATACAAATTATGCAAGGAACAAGCAGAGGGTTTCGAAAATGTTGGAGCTACCCTTACGCAGTTCAAGAATTTCCAAAGGGAAGTAAAGTGTCTACTTAGTGGCAAGGATGGACATATGTTCATCTCTCGTTTAGAAACCCTCCGAGAAACAAAAGGGTTGGTACTTTCATATGAAAAGATCTGATAAAGTGCCTTGACAAGAATTTTTGGACAAATGCGGATTCCATCGGATGTTACGCATTGTTTGGTGATGCTATTTCATTCGATCCAACCTATGGAACGAACAAATATAACATGAAATTTGCACCTTTCACTGGCATTGACAATCACAAAAAGTCAATAACATTTGGATGCGTGCTTTTATATCATGAAGACGATGACTCGTTTATTTGGGCATTTCAGCAGTTCCTGAAAGCAATGGGTGGCAAAGAGCCCAATTACATCATCAGTGACCAAGATGCCGGAATAATAAATGCAGTTCCAGGTGTGTTTGGAATATCTTACTTTTATGAAACTGGTTATTTATTTGGTGAATCTTGAAGTTTATTTTGTGAATCATAGAGCGTGTTTTGTGAAAGTTAGATCTTGATTTGTAAAACACAAAGCTAATATTCTTAAACTTGGTCATAAGTTGTTGAAATTGCCTATTTTGTTATTTCTCTTATCTTGTGAATCTGAGACCTTGTTTTGTGAATCTCAGATCTTGTTCAGTGAATCTTTGGGCTTGCTATGTGAAACTTGGTCGTGGTTTAAAATCATCTATTTTACTCTTAATTTTGTGAATCTCAAACCTTATCTTGTGAATCTCAGACCTTGTTCAGTGAATCTTTGGGCTTGTTATGTGAAACTTGGTCGTGGTTTAAAATCATTTATCAGTCTCTTAATTTTGTGAATCTCAGACCTTATCTTGTCAATGTCAGACCTTGTTCAGTGAATCTTAGGGCTTGTTATGTGAAACTTGGTCGTGGTTTAAAATCATCTATTTTCCTCTTAATTTTGTGAATCTCAGACGTTATCTTGTGAATCTCAGACCTTGTTCAGTGAATCTCAGGGCGTGTTATGTGAAACTTGGCCGTGGTTTAAAATCATCTATTTTGCTCTTAATTTTGTGAATCTCAGACCTTATCTTGTGAATCTCAGACCTTGTTCAGTGAATCCTTGGGCTTGTTATGTGACACACAAAGCTAATATTCTTAAACTTGGTCATAAGTTGTTGAAATTGCCTATATTGTTATTTTTCTTATCTTGTGAATCTGAGACTTTGTTTAGCGAATCTTAGAGCTTGATTTGTGACAAAAGATCTCTGACAATAGATAATGTGGATTTTGTGACTTGCAGCCGTGTTCAAAAAAGCAAGACATCGCTTTTGCATGTGACACATTATGAAGAAAGTAACAGACAAGGTTGGGAGCAAAATATGCAAAGAGACTGATTTCTTTAGTCGTCTGAACAATGTTGTCTGGAGCGAGGACTTGGAGCCTGAGGAATTTGAAGAGAATTGGGCTAAAGTCATTAGCGAGTTTTCGTTAGAAGAGAATAAATGGTTGACTGACAAGTTTGCGGAACGAGATCAGTGGACACCGCTTATTTCAAGGAATGTGCCGATGGGCAACATTTTAAAAACCACACAAAGATCAGAGAGTTCGAATAGCTTCTTCAAGAGATTTGAAAATAAATATGGGACTCTTGTAGAATTTTGGATGAGATTTGAGAGTGCCATGGACCAACAAAGGCACAATCTAAGGCTTCTTGAAGCATAGAGTCACAACTCAATGCCTGAAACCCTATTCGGGTCAAACTGGGAGGCCCATGCTGTAACACCCCCATATCCAGAGGAGCCTTAACTAGGCCTTCCTTAGCATATAAGGGCGTTACCATCTCGGTTGCCCGAGGACAGTAATAATCAAATGTCGATAGAAGAACGATTATGTTGTATTACAAGTGATTTAAAACCAACAGACGATATAAAAGATACAACTCAATGGCTACTCGCTATTACTATCAAATCTCGTGAAGACTAATCCCTGCCCGGACTCCAGCTATCAACGACATCAACACCTGCTAAGACAGACTGCTCACCATAAGGGATCACGGCAGACACACAAAACAACAAGACAACCACCCAAGGTCAGTACTGAGATAAGATATGACAATACCAACAACATCTATCAATACAACACCACACAATCAGTCACACACACAATCACACCCACTCCAATCAATCTCCGTCACCGACTGTCCACTGGACCAGCCCTGCCATTGGGGGACCGCAGCCGTACCCACCAAATCCCTGCTCATCATACCGAGCGATAACCCTGTCGCATTAATGTGCACATCCCCTCCCGTGGTGGGTTCCACGGAGGGCGAAACTAGGGCGGGAAGCCACTCCCACAAGTGACTCCACTCAGCCGAGAACGCATCTCGAGAACCAGAGGCAAACAATCACAGACAGCTGCAATACAACACAACCAACAAACTGTATGAAGAGTCTATCACACCCGAAATACTCGAGAGAGGGGGGAGGGGGGGGGGGGGGGGTTGAATTGAGTATTTAAAAATAATGCCTACTTTTTATTTTATATCAAGTTAATTAATTACTTAAAGTTTATTGATTAAACTTTAACTAATTAACTAAATGATTATTAACGTAATAAAATGACCGAAACGAAAGATGTAAGGACACACGATATTTGAAGTGGTTTAGCTTCACACGTCGAAGCCTACGTCCACTATTCTCGATTAATAACTTTAGTACCTTACTCCGGATTACAAAATTATCAACCCAACTCGTATAGTTAACTCTAACTATAACTCGATTTGAATATCACTAGATATTCGATTTGACTATCTTAAGTTACTAAGAAAGCACTTGATTGTTCTTCTGAGTGTTCTTACAATTGAACGAGTAAGAAACAATATGAAGTACTATTATCTTATGACGTAATCTTAAGAAAGATAAGCAATTTAAAGAGCACGACTTTTTGCAATATTTTCAAAAACAAAACAATAAGACAATTAAGATTTAAACTCAAATATGTTTTGCCACTACTACAAAAACAACATATACAGGCGCTCCTCTAACGACGCTATTAGAAAAAGTGTTGAAAAAGAAAGAAAACCACCAAAAATAAGGCGCTTTTAAATTGCGCCTCCACAGAAACTCTAGCATAAATTGATAAATTCACTCCCTGCTTATTTCTCTCTACTAGTCTACCCATACCCACCCTAAAAAAACCTCCATGTGTTCTTCATCCTTAGCAAACGCACGATGGGAATCAATCGAAACTCTACAGTGACCAGGTATGATCTAAATTTATTGAATTCTTAACGTTCCTTAGTTTTCTCATTGAAAATTGAAAATTAGGGTTTATTTTTCCTGGAAATTATTTACAAATTCCATTCCTCTTCTATGTTTCAAATTGAATATAAATACTAGTCTTAAACAAAGATTCAAACTTTAGGTTTTCATTATGCAATTAATTGAATTAATCCCACTAATTGAGATGTAAATTTTGATTGGGTGAAGTAGACTTTAGTATAATATAAGAATAAACTTTTGTGGATCTGTTTCAACACCTCAATTTTTGCTGACTTGGGTAGTGATATGAATGAAGAAGCAGTATCTCCGTTGCTTTTTTCTTCTGTATTTATCATTTTGATTATACAAGTTCATGAGAGTTTGCATTTCTCATCATAATTGCTTTTTAATTTTACTTTATTTGGGTATACGTATTTAAATGTAAACAGTAAATGAATACTCCCTCTGTCCCAATCATTTGTTGTCCTATCTCATTTTGGGTGGCTTAGTCAATTGTTATCCTTTTTATTTTAGGATTGCATTTGATGATCAATTTGATCTTTCTCACTCAATTTGGTCCATTTGTCATCTTATAACGGCCCCCCTCCCCACCTCTTTCTTTGGTCTTTGTGTCAAAACCAAAGGACAATAATTGACCGGGACGGAGGGAGTATATTTCTTATTATTCAATTGCACTTAAATATGGCATGATACATCACTAATGACGTTGCTTACATGTGAACTATGGTCATTGTGATGATATGTTTGTGTTGATAAACAGGGAGCCATACTATATATATGTTTTCAAATCCAACTGATAGAACCATGGGCAGAGGAAATTAGTGAAGAGATATTTGCATATACAATGATTTCTCCTTTTGAAAGGTTGGCTGTTTGCTCTTGTCATTATTTATAAAGATCTCTTTAAATTTATGTTTATTAGCTATTTACTCTTTTTATACTTTAATAGATTCTGTTAAACTATCTATGAAGTTTAGTGTCGATGAAGATGTTGATGGGCAGCTGTAGGAGAAACTTTAGCTATGGCTTATGAGT
This sequence comes from Silene latifolia, assembly GCF_048544455.1. NCBI lineage: Eukaryota > Viridiplantae > Streptophyta > Magnoliopsida > Caryophyllales > Caryophyllaceae > Silene > Silene latifolia. The sequence goes on from NC_133538.1 coordinate 288,291,123, forward strand.
TCATGCTACCCAACTGGTTTATGTTCATACCTCCTTGACGACAATGAAGCACCGGTATAGCTACATGTCTTCTTGAGTTAATTCTTATAAATGTGTGTTATTCATAAGTTAATCTCCAACTCTTTGCTTTTATCCTTTTTAGGATAGAAAAACGAATCTTGTCTATGTTTTTGATGTTGTTTGTGTTATATTTCTCCATGTTTTGGTTTTTGTAGAATTTTAATTGTTAAAAAAAAGTAGCTGTTGTAATTCTTTCAACGAATTGTGTAGCCTTTCTTCGGAAACTGATACGAGTGATTGGTAACCTTCATCAGTAGTTGTGCTAACTTTTTTCCTTTACTTCATATTGCAGAGTTGGCTTGTGAGATAAACAAGTAGAGTATAGATGCACAAGTCCGGGCTGTGCAATGAAAGATGTTAAACAATCATTCATGTTATGATATGCCTTATCCTTTGATTAGGGGTTGTAATTAGAAGTGTATAGATATATCCAAGAACAGTATAGATATATATATATCCAAGAATTGTACATAAGCGTTATTAATTGCATGTATTTGACAGCAAATATGTTAATAAGAAAGTTGTTTATATTGAATTTCAAGATTATTATATATTTTTGTAATAAGGCTTGGTAAAAGCACAAACGTTTTCAATTAGAAGAAGACAAGCACACAGATCAAGGCACTTTTATAAGAGTTATTAATTGTATAATGCATGAAAGAGTTGGTATATCCTTCAAAACAGATCTGGTATTTGATCGCAACAAAGTAGCGGCGCTATTTTCTGACTATACCGACGCAAGCAATAAGCGTCGCAAAAGATGTTAGCGGCACAGGCAAAGCCGGCGCTTTTGATAGCGTCGGTAAAACCCCTTACGACGCTATTTAGCGCCGTAAAAATTACATTTTAAGCGCCGCTAAATACCTATTTTCTAGTAGTGTGCGAGGATTGTTTTATTTCGAAAAGCTTACTTAAATAAAGAATGATCAAGTGAATTGATAGTAGAAGAGAGAACTAGGGTTTGCACAAAACCCTAGGATGCCGTGAGATAGGCGGCAATGATTACAAGAGATAAATCTTTATCTCTTTCCTAATTTAATCCAAGATATTATAGTTTAGGTAAATAAGATAAAAGTAAATCTTATTTGTTTTCCAAAACTATATCTTTAAGAATTTTAGATAAGCAAATAAATCAAATCATATATTATTAAGATAGGAAAATATCTTATATAAATATAAGCTAGATTTGATTAGATAGGTTACTTATGCACAACAACTTCACACGCCCCAACGGTATTCAGCTCACGGCCGAAACCCTAAGCCCGTGCTCATCTTGGATAAAATCTATATTCTGGAATTAGGGTTAGGTTAAATAGACTTGTAAACCCTAGGTAACATGATGACCCATAAGTCGTTTTACTAACCAATAATCATTTAATTAATTACTTAAATTTTATTGATTAAACTTTAACTAATTAACTAAATGATTATTAACGTAATGAAATGACCGAAACGAAAGATGCAAGGACACACGATATTTGAAGTGGTTCAGCTTCACACGTCGAAGCCTACGTCCACTATTCTCGATTAATAACTTTAGTACCTTACTCCGGATTACAAAATTATCAACCCAACGCGTATAGTTAACTCTAACTATAACTCGATTTGAATATTAATAGATATTCGACTTGACTATCTTAAGTTACTAAGAAAGCACTTGATTGTTCTTCTGAGTGATCACAAAATTGAACGAGTAAGAAACAATATGAAGTACTATTATCTTATGACGTAATCTTAAGAAAGATAAGCAATTTAAAGAGCACGACTTTTCGCAATATTTTCAAAAACAAAACAATAAGACAATTAAGATTTAAACTCAAATATGTTTTGCGAGGATTGTTGTATTTCGAAAAGCTTACTTAAATAAAGAATGATCAAGTGTATTTATAGTAGAAGAGAGAACTAGGGTTTGCACAAAACCCTAGGATGCCGTGAGATAGGCGGCAAGGATTACAAGAGATAAATCTTTATCTCTTTCCTAATTTCATCCAAGATATTATAGTTTAGGTAAATAAGATAAAAGTAAATCTTATTTGTTTTCCAAAACTATATCTTTAAGAAGTTTAGATAAGCAAATAAATCATATCATATATTATTAAGATAGGAAAATATCTTATATAAATATAAGCTAGATTTGATTACATAGGTTACTTATGCACAACAACTTCACACGCCTTAACGATATTCAGCTCACGGCCGAAACCCTAGGCCCGTGCTCATCTTGGATAAAATCTATCTTCTTGAATTAGGGTTAGGTTAAATAGACTAGCAAACCCTAGGTAGCATGACGACCCATAAGTCGTTTTACTAACCAATAGAGATATGCAAGTTACCTACTATAACAACCCATATTTCAACTCTACTATATACACAAATGATTTCGAAATATGTTTAAAGAATTTTATCCTTTGAAAAATGACTTTAAAACTATTAAAATCGTGCTATTAAAATGCCACCTAAAGTTATAGTAGAAACAGCTATAACTTTAAGTTTGGTAAGTAAAGTTATAGGTGAAATAACTATAACTTTACCTTCCCAATATTCTTAACTTAAAATACCGTCATTAGATGAAGACCTATACTAACTAATCATCCTGGAGATCTTCATTAAAGGATCTTCTCTTTATCTTGACCAAAAGCTCTTCATCTTGAGCTTTGTTAAAGACTTGATCTAGCCTTTTGCTTGAATGATCATCATACTTGAAACTTGTTACAATTGCTTATGATGCTTTAAGAATCTTCAATGTTATAGCTCAAGCTACTATAACATTACTTGAATGATACCTCACAAATCTTTAATGTTATAGCTAGGAATGGTATAACATTACTTGCTAACTTGTAAATCTAAGTTAATCTGACAAAGACTAAACAAAAGATTACGAGCAAGAGTTTATACAACACGAGGCACACACTTGTCATTATCAAAACATAATCATATATCTATATGGTCCAACAAATTCCCCCTTTTTGATGATGACAAGTCTCTTACGATTTGTGACTAAGTGTAAGTTCCCCCTCAACATAATACTATAAAAGTCATAGACAGTTAAACGCAAGAACAATCACACTTATATACAAAGTATAGCATCTAAGGACCTTAAGAGATTAAAGGTTCCGACAAGGAGCAAGCTTAGGCAAATACTTAAGTCACAAGAATATTCTTCCCCCTCTTGACATCATCGGAAAGACGAGAAAAGACATAAAACAACTAGAATGATATGAGTCGAGACACGTATTAAGCATGCAAGGAAACATTATAAAACGAGAAAGTAATCTACATAAACATGCCAAATAGAAAATAAGTGTACTACAAAGCAAACTAGTCTATTTGCCAATTGGGCCGAATAAGAACAAGTGTTTTAGCCAAATGGGCCGAATGAAAAGCAAGCCAAAATGGGCCGAATTAGACAATTATTCAAAATATAAAGTCTAACAAAAGAAAAGGCAAGGAAAAGAGGAGGACGGGTTTAAGGAATGTCACGTTTCACGACATTGGGGTTGACATAACCGGGACGGGTCCTAAACTCAAGAGAGTCAAGACGATCAAAGCATGAACGGACATGGTTAGCTTGTGCCGTGAGACACCTTTCGAAATTAAGCACTTTCAAGGACAAGGCTAGAGTAGCCTCGTAAACAACCCGCATATCCTCATGCATAGCCTTCCCTTCTTTCCACAAAGCCCCACCTTGACTAGCTAAGTTAGCCAATGAACTAGAATGACGAACATATTCTTTGGCCGCCCTAGCCGCATCCTTAGTCATAGCATCAACCCGTGCTTCCAACCATGCAAATAAGACAAGACTTCACCAAGATCCGAACCCTTCGAACCCGAATTCTCATTCCTGTCTTTTCCCAAACCCGAGACCAACTCCGCAACCATCTTATTTTGCGCATCCATTTTTTCACAAATACTTGCCATAAAAGACTCCAATTTTTGTTCAACAACCGAGACCACATCCGACGATTTCTCCACCACATTCCCTTTTGCCAAAAACACCAAATCGGGTCCAATGGCACAAATTTTCATCAACTTAAGATGAGTGTCACACATCTCATCTTTCACCTTTACACCATAGCTAGAAATCCCAATCACCCCTTTTTGTTCCAAAAGCCGAGAGACCCACATTCCATACGACAAATCCAAAGTAGTATAAAACTTTTCCTCAGTGACACAAACACTTGTTTGAACGATTTTATGAAACACAAGACGAGGAAGACTAACTTTGGACCCTTCAAGCCACTTAGACAACAACACCATCTCATAACTCGACAATTTATCACGACCACCCCTCCTTGGAACAACCGTGTTCCAAATGAAATTAAGAAAGAATTTCAATTTTGGGGGTAAATGACCCCGCAAGCATGTTACTTGACCCCGTAGCATCAACATCAAACGACTTCTTAATTTTAAGCTTTTCTTCCTCCGTCTCATCTCCCCATTCCTTTTCGGATTTATTTCGATCCCATCATCAAGTGACCGAAAAACAGAGTAAAAAAATCGACAAGGAGATTTTGACTTGATTATCATTCACCACCGCATGCAACACATTATTTTTGACAGAGACGGAAGAATAAAATTGGATTACCTCAATAGGATAAACCGGACCAACAAAGGAACAAACTTTCTTCCATTCTTGAAAATTCAAGAAATCCTTAAAAAATTGCAAAGCTTCGATTTTTCCATACCACTTTTCGGAGTAGAAACGACCACCATGAATACCGTACCGCATAACAAAGTTGACACGGGTTCTTTCATCCGCGGCGAGTCGAAGCTTATCAAGCCCCATTGATGTTGCATTCGGCATGTATTCTCGAAACATTGTCCTTTGATGACCTTCTTGAGTAGCTACAACCTCGGTCTCTTCCACCGAATCTTGAAACCCCACGGCCTTCTTTTTCCCTTTATTTAACTTCCGTCTTTTCCCTTCTAAGTTAGGATCAACCCGGTTATGATCGGGGTTAGTTTGTTTTTGGTTTGATGAAGGTGAGGGAGTTTTGATAGGGACATAGGTTTTGTTGCATGAAGGTTTGGAGGACCCGGTCCGGGTTGTGGACCGAGTTGAGGGCGAGTGGAAGCGGGTTGAGGGAGGAGTCATGATGAGTATAGGATTTTGGAGGTTAAGTGTGTAGAAAAGTCTAAAGGAAGGTCTTTGGGTTTTGTGTTTGTGATGGTGACGGTAGGAGGGAGTATTTATGGGAGTATGAGATCAATTATGGTAAAAGAGATTTAAGGGAAATAGGAAAGTGGAGGTGGCGTGTGGAGAGGGAGTTAAGTAAGTTTTTTTTTTTTTTTTTTTTTTTATAAAAGATACTTACCATGGAATAAACAAGTGGTTAGGGTAAATTGTTTAAAAGATATGGTAGGATATGGTAAGATATGGTAAGAGATAAAATTGTGGAGAATTTTCGAATGGAGACTAATTTTCGGTTTTGGCAAGAAATTGGAACAATTGGTTACGACTTTTGGTTCATAATAAAACTTAAAATCTACATGACTAGAAAATGGAATATTCTCATAATATAATATAACATTTGACATAAATAAACTTGCAACGAAAAATACGGACACAATCATACAATCTCGTCCAATCTAGTCAGTCATATAGAGAATAAAATATTTGCGACAAGTTTAGTTGCCACCAATTAAACCAATTTCCAACCGCAAAATCTCAAAACGTTCTCTAGCCAATGCTTTGGTAAAAATGTCAGCCCATTGTTTTTCTGTACTACAAAATTCAAGTCTTATGTTGCCCTTATCTACATGATCCCGTAGAAAATGGTGTCTAATGTCTATGTGCTTAGTTCGTGAGTGCTGTGCAGGATTTTTAGATATAGTTATAGCACTTGTGTTGTCACATAAAATAGGTATACACCCTACATTAAAACCATAATCACATAGTTGTTGCTTAAGCCATTAAAGTTGAGAACATACCAGTCCAAAGAAAGAATGTATTAGAAGCCAGATAGATAATGCAACGGAATTTTGTTTCTTTAACCCCCACGTGATAATACAAGATCCAACAAATGTGGCTATGCCGGAAGTACTTTTTCTGTCAAGTGAACAACCTGCATAATCTGCATCTGAATACCCTATGAGATCGAAATTACACTCAAGAGGATACCACATATATAATTTAGATGTACCAGTTAAATACTTCAAGATTCTTTTAACTGCGACCATATGCGATTCTTTAGGGCATGATTGGAATCGAGCACATACGCATACACTAAACATAATATCCGGACGACTTGCAGTTAAATAAAGAAGTGAGCCAATCATACCTCGATAAGTCATCTCATCGACAGACTTACCGTTTTCATCCAAGGTCAACTTCTTCTCAGTGCCCATAGGAGTTGGCTTAGAGTTAGAATTTTCCATACCGAATTTCTTGATTAGCTCCTTGATGTATTTTTGTTGGTGTATCATAATCCCTTCAGGAGTTTGTTGGATTTGGAGTCCAAGGAAGAACTTGAGTTCTCCCATCATGCTCATCTCGAATTCTGAGGTCATTAAATCTGAAAAGTACTTACATAAACGATTATTAGTTGAACCAAAAATAATATCGTCAACGTATATTTATAAGACTAATAGATCGGAAACCTCAGTTTTCAGGAATAGGGTTTTATCGACAGATCCTCTTTTAAAACCACTTTCTAGAAGATATTTTGACAATCTGTCGTACCACGATCTCGGAGCTTGTTTCAAACCATAAAGAGCTTTATCTAATTTGAAAACATGGTTTTGAAACTTGATATCGAGAAATCCTGGGGGTTGTTCAACGAAAACCTCCTCATTCAAATAACCGTTAAGAAAAGCTGTTTTAACGTCCATTTGAAAAAGTTTAATTCCTTTATGAGCAGCAAATGCTATTAATAATCTAATAGCCTCAAGTTTGGCTACAGGAGCGAAGGTCTCATCGTAGTCAATTCCTTCTTGTTGATTATATCCTGTACAACCAATCTAGCTTTGTTTCGTATAATAACTCCTGTATCATCCAGCTTGTTTCTAAAAACCCATCTTGTACCGATAACCGTTCGATCTTTAGGTCTTGGAACCAAATGCCACACTTTGTTCCGTTCAAACTGTTGAAGCTCTTCTTGCATAGCAATGATCCAATCTGGTTCGGCAAGTGCTTCTTTGATATTTGTTGGCTCAATGGTTGAAAGAAAGGAGTAGAATGAGCAAAAGTTGTTAAGTCTTCTCCGAGTTCGAGCGCCTTCATTCAGACTTCCTAGGATGGTTTCCATTGGATGGGAATCCTTATATTTCCATTTCTTAGAAACAGGAGGCACATCTTCATCTGAACTCGTCTCGCCTTCTTCGAATGATTGGGGTTCAAGCCTTGTTCCCCCTGAATCCAAGTCTGGGGTTATAACAGAATCAGTTATAACATTGGACTTAGTTCGTTGATTAGAAGTTGAAGTTATAGCTTCATCAGTTATAACTTTGTCCTCTAACTGCTTAGATTGAGAAGAGGTTTTAGTATCATCAACTAAACTCTCAGTACTCTTTCCTTTATCATTTGAAGGGCTTCCTTGTTCATCATTTGTGCCATCAATTTCTTTATCTTCATCATCCAATTCTGGAAGTTCATCCCTGGATAGTCGGAAATCAGGTTCATTCAAATCTTCTTCCTCATTCTTCACTTTGTCAAACATATTATTCTCATCAAAAACAACATGAACACTTTCTTCGATGCATAAGGTTCTTTTATTGAAAACCTTATATGCTTTACTATGATTAGAATAACCGACAAACACCGCTTCGTCACTTCTGGGATCGAATTTGCTTAATCTATTTTTGCCATTATTATGGACAAAACATTTACTCCCGAAGCAACATAGATGTGATATGTTAGGTTTACGTCCCTTAAGAAGTTCGTAAGGAGTCTTCTTGAGAATTGGTCTAATCAAAGCTCGATTATGAACATAGCATGCAGTACTAATAGCCTCGGCCCAGAAATTTCGAGGTAGGCCACTACACAACAACATTGTGCGTGCCATATCCTCCAATGTTCTATTCATACGTTCAACAACACCGTTTTGCTGTGGAGTTCGTGGTGCTGAGAAGTTATGCCCAACACTATTCTCTCTACAAAAAGATTCTATAAAAGCATGGTTATCAAATTCGGTGCCATGATCCGCATTTAATGGAGACTAATTTTGATTTATACTTATTTTGGGCAAGCTTCATTAGAACTGCAAACTCTTCGAAAGTTTCATCTTTTGAAAAGAGAAATATAGGCCAAACATATCTAGAGTAGTCATCAACTAGAACGAAGACATACCTGGATCCACCTCTACTTCTTACCTTCATTGGGCCACAGAGATCCATATGCACGAGTTCTAGTGGTTCCTTGGTACTTACTATTCTCTTGGGTTTGAACGATGATCTCACGTGTTTGCAATGAGCACAAGAATCACATAAGGTTTCTTGATCGAATTTGATTGATGGAAGTCCTTCAACCAAATCCCATTTCTTTAGTTTATTCAACGTTGTTGAATTTATGTGAGCAAATCTTTTATGCCAAAGACACTGATCATCTGTCGTTACTTTCATGCATGTGAATGAATTAGTAGGAATATTATTTAAATCAATCATATAGACATTCCTTCAACGGTGTCCTTCAAGCACAACACTACTCGTTCCTTCAATTATTATTCGACAGGAATCTGAATGAAAGACAACTTTATTTCCTTTGTCGCATAATTGAGAGATACTCAGTAAATTGTGCTTGAGACCACTAACAAGATAAACATCACTAATTGCATGAGAAGAGGATATTCCAACTTTACCAACACCGATGATCTTACCCTTCTTGTTATCACCAAATGTGACCTTACCTCCATCGAAGGGTTTGAGTGAAAGAAATAGATTTACATCTCTAGTCATGTGCCTTGAGCATCCACTATCAAGGTACCATAGGTTATTTTCTTTCACCTCAACCTGCAAAATTATTAGATACAGTTTTTAGGTACCCAAGCTAAGTTGGGTCCTTTGACGTTAGTCACTCTAAAAACTAAATCTTTTCTAACCCAGACCTTTTTTATAATTTTTCATTTTTGAGGTGAATGCGTTTGTTTAGGAGCCGTCTTAGGTTTTGTTGTGAGTTCCTTAAGTCGTGATCTTTCAGGTTGTTTTGGAGGAGCTTTGGTGTTGAAGGGTTCTTTAGGTTTAGGAGTTTGTTTTGATTTCGTAGCCTTTTTGAAATCAAAACTCATATCGTAGAACCAACGATGATCATTGTTGCGTTCCTCACTTGTACTTGGTTCTGATGGGGTACAATCATTATCCTCGAAAATCGTGTCGGATGCTTTGACAAAGTTGATTCCTTTTCTTAAATCCTGAGCATATTTGACAGAATTTTCTTGGATATGTCCAGTATGACCACGGTAATTGCAAATCAAATATTCTGGTAAATTTGTATATTTTCTCATTCTGAAGTCTCGTTCGGAAGGGGTTGATTTGCATTTAGAGTGATCTCTACGACCATAGCACTCGTGCCCTAATCCCATTTTCATGTTATTATCTGATTGCTCAGTTAGGAAATTTAGAACACGTGTGCTACCTTCCAATTTCTCATGAACCTTTCTAGCATGCAAGAGTAACTCTTTTAGGGACTCTATTTCTTTGTTGCATTTGGAATGATATAACCCTGTGACTTTGGGAGGATGAGTCTCTTCATAGTTATCACGGAAGTTCTGGAACCTATCATTAAGAACCCGTACCATCTCGGTATGCGTTCTTTTAGTATTTAAAAGATCGGTTTTAGATTCCTTTAATTACCGAGTTAGAGAATCGATCTCCTTCTTTTGATTTGAGATCATGGCCTCTCTATCCGTGGCCTTTGTCTCAAGTAGCACTTTGACTTTTCTCAATTCCAATGTTATAGCTTCACTAGCTATAACTTTGGCTTGAAGATGCTTAATGTTGAGTTTTAGGTCTGAGGTTATAGCTTCATTAGCTATAACTTTAGACTCAAGAACCTTCTTCTCAAAGATTTGTCGTATCTCGAAGTTGTAGCCATGTTGGCTGTAACTTTAGATTTGAGCTTTTTGGCCTTTGTTTTAAGGAGATGATTCTCTTCAGCAATGTCAAGGATTTGTTCTTTCAAGTCTTCCAATTCCATTTCTTGTTCGTGACACTTATCAAGAGATTGCTCAAAATATTCAATTAAAGCATTCTTAGACAACTTCTTAACACTCTTCTTAAGTTCAAGATAACTTACCTCTTCTTATTCTTCTGAATCGGAATCTCCTAGGAAGCAGCAGTAGGAGTCCACACTATCTTGATCATCATCTGAGAAGAGGTCAAGACTGACGTTGCTTAAACATAGGTTAGCAATATCTTCTTCTTCTGATGCTTCGTCATCCTCAGGGTCAAGATCTCCCCAGCAAGATGCTATCATCACTTGCTTGAATTCCTTCTTGGTCTTGTCACGCTTTGCTTTGTCTTTAATTTTCTCCCATGTGGGACAATCCTTAATCATATGACCGGATTCTCCACACTTGAAGCATCCTCTATTAGCAAACGTATTTTTTGACTCGGAAATTTTCTTATTAGAGAACTTATTGTTATTATTATTGAACGATTTTGCTTGCTTATTTCTGAAAATGCGTTTGTTGAACCGTTTAGCAAACAAGACCGTTTCGTCCTCTATTTCAACATCTTCTTCTTCTTTAGAATAAGCTTATAGAGCCATGCTCTTAGTGTTACTGGCCTTGGCCTCATCGTCTTCCAGGACGAGTTCATGAGCCATGAGAGCACCAATAAGTTCTGCATAAGGGAGAGAAGTGAGATCTCTGACTTCTTCCATAACCGTGACCTTGGGACGCCATTTCTTGGTTAAACTCCTAAGTACTTTTCTAACAATATCCTCGGAGTTGAAAGTTTTACCGAGATTTTTGAGCTCATTGACTATTGTAGAAAATAGTGCTGACATGCTATCAAGTGATTCATTATTTTCCATTCTGAAAAGTTCGTATATTTGAATTAGCAGGTCAATACGATATTTCCTTACAGCCGACGTTCCTTCATAGGCCAATTCAACACCATCCCATATTTCCTTGGCCGAAGTGCAAGAAGAAAAACGATCGAATTCAGTCAATGTCATGCCGTTTTGTAACAGGCTTATCGCTTTCGAGTTTTTTTCAGCCTTCTTGTAATCAGCCTCCACATAGTCTTCTTCCTTTTTCTCATAGGTAGTGCCTTCCGAAGATGCGACCAAAATTTTATTTGGTCCGTTCTTTATAATCGTCCAGCACTCCCAATCATGTCCTTTTATGTAGTGTATCATCATGTTTTTCCAAAGTCCATAATTCTTCCCATCAAAGACGGGACACTTAAGATACTTGGAATCCATTTCAGACGTGTAAGGCAGCGGAAATAAAAATAAAATAAAAAGATAAAAAGATAGACGGATCTAGCCTCTTTGCGGTTAGGCAATCAAGAGCACGAGGCTCTGATACCAATTTTAGAGTCTATCACAACCGAAATACTCGAGGGGGGAGGGGGGGGGGGTGAATTGAGTATTTAAAAATTATGCCTACTTTTTATTTTATATCAAGGTAATTAATTACTTCAAGTTTATTGACTAAACTTTAACTAATTAACTAAATGATTATTAACGTAATAAAATGACCGAAACAAAAGATGCAAGGACACACGATATTTGAAGTGGTTCAGCTTCACACGTCGAAGCCTACGTCCACTATTCTCGATTAATAACTTTAGTACCTTACTCCGGATTACAAAATTATCAACCCAACTCATATAGTTAACTCTAACTATAACTCGATTTGAATATCACTACATATTCGATTTGACTATCTTAAGTTACTAAGAAAGCACTTGATTGTTCTTCTGAGTGTTCACACAATTGAACGAGTAAGAAACAATATGAAGTACTATTATCTTATGACGTAATCTTAAGAAAGATAAGCAATTTAAAGAGCACGACTTTTCGCAATATTTTCAAAAACAAAACAATAAGACAATTAAGATTTAAACTCAAATATGTTTTGCGAGGATTGTTGTATTTCGAAAAGCTTACTTAAATAAAGAATGATCAAGTGTATTTATTGTAGAAGAGAGAACTAGGGTTTGCACGAAACCCTAGGATGCCGTGAGATAGGCGGCAAGGATTTCAAGAGATAAATCTTTATCTCTTTCCTAATTTAATCCAAGATATTATAGTTTAGGTAAATAAGATAAAAGTAAATCTTATTTGTTTTCCAAAACTATATCTTTATGAAGTTTAGATAAGCAAATAAATCAAATCATATATTATTAAGATAGGAAAATATCTTATATAAATATAAGCTAGATTTGATTAGATAGGTTACTTATGCACAACAACTTCACACGCCCCAACGGTATTCAGCTCACGGCCGAAATCCTAGGCCCGTGCTCATCTTGGATAAAATCTATCTTCTTGAATTAGGGTTAGGTTAAATAGACTAGCAAACCCTAGGTAGCATGACGACCCATAAGTCGTTTTACTAACCAATACAGATATGCAAGTTACCTACTATAGCAACCCATATTTCAACTCTACTATATACACAAATGATTTTGAAATATGTTTAAAGAATTTTATCCTTTGAAAAATGACTTTAAAACTATTAAAATCGTGCTATTAAAATGCTACCTAAAGTTATAGTAGAAACAGCTATAACTTTAAGTTTGGTAAGTAAAGTTATAGGTGAAATAGCTATAACTTTACCTTCCCAATATTCTTAACTTAAAATACCGTCATTAGATGAAGACCTATACTAACTAATCTTCCGGAGATCTTGAAAGGATCTTCTCTTTATCTTGACCAAAAGCTCTTCATCTTGAGCTTTGTTAAAGACTTGATCTAGCCTTTTGCTTGAATGATCATCATATTTGAAACTTGTTACAATTGCTTATGATGCTTTAAGAATCTTCAATGTTATAGCTCAAGCTGCTATAACATTACTTGAATGATACCTCACAAATCTTTAATGTTATAGCTAGGAATGCTATAACATTACTTGCTAACTTGTAAACCTAAGTTAATCTGACAAAGACTAAACAAAAGATTACGAGCAAGAGTTTATACAACACGAGGCACACACTTGTCATTATCAAAACATAATCATATATCTATATGGTCTAACACTGTATATACCAACCGACCACCGTATATATGCTGCCACACAAACACAACCACAATACAACCACAACAACCGACACACTAGACCATCTACAGAAACTGAGTAGGCGAACCTACCTTTAAGCAACCGCAACCTTTCCATGGCAATCATACGAAATATCCAGCAATAAAGCAACACCTATATCCATAACACAATCATCTATCACTACCAAGCAAACCCTAACTGCAAAGACAAGGATACGAATGATGATGACGACATACATACTAGGAGAAACCCGGCAAAAGACCGCTACCCGACTCAAGTTACGCTCTCCTAAGGCACAAGAACCTTCAAAGGCTTCCATGGAGGTTATATTGTGAAGGGAAGGGAAAGAGGCGACTAAAGGATTGAAGAAATGAGGCAGAAATGGTTTGCGGATTTAACAAAACGCGATTATAAACCCTCGCTAAAAACCCGTTGCTCGATCGAGTGTCCCACATACTCGATCGAGTGTCCCATACTCGATCGAGTATCCGAGCTACTCGATCGAGTAGCCTCTACTCTATCGAGTACCACGCACAACTCACAACCTAGGGTAACTTGGCACGCACTTCTAAGGACTATTACCGTTGCCAATGTCAGTCAACGCTGGTCAAAGGGTCTCTAAAAGGGCGGGTATTACAGTCTTCCCCCCTTAAAAAGAACTTCGTCCCCGAAGTTCAACTCACTTATCCCAAAGCACAAGACACGTGAACACAACGACATCACTACTCTTTCGACACAGGTCACTACTCCCCGGAAATGCCATACCCCATGTCATCATCATCACTGTCTAACACTCTATATATATCGACTCTTACAAACTATCATATAAAACACCAACCTCGCAATACGAACCAGCACAATCAACGATTACCCATCATATTATGAGATTACCACACTCACTAGTAACAACCATCAACACGAAACATGTTTCATATCAACATGCCGCATGAATATACCACCATATTACTCAACAACGCGATTCTATTACGACACATTGCACCACAACTATCTCTTTATGACCGTCTTTTAAAACATACTATCAACTTTCACTTCGACGCATGAATTACTCAACGAACTAAGTTAACCAATTACAACTTCATACAAGCAATGTGACCAAAGTAATAGAAAACTTTGTAAATAAACAACAAAACATTATAAACGAACAACAACATAATTTCAAAATCAGCCTTTTTATTTTGCGACATTACTCTTCCCCTCTAAAAAGGAACTTCGTCCCCGAAGTTCACCACCAAATTACTACATATGTTACTTATTACTTGCATCGTGACATAAATCCAAACCATATTATTCATTATTGACATTACTCATACTACTCGTACAACCAGCAAACCTTAAAGATATATGCAACCACATTCGAATAACTAGTCACCGTTAAGCAGGCATGTGTATGTCATTTGCATTTGTATGTATATAGAATCCGGTGAAATATAAGTTGTAGACAAAACGGATGTAAGATGGATGCAATACGAATAATTACAACTTCACTATTCGTAGCAATTACGCCTTTAAAACCAAGCACGACCTCCAACATATGAAATGAACGGTTTAAACATGTTACTACTCATTAATAACCATGTTAAGCATCAAACATGTAATTATGTAACCACTAAACAATTTTAATTTTACGAAAGTTCCTGTAACAGTGCTACTCGATCGAGTATGTAGTGGTACTCGATCGAGTGCCCGCTACTCGATCGAGTGTCTTGGCTACTCGATCGAGTAGCTCTGAGATCAGAATGCCTCCTCTCTGCCACACCTGTAGTTACTCGACCGAGTATGGGGTACTGTCGAGTACCTACAGTCAAAATCTTGGAAAACCCGTCATAACCCCATATATATATATATATATATATATATATATATATATATATATATATATATATATATATATATATATATATATATATATTTTATTATTTTTTTTTTTATATATATATATATATATATATATATATATATATATATATATATATATATATATATATATAATCGTCACATAACATGAGTCGGGATGACTTCCCGACTCCCAAAATCCTGCAATAAAGTCAAGCTAGTAAATCCAGCCTTATGGCCAACCATACAAATCCAAAATAAAAGTTCTAACTATCAACAACTACCAACATCCAACACCAACGACCATAAACAAGGATAAAGAAATAGGAGTATCACTCCTGCTGCTGCTGCTGCTCCTCCTCCTCCATCACCTCGTCTCCACCACCATCGCCTCCCGATGTGCCCGCTCCCGATGACCCAATACCCGCATTAACCCCCGCTCCAGCTCCAGGACTCACATACCATGGGGTCAAGCCACCAAAAGCAAAGGACTGAGGTGTCCCCCAAGCTGACTGATCCACCCCGTAAGAGTGGAAAACCCCACTATAGTCCCCGACTCCACTCCACCACACTGGATGTGGTCCCTCGGCCCCTATCCCCTGAGTGTACGCCATCTCATGCATATTCCGGAGTGTCAAAGTAGATGACACTCTCTCTGCCAAATCGCTCGAACGCGTCTTCGGGGTGTCGAGGTAGGGGTAGCACGGAAAAGGGTGCTCCTGCGGTGGTGCTACCAGCCGTGGTCTAGTCTCAGCGGTCCTCTCCCTCACTCGACGGGGTCCTCTCCCCAACCTGGGCCTCTCCTCCAATACGGCTGCATTCTCTCCCTTCTTCGGCTCGGGCATCACCTGGAGGATCGTGTCATCGATGAGGTACGTTCGCAATTGTCGGGGTCCATCATCACCCTCCTCCTCCTCATCGGAGTCCACAGCTATAACCACCGGGTCTAACGGCTCTGTCGGTGGGAGGTGCTCAGGAGCCGGAATCTTCATCCAGCTCATGCCCCACACCCTCCAAGCTAGGCTGCCATCAGCTAAAGTTCTCAACCATTTCAGGTCGAGGTAGTAGTCTCGGTCCATAGTAGGCACCTGTGTAGCCAGAGGAACATACTTGGAAGAAGCCTCAAAGGAGGTTAGCTTTTCAGCTAGCCGAGTGGCGATAGCGCCACAACTCAAGTACCGGGAAGTGGCAGTAGCCATCAAAGCAAGGCTAGCGCAGACCATGGCAGGAGCATTAAAGACCACCCTCTCGGTCCACTCCAGGTTGAGGTAAGACATCAGAAGCAACACCTCATGATTGTTTAGTTTACTGATATCCGCTCTATCATAAAGGAGGTTCGAAAGAGAACGACGAAACATCCTCAAGGTAACATGCTGCACATCATTAATCAACATGTTGCTTGAGGTGGGAGCTGGCTTTCCGGTAAGACAAGGCATTAGGCGGCAGACACCGCACTCAGAAGGAATTTCACCGATGGAATCCTTGGGAGGCTTGGCCAACCCAAGGTGAGACGCGAAAAGGTCCATGGTCAACAGGAAACTTGTGTTCATCAAACGGAACTCAACAGTTTGTGCAGCTGGCTCGTATTTAAACGAGCTCATAAACTCCAAGGTAAGAAAAGGGTAAGTATGCTTCCTCAGCCGGTACAACCCCGTAAACCCTAAAGTCTGAAATATGTGACGGACATCCGTCTCAATTCCCAAGTCAGTCAGAAGTGTGGTATCCACACAACGGGTAGGCCTCATTTTGCGTTTTTGCAACGCCACAAAACACTCCCTTTGTTTAAAGTCCACAAACACAACCGAAGGGTACTCCGGTACCGCGGGTACTACGGGTCCACTACCTTCCCCAGGCTCGGGTTGTGAAGCCCTCCCCCTCTTGCTCTAACGGGTCATTAAGTTCAGTCTCGGCATCTGTTTCAGCATATAACTTAAACAAACTTGCATAGACATGTAAGGCACATAATTCACGCAATTGAACTTTAAATACTCAGCTAGGTACACACTTTCACCAACAAGTTCCCAATTTGATATATAATTTCAGTAACTCAGACAATCTCTATAGTTGTGAAAAGCTTAGCATGATAAACATGGTTTACTCAACCAATTCTGACATCCTAGCATGATTCAAATGCTACTCTATATACATACTTAATGACATGTGAGATATTCGTACATACTCATAGAAAGGTAATTTAAAACATATCATCATCAACCTTCAATATTAGAAACAAACAACTCAATTAGACTTGTCAGACGGTCTCTACAGGCTTAACGATTTTGACATATTCACCATCAATTAACATCACCATTATCATATTGAAGTTTAACCCTTACTTAAACAATCATATCCAACACCAAATTTCAGATATAGAAAACGAATTTCAATTCGGGGCACTTTTAAGACGAAGTTATAAGGCAAGTTTTAAGATGAAAATCACCAAAATCCAACTTCTAGCATATTATGTGTAACATATAGTACTCAATTACATCATCTAACATGTAGGAAACAACCAAAAATCGATTTTGATTTTGTAAACCCTAGAAATTCCGTCCCTACTTTTGCAATTTCTAGTCTATTTCTACAGCAATTAATCACCAATATTCATGAAAGGGAAGCATGCAAATCATACTACCACAATTAAAAGCAACAATTCGCCCATATGAATCGATAATTTTAGATTACACCATCATTCCAACAAATTTAAAGTAATAGAAACATGTAAATAGGGATGAAATCATACCTTGATTAGATAGAGAAAGTAAAAGAACAAAATTAACAAGCAATTAACCCAAATAATCACCACCAACACAAGAATAGAGGAGAGTTTTTGAGGGATTTAAAAGCTTAGGGTTCGAAATAAAGAAGAAAGAATGAGAGGCATAAGAAAGATTAGGGGTTTTAAGAAACCCGTAAGAAGCTCGGTACTGTAGCCTACTCGATCAAGTGCCCAGGGTACTCGATCGAGTGCCCTCTACTCGATCGAGTAGGTGCTATTTCGTTGAGTATCTGCAGAAAATTTCCACATCCCGACGTCATAGATTCCTAACTAGATCGAGTGAGGTCTACTCGGTCTAGTAAGCACTCGCACTCGGTCAAGTAAGGTTAAGTACTCGGTCAGAAATACGAAATACATTGAAGATTCCTGCAAAAACAATATCGCGTGTCTATTCCAAACCAAGTTCGGAATTCGCCACTTGTGGACATGGACCACCTGCGTATGCCCAACCGATCTGTGGACAATGGCAACAGTCTTTTTTGAAAGCCATGCTCGGCGGCGTAAAGGTGCTTTCGACCGGATCGTTTTAGATAGGTCGGTTTAGTCTCGGTAAGGGTCTCGAAATGACTAGAGATGTTCGGAGTCGCCACCAAGCATTTGTGGGATGCCTGGAACCCGTCTGAATTCCACTTTATACCTCGGCCAAATCGAAGCACAAAGCAGCGTTTGACATAGGTACTAAAGATAAGGAAATCGTCCGTTTTTAGCATCCTATCTCTAGAATGACTCTCGTATGCCCTGGATAAGGTCGTCCACTATCCAAAGTTTCTGAGTAAGAGGTGAAGGTACGTATTGGGAAGCCCTTTAATCAGACACCCAATCCCGCCCGCGTTTAGCAGCCTTTACTGATCGATCTTGGTTGGTTGAATGCAAAAGTTGATAAAACGGTTTAAATGCATGAATGCGCATCCAATGATTTAAACCTAACATGTGAGAGCTTTCTAAGTCGGTTGATTTAATCCAAGTATCAAGTATAAGATGTCGAGTTGGATTAATGGTTGATTTGCATGCAAGACGGAAATTAAATATCCATTTACCGTATTAGGTTTAGGGTGCATAAGATGATCCATTTGTCTTAGTAAGGCATTTTTCAAATATGGTTTTGAATAATCGAATAGTCATCTGATCCGTCCTATATCCGGGCTAACCGGAGTCGGGATCGTCCTAGACTAATGCTGGAAGGGAACGGGCCCTGTACCAGACGGCTATAAGAGGCACGAGCCAGCCGACGGTGTAAGGGGCCTCCCTCTGGTTTTGAAAATGAGAAATGGGGAGCCTGTTTAGGCGCGGGTTAGCCCACGGTTTATGTGCCGTGTTCTAACCTTTTAGAAAACGTTATAAAACGTGTTGAAAATGGGTATTTGAACCCGGTTTGATTTGAAAGGGTCGTTTAGACCGCATTTGTTGATTTGAAGAACTAGACTCGAATAATCATCATTATTTGATAATATTCGGTGTCGGGTTCGATTTGACAAACTTGACATGAATAGTTTTAAAAAATGATTATGGACTAATTGTTTTAAGTCTATTTGAATGTAATTATTCAATACTGTCATCGTACCCGGGTTAAAATCCGGCATGGTATGTAGAACCAAGGATGACTTTGTGTTGGTGACTAATATGTTTGTTTGAGAAATGTGAAGAAATGAAATAAAAGGCATTAAAATACCTTCTAAATGTCATTAACCAAATATTATCACCGAAACACGGATTTAACCGTCATGGTATGAAGAACCAAAGGTGAAAAATGATTTATGGTTAAAACATGTGAAATGAAACAAAAAGGTTTCGAAAATACTTAAAATGGTAAAAACAGATTACAAATATAAAAAATGGATTAAGGAAAATGACGAGAACAAACACGGTTGATTTCTGGTCTAAATACCCCATTTAGGCGCGAGCCAGTTGGCGACCTAAGGGGCTTCTGCCTTAGACCAAAAATCAGTTTTGGCTCATTTATTCCATGTTTTGGTTCATGTTATGCATGTTTTAACATGTTAGAGTCATGAAAAAATTGAAAACATAATAAAAGAGGATTTTTACACCCTCATACTTACATGTTTGGTTATGGCGAGTGACCGACGTAAGTGTAACAACTCGTTTGGTCGGAAAAAACTCGGTTTAAACCGTTTTGTTAAGTAAAATAGTGCTTTAAAAGTTTAGTGATGGTGTAGTGGTCGAAGTGGTCGGTCAAGTGGTTTAATGCACGATGACGGTACCAAACAATGTTTAAGGCTCGTGTTTACGATCGGTAGGTCGTAAATACGCGTCGGATTGTGACTACCGTTGTTGGAGTCGGGATTTGAATTTTTGAGTCGGTTTTTGGTCTGGTGTCGGTTTTGACTCTAGTTAGTGTCATTACGAATCCGTCGTCGTGCATTAAACACTCCAGGTATTTTTGAAATGTTTTGAAATGTTTTATTTTCGAAATCGTTTTAAGTTTTCCGACGTATAGTTGTACACAAACTGTCGATCAAACGCCGCGATTCCAAAACATGTTGTAGTCCGATAATCATCGGGTGTTTGTTGGAGTCTCAGTAGATACCGAGTATCTACAGATCCCCCACTTTGACTGAGGTTTGGACAGGCCGAAAGTCAAAGTAGAGCCCCCAGGTCAATCGAATATTACAACCTGGAGACCCAAGCGACGTCGAGGCGGCTCGAAAGGATTCGGGCCAAGGACCTGTTGTCGGGAAGGGCGACGCCAAGGCGACTCGAGGGTACCAGTCAAGGACCTATCGCCGGGAACTGTTTAGAGTCTGTCGACTGTCCGTGCGGGTCGTTTAAAGTCTGTTAGACTACGTACAAAGGCTCGCCATCCATAAGAAGGAGTCATACCTGAGGCATCTTTGGATATGTCCTTGCAAGGTTGCGGACAAAGGCTCGCCAGCCGATGGTAAGGAAATGTACCCGAGGCATCTTCGGGATGTGTCCTTGAAAGGTTGCGGACAAAGGCTCGCCAGCCGAATGATAAGGAAATGTACCCGAGGCATCTTCGGGATCTGTCCTTGAATGGTCGCGGACAAAGGCTCGCCAGCCAGTGGTAAGGAAATGTACCCGAGGCATCTTCGGGATGTGTCCTTGAATGGTCGCGGACAAAGGCTCGCCAGCCAATGGTAAGGAAATGTACCCGAGGCATCTTCGGGATGTGTCCTTGAAAAGTTGCGGACAAAGGCTCGCCAGCCGAATGATAAGGAAATGTATCCGAGGCATCTTCGGGATCTGTCCTTGAATGGTCACGGACAAAGGCTCGCCAGCCAGTGGTAAGGAAATGTACCCGAGGCATCTTCGGGATGTGTCCTTGAATGGCCGCGGATAAGGGCTTGCCAGCCAATGGTAAGGAAATGTACCCGAGGCATCTTCGGGATGTGTCCTTGAATGGTCGCGGACAAAGGCTCGCCAGCCAAATGATACGGTCGGTTAATGGACCATGGGAATAGCCGCGTCGAATGGGCTTGTTTTGAAAGTAGCGAACTCGTGATGTCGCCGGGGAAGTGGTGAGTACGGATTCTCACTATCACCATTTTTGGAATGAGTGGGTTCCGCGAGGAAGCCTCCTGCTGGTGTTTGAAGGAATAGTGAACTTGGAATCTTCACCATTCGTTGGCTTGAATTTGCAGTGGCGGTTTTGATCGCCGTTTGTCTTAATTTTGAAGGAAAATAGCAAATTTGAGTTTGCTATTGCGCTTGAAGTGACGGTTTATGTGCCGCCGCTGACATTTGATGGACATAATGAATTTGGAATCTTCACTATTGATTGAAGTGACGGTTTATGTCCCGCCGTTGACATATGATGGAAATAGTAAATTTGGAATCTTCACTATTGATTGAAGTAACGGTTTATGTGCCGTCGTTGACATGTGATGGACATAGTGAATTTGGAATCTTCATTATTGATTGAAGTGACGGTTTATGTGCCGCCGTTGCTTGAAATTTGGAGAAATAGCGGTTTTTGAATTTTCGCTATTATTTTTGAAATTGACGGTTTTAATCGCCGTCGTTCAGATTTTGAGGAAATAGCGATTTTGAATTTTCGCCATTATTTTGAAATTGAAGGAAAATAGCGAATTTGATTTCACCATTATTTTTGAAGTTGGCGGTTTTGATCGCCGTTTGCTTGAAATTTTTGAAAATAGCGAATTTAAATTTTCACTATTTTGTTTTGTTTGCTTTTGAGGAAATGACGACATTCAATATCGTCAACGAAAACTTTGAAGTTTGTTATGGGAAATTGGGCTAAAGCCCAAAATCCGCTTAAAAGCAAAGGGGAGGCTTGGTTTAGGCGCGAGCCATCTGGCGATGGAAGCCGGCTTCCCTTTTTTCTGTTAAAAGACGCGAGGTTGAGCTGCGGATGATTCATTATTCATCTTCAACCTCAAAAATCCCGCAAAATCGCCATTGAAGGACCTTCTAGCTTGCTTTCACTTGTGCCATCGTCAACAAATGTCATCTCAAGGTAAGTATTTCCTCTTGAATCCATTTAAAACAGTTGATCCTTAGCTTGATTGAATTAGGGCGAATCTTGCCCTAAAAAATCGAATTGGGCGTTTTTGATTGAGCCCATTTCGAGTGAAATTGATGCTTGCATTAGGTTAGAAACCTGTTTAGGAGTATAGGGGTGCTTTTAGTTTGCATTTTGGTCCCCGTTCCTGCTCCCCATGCTCGAAAAACGTGAGTGAGGCGAGAAACCGTTTTATTTCACAATGCCAAGTTTATTTGTTTGGGTAGTGGATCCCACTAGGTTGCATTGTAGTTGGAAAAACCCGTATTTGCCATCTAAGGACCTTCGTTGGATGTTTGTGGGCAAAATTGGGTTTTTGCCTTTTGCGACGGTCTTACGTCTGACAAAATAAGCACCTGTTTGGGCTTGAATTGAGTCAGTTTGCCTTGAAATGGACCTTATTGGTATTTTGGGCCACCTTGAGGCGAGATAAAATCACGTTTGCCTTTTTGCGGTTGTTTTTGAATTTTTGACCGGTTTGGGCTCAAATTAGCGTATGAATTGCCTTTTTGAGCCGCAGAAAGATACCCCATTTTATAGGGAATGTAAAATCCCCATTGTGTCTGGGATGTATTTTGGGTTGTAGGCGGACCTTGTATGGGTCTTGAAATGCCGTTTTTGTGGTTTTGACTCGTCTTTTGCTTGAAAAGAGGGGCGAGTCGTTTTTGTGTTTTTTTTGTGAATGGTTTGGGGCGGGATTGCCCCTTGTTTTTGTATTGCAGGTTGTGTTTTGTTTTTGTTTTTGGATTTATCCATTTCATGCCGTCGTAATGCCAAAATTTCGGCTGACGTATCTTGTTTGTTGGTTTTTTTATCGCAGGGTATCGTCTGGGACCTATGGGGTCCGTAGTTGAGGCTTTGGAGGAGGAAGTCGATCCTGGAGGGGCTGTAGCGGCCGAGGAGGCTGACGTATTCGAGGCGGTGGTGGAGGATGCTTCCGTAGAGGAGGAGAGGCGGCTGATATGGCCGGCTTGTCCTTTTCGTTGTGGCTCATAGACGTGGTGGTCGATGAGTGGGGTTCAAGATTTCGGAACGGTGCATCGAATCATGGTTCTGGGCCTCCTCATCATCCGAAGTCTGCAAGACACTGTCTTCTTTTTTGTCGTGGAGCAGGAGCGGGGGGTTATCGTCATGGTAACCTCCTCTGCTTTTGTTGTTGCTCCCTTGTTCCCCATGTTGCTCTCTTTCTTTTCCGTTTGAGAGGATAGAGAGTGCTTAGTTCGGTAGGTGGCGGATAGCCCCCAGTTCGTTGTCTTAGGCCAGTGTCTGTATGATAGACGTTTGTTTTAGGCCAGTGTCTGTA
Organism: Silene latifolia; assembly: GCF_048544455.1. Taxonomy (NCBI): domain Eukaryota; kingdom Viridiplantae; phylum Streptophyta; class Magnoliopsida; order Caryophyllales; family Caryophyllaceae; genus Silene; species Silene latifolia. The sequence goes on from NC_133538.1 coordinate 288,314,783, forward strand.
TGATAGACGTTTGTTTTAGGCCAGTGTCTGTATGATAGACGTTTGTTTTAGGCCAGTGTCTGTATGATAGACGTTTGTTTTAGGCCAGTGTTTGTATGATAGACGTTTGTTGATGTATTTTGCGTAAGGCGGTTTGTATATACGTGGTTTTGGATTGTGGTTTATTTTGTGATTTTTGGCTTTTTTGTGTTGTGTTTCGGAGGAGCGCTGTCGGCTGTTTGATTCTCCTTTTGCTTTGCACCAGTTCCTGCATCGTTAGTGTAGAAAACAGGCAACAGATAGCATGTATACATAAACGTAAACACGTAGAAGCATTTGATTGAAAAAAAAAATTAACCAAGACTACTTGAAGTTAAAATTTGAAATTTTGAAATGACTTTTGAAAATTCCGTGACAAATCGTCGCGTTTGGAATTCAAAAGGAAATGATTTGAAAATTTGAGCAATTAACTCGTGTCGTGAATTAAATTGCATCGAAATTATTGAAAATGACTCGAAAAATTCAAACTCAGACCATCAGGAAAGAATTTTAGAAAAGTATTTTTGCGAGTATATTTGGTTTTTGATGTCAAGACTCGAGTTTGTGAGTGCTTGAATTTTTGAGGAAAATTGATGTCGTGTCATCAATTTTCGATTTTGATTTTTGCCGGAAAATTGCGAAAAAGCGAAAAATTTTCGGAATTCGACTGACATGGAAACGATCCATCGCGGATCGGGAAGACTAGCCCTTCCCTCCTTTTAAAAAAAGAAAGAAAAATCCGCATGTTTAAAGCTGCGTCATGGAAACCGTGTCAAATTTCGTAAAACGCGAAAACAAGGAAATGTGAGTGTGAGGAAACACAAAATTTCCCGAATCATCCCGAAGAGGCGCGAGGTTCCTGGCGGGAGGTTTGAGGTGTCAGAAGAAAACACCCGTTGAAGAGACAAGTCAACAGCGGGAATCCTGGAAGAGCCTCAAAGAGGCGCGAGCAGCTTGGCGATGGAAGCCAGCTCTCCCCTTTTTTGAAAAATGCGCTGATCATTTTGTATAAATAGAGACGTTTGCGCTTCATTGTTTCATCATTCGAAACACAAAAACATCTCTACAAAACCTCTTCTTCTTCTACAAAAATATTTCATGGATGCTTTTGAGAACGCATTGCGACAATGGTGCCGGGATTTGTCGCCTCCCGAGAAGTATCAACTCGATTGCATGGGAGTTGGTCAAATGTTGGTGCTTCGTCAAGTCAAGGTGCAACTTTCGTTTTTTAAAGCATGTTCTCGGTTTTGGGATTCGAAACACCATGTTTTCGTTTTCCCGAAAGGTGAAATTTGTCCTCTTGCCGAAGAAGTTGGAGTCATTGGTGGGTGGCCGGGCTGTGCTCCGGTGCTTCCTCTGACTCGGTTGTGCTACAAGCAGAAATTCCGTTCCATGTTGGGCTTATAAACAAGCCAAATCAACTTTCTTCTTACTCCACATGGTGTGGATATGTTGGCTCTTATCAACATCTTTTCAAACCGACTAGATGCTAATGTCTCGGAGGTGGCTAGGAGAAGGGCTCTTACATTTTGTCTTGTCCATGTGTACCTCTTTGTTGATGTCCTGAAGAAGAAGGGGCCAAGATGCCATGGTAGCATGACCCTTATCCATGTGATTGAGCAAATGGAGCATGGTAGAGATCCATCATGGTTGGTGCTTGGAGAGATTATCCAAGCTTTGGACAAGGAAGGCTCTTGTGGAGAAGCTCCTTCTTTCGGATCGCCAAGGATCCTCCAAGTGTGGCTATTGGAGAGGCTAAGGTATGTAGAGCCTCCGGTTAATCCTTCTTCTTATTCCTTCCGTCACCATACCATGAGGAAGAAGTTGTACCCGGATAGTTTTGCTTCCACCGAGGCCTATTAGGCCGCAAGGTTGGCGGAGGAGGGTGGTCCTTGTAACACCCCCATACTCCAAGTGCCTTACCAGGTCCACTCAGGTATAAGGATACTACCATCTCGGTTGCCCGAGGTACTGAATATCATAAGACAATAAAGAAACGTACTTTTAAAGTAATTATAGATTAAGTGATTACATGTTCGAACCAAAACTAATAAAAGGAATTACAAGGTTCTCGTACGGTCTACAGCTAAAACTATCAAAGCTACTAGACTTCGTCTGACACAGCGGAAGACTTCTAACTGCCACGTGATGACTCATCCCAGCTATCCCATACGCGTCATATCACACCGCTCAATAATCGCTCACCACCCCGAATGGATCACCACGCTTTTTAAAACATTTAAACGGGTCGATACTAATCACACAATTCAATACATATATCAACAATAAGATAAACAGACGGCTTAACTGTCACACACACACAACCAACCAATTCCAATCATCTCAATCATTGATCGTCCTTTGGACCAGCCCGCGCTGGGGGACCGCAGCCGTTCCCACCTAAGCCCCGCTCATCATACTGAGCGATAAACCTGTCCCATTAATGTGCACATCCCCTTCCGTGGCGGGTTCCACGAAGGGCGAAACTAGGGCGTGAAGTCACTCCCGCAAATGACCCCACTCAGCCGAGAACGCATCTCGAGAACCATCAACAGCAATCACAACCACAAACACAATGCAATCATCATATCAAACAACTAACTACAGCACATCACCAATATCCCATTATGGGACTAATACTGAGTAGGAAATCCTACCTGGAAAGCACAACAGTCAGACGGTATCAACAGCTGTATCAAAAAGTCTCTTCTACGAACCCTCCTCCTATCATATAACACATAGAGGCTACACATCACAAACTACACACAAAACCCCCAATCTCTAAATTAGGGTTTAACCAAACTTAACAAAACATTATAAAAATTATATTAAAAGCTTACCCTCGACGCAGGGAACTCAACGATACGAATAACGACAAGAACTGACCGTCTGAACTCCGGGAATTGCTAAGGATGCGATTAGGAAGATGAACTGGTTGCTTTCTCTCTTAAACAGGGTTTTAGGATTTGTAAAAGTGATTTAAAACAATGACGACTATGTTTAAATACCTTAATCGCATAATTAACAAAACCCGAGAAAACTCCCCGTAAAACCGGACACTCGATCGAGTACCCAAGGTACTCGATCGAGTACCCCCTTACTCGATCGAGTACCCTGACTACTCGATCGAGTACCCAACAGTCGAGAAACTATTTTATCTCGCAACTTACCCTTACTCGACAGAGTAAGGGCTACTCGATAGAGTACCCCAAGACTTATAAATACGGAGTATTACAGTCTTCCCTCCTTAAAAGGAACTTCGTCCCCGAAGTTCAACCCATACATAAAAACAACCATACAGACTCGACCAAGACACAACAACTTAGCTAAGGACTCAAGAACTCGACCGAACATAGAACATGAACTCTTAACACCCACTCCACCAACTATGTTTACTTCCACAACATGACTCACTATATCGTATCTACCACATATATATCTCTCACGACACCAACTCCATACATAACCAACTACCATCCTCTAATGCTGCTAGCTCCATAATATCATCAACTATCAAATCCAATACCAAGACACTCATAGACATCAAACGGGATGTTACATTCTACCACCCTTAAAAGGAACTTCGTCCTCGAAGTTTACTCACACTCGTAACCTCATCATCCAACTGTCAATACTAGCGAAATATTCTCACACTCCTAAACATCACGCTACTACAAGCACGGTCATGACCTTTAATAAAATCACCCACAACACGAATCGATCTTTTATTCTACATCAAGACTCAACTTCCGAATATATTACCATATGTACAACCATCAAAATCTGTTTTATCGCATCCTACTCCTCTTAAGACAAATGTTACGTCCTCGTAACTCACTAATACCAAACCATATCTATATCTCATTACCCTCTGTACCACCACATGTCAAAGATAACCGTCTATAAACCAAACACTCACCATTATTATATCCAAGGCTCCCATACATAAACATTTCCCATTCCTCAACTCATTCGTCAGCGCACCTAACCTATACCATAAACTCGTAGCAAATCACCATACCCACTCTTCATTATTACTGCCAACCAACATACCTCTCTACGTAAGGCACTTATCTCCCAGAAGCATAACTCACGATCCGCACTCGTTACGTACACGCACACTAGATCCTCAAGTTCTTTCTTTCATTACCGCAAAATTCATACACAACTTAACATGGCACTAATTTCCCCAACATCCTACACTCACTGTCTCAACAAAAGATTATGAACTACCTGCCGCTTTCAGCTCATTACAACACATGTTCCACGAATCATTTTCCATTACCCTGTCTACCGATGTCTCATCTGAAAACAAGATCAAAATTACCGTAACAACCTCTCACAACCGTGTCCCATCAACAGATTATCACTATCCCATGACAACAACGAAACATATACAACTCTATTTCACATCATGCTCTACCTCATTCCCAACTTAACCTGGTAAAGAAAACATGAATAAGCAAGACAACTGTCTATCAGCACAAACTGACACTCGCATAGAGCAACATCAAAAAAAACAACAATCTATGTATAACTGGTATGTACTTTCGAAACCCGAATCATAATCATCCCGCCTACTCCACCACAACCGATGACGGCATCACAACACCGCCACCAACAGCCACACCGTAGTGCGAAAATACCCGCATCACAGCACTATGTACCGTGCCCGGATCACCACCCGTGGCACCACAACCACACCGATAGACATCACAACTGCATACAATTCCCATAAATACTGACTTAGCATAACTTCTCAGACAAGAAAAACTTACTTAAATCCACCTTATTAAATCATCACGCAACATATTATATGGATAAACAGATAAGCATCTCATGAACATCATCTCTACCATTTCCCGGGATACACATGTGTTATCAATACACATAAAATTATAACTAGCTATGTCAAATCAATCAAATTATTACCTTTTTGGATATCATTAAATTAAATTACCGTGTCCAACATATATATTACAGAACATTCATAAAACAACTTTATAATTATCACACCATACCACTTCTTGTGAGGTCAGAACCTCACACAAACATTTACACAAATCACGGACCGTAATCACAACCAACTAGTCAATCCCGACCACGTAAGTCACCACTCGAAAAAGGTTACCTGCCGCCCGAGTTTAACTCATATGCCCCTCATAACATATTCCCCCATTCGCACAACCATCACTTCCTGCCAAATATAACCATACCTTCACTATTCAACTAATAGCGTCCGCCTCATCTAACCACATCTTATACCCTCTCACAATCATACACAACAATCAGGTCCCTACCAAATCAACCTCTTTAGAATTGCTACCTTTCTAATATTCCATCACTCTTAGCCATTAGTGATAACACCACAATGCCACCATTGCTCGTATATCAAATCTCTTACACTCATATCAAAATAACATGGTTTTTCTACCATTTTTGGTTAACATTGCAAATAACGAACATCAAACCCATCCACAAAATTACCTCAACATTATTCCCAATGCTATCTTATTTGTATTGTCATCCAACTCTCCACCAAATATCTCGTATCGTGCCAATACTCCACCAACTTCTTACTCCCTTAATTCCTCGAAACTCATTACCAATCATGTTGCCCCGAAACTCCTATATAACCTTTAGCTAACATCCTCGTGATACCATCACATATTTCGATGATTTCTTATCTTTGTATCACATAGCTCCGGTGAACATTTTCCTCAAACTTTACTTTTGTCCTTCTTTTCTCTTTACACTCAATAATACCAATTAATAGTTCAACTCCTTATTCCTTCTAGCTAACTCTTTAGAAATCAAGTTACCCCTTCGTTGCTCCAAAACTTAATTCCATTATTTTCTACCGACATCATCTCACTCTTTCTTACCATGGATCTTCTCTTATTATGCTATCACTCATACTTGCCACTAATCTATCCATAGAACCAACGTTTAATGTTCAAACAATTGCATCCCCTTTTTACATCTCTAGAAATCAGAATTCATTTAATACCGTTAATTACCCAAGGAAATCACACAGTAGTTTCATCTTTTAATAAACCAAACCTCCCAAACTCACTCACTGTCTACAAATACACCTCGCGACATGTCTCCACAAAGTTCACTATATATTACTCTTCTCAACCCCTTTAAACGAACTTTCACTACATAAATCCATAACCCACACGACTCCTAACCATTTCCCTCCTTAACTCTTTACACATCTCAAGCTGCCACTTTCCACATTCTTACTTTCAATCTTTTCATTCTCACGTTCATTATACTCACATCATCCCTTGTCTATATTCACTTATTTTTACATTACTCAACACACAATCATATCACTCATCCCGTCTCGCAAAACGTGCGCCATGCCTCAATAAACTATACCAATCTTCCTTTTCTTTTTCCACCATCTATCATAATCATATATAACTCATGTCCTCCCCACCGAACTCATACTCATCATAGTGCCACTCTTTACATCATAAGATTGGGTAACTTACGCTTCAGGACCAACACATACGTAAAACAATGCATAAAGAAATAATACAACACCTTTGAATTAAACATAATATGCAACGAATGTCAAAAGACAAACATATGACCCGAAATACGCATATGACCTGCACAGACCCCACTCGATCGAGTACGTAACCTACTCGATCGAGTTGAGGCTACTCGATCGAGTGCCCAACATGCTCGATCGAGTGCCCCGACCGTAACCAAACAGACCTTCGATCTCGACTTACTCGACCGAGTAGCCCGGCTACTCGATCGAGTGACCCCATACTCGATCGAGTGCGCGAGGTACTCGATCGAGTGCCCAAAAACACGATTCTGGTCAAAATAACGACAAGTACCCACTCGATCGAATCAAACCCACTCGATCGAGTCATGCAGACTCGTGAATACTACCCGAATGTTATCTCACATACCCTAACGTACTATGCATTCATTATTATTTCAACATTATGATTACAACTACGCATTCAAATCTGCGCGACTCCTCATACAATTAACAAAATAATCTACTTCGTGTTATCAAGTGCCACGTTATAAACAACCATCATGCTTTTCATCCAATTCGTTATGCAAAACACATATCATTGAACCTCTATTCTTCATGTTACTACTTACCAAAGCCAAACATTACCATCTATCATGCTCATATAACATTCAACTTTCAATCATGTATTACCCGCATGTTTTAAATTTTCATAACTTTTCATAACACAAACCACACCCATACACTACAAATCCTATTTCCATGTTGCTAATACAACAACATTACAAATCCACTTCATCACACATCATCGTATACAAACTACTTTGTTTTTCTACCATATCATTCATCATTCTCATATACTTTTCCAACGATTCCAACCAACATGTCAACCAACTATCATGCAACATGCTTTCAACAAACCATATACATCACAATTAACATACACGTCGCACATATACACACGGACTCCACGTTCCCATACCATGTGACTGGCTTAAGTATCATGGGGCCAAGATTTTGAAGTGAGGGCACCTACTCACCCAAAACCTAGCATCAGCCGGGGCTCCCATTACACATACACCAGGTTCATTTTATTAGACTCCCTATGTTCATTATGTTCATTTGTTACAGGTTCCAAAATCGTCGCTCTGATACCATTTGTAACACCCCCATACTCCAAGTGCCTTACCAGGTCCACTCAGGTATAAGGATACTACCATCTCGGTTGCCCGAGGTACTGAATATCATAAGACAATAAAGAAACGTACTTTTAAAGTAATTATAGATTAAGTGATTACATGTTCGAACCAAAACTAATAAAAGGAATTACAAGGTTCTCATACGGTCTACAACTAAAACTATCAAAGCTACTAGACTTCGTCGACACGGCGGAAGACTTCTAAAGCGCCACGTGATGACTCATCCGGCCTATCCCATACGCGTCATATCACACCTGCTCAATAATCGCTCACCACCCCGAATGGATCACCACGTTTTAAAACATTTAAACGGGTCAATACTAATCACACAATTCAATACATATATCAACAATAAGATAAACAGACGGCTTAACTGTCACACACACACAACCAACCAATTCCAATCATCTCAATCATTGATCATCCCTTTGGACCCGAGCCACGCCGATGGGGGACCGCAAGCTGTTCGCACCTAAGTCCCGCTCATCATCGAGCGATAACCTGTCCCATTAATGTGCACATCCCCTTCCGTGGCGGGTTCCACGAAGGGCGAAACTAGGGCGTGAAGTCACTCCCGCAAGTGACCCCACTCACCCGAGAACGCATCTCGAGAACCATCAACAAAGAATCACAACCACAAACACAATGCAATCATCATATCAAACAACTAACTACAAAGACATCACCAATATCCCATTATGGGACTAATACCGAGTAGGAAATCCTACTTGGAAAGCACTGTGATCGGACGGTATCAACAATTTTGTATCAAAAAGTCTCTTCTACGAACCCTCCTCCTATCATATAACACATAGAGGCTACACATCACAAACTACACACAAAACCCCCAATCTCTAAATTAGGGTTTAACCAAACTTAACAAAACATTATAAAAATTATATTAAAAGCTTACCCTCGACGCAGGGAACTCAACGATACGAATAACGACAAGAACTGACCGTCGAACTCGGGAATTGCTAAGGATGCGATTAGGAAGATGAACTGGTTGCTTTCTCTCTTAAACAGGGTTTTAGGTTTTGTAAATGTGATTTAAAACAATGACGACTATGTTTAAATACCTTAATCGCATAATTAACAAAACCCGAGAAAACTCCCCGTAAAACCGGACACTCGATCGAGTACCCAAGGTACTCGATCGAGTACCCCAGCTACTCGATCGAGTACCCAACAGGTCAGAAACTATTTTATCTCGCAACTTACCCTTACTCGACAGAGTAAGGGCTACTCGATAGAGTACCCCAAGACTTATAAATACGGAGTATTACAGTCTTCCCTCCTTAAAAGGAACTTCGTCCCCGAAGTTCAACCCATACATAAAAACAACCATACAGACTCGACCAAGACACAACAACTTAGCTAAGGACTCAAGAACTCGACCGAACATAGAACATGAACTCTTAACACCCACTCCACCAACTATGTTTACTTCCACAACATGACTCACTATATCGTATCTACCACATATATATCTCTCACGACACCAACTCCATACATAACCAACTACCATCCTCTAATGCTGCTAGCTCCATAATATCATCAACTATCAAATCCAATACCAAGAGACTCATAGACATCAAACGGGATGTTACAGTCCTCATATCCGTTAGGTGGTGCCGTGGTGGCACTTGAGGTCCTTCACGGGGTTGCCCGCTTCGGGTGCTAGTCCTCGTTCTTTGATGGTGGTGGGTTTGAAGGTTATTTCTTTCATTTATCCCGAAAGGCTCATGAGGCAAATGGGGCGTCAACAAAAGGTGCCCGCTCAAGATACTCTTGTCCAAGAGAATGTTTTCCGGAACTCTGAGCTTGTGGAGTTCTTCGAAAGATGGTGGGCCACTCGGCCGCTTTGGGAAGTGCGAAACCCCGCTGCCATGACATGGGTGACTCCCGCTTATGTCAAGTGGTCACGTGCTCCGTCCTTGGAAGAGAGATCCAAATTTCGTAAGGACGAGGTTGTCGATTTGAAGTATCGAGAGGTTGGCAAGGCCAACCGTGCCTTCTTTGAGGAGTATGCCGATGGAGCTACCCCCGATGTGATGAGACCACCGAAGAGGAGGAGTTCCGGTCCCAAGAATATGGTGGGCCGTGCATTGGCTCGTCTTGGGTCGAATATGGGGTCTTGTGCTAGACCGGAGGCCGTCGCCGTCTTAGATCTGTTCCGGGGAGGAAATCCATGCTAGGCGGGCCAACAAGAAGAACAAGGGGAAGATGTACCTCGAAGGAAAAGGCAAGGGTAGAATGGAAGAGTGAAGACCTCCATTACCCACTTTGTTATTATGTTGTATTATTGTTGTGAGTTTTTATTATGTTGTACTAGCTAGTTATTGTGTGTTTTGTGCTAGTTTTATTATGTGAGGTGTGTTAGTTGACACCGTAGCTTCGACAAGTTGTAGACTTGTCGAGCTTTATTTGTTGTTGAAATTGTAATCCCTCCCATTATTAATTAAATAAGTGGATTGCTCGTGTCGAAAATTGTGAACGCTTGTTTCTTCCATCCATTTGGTAAAGGCAATTCGATTTGAATCGTCCTAAACATTTGCACTTGGAAAAGTGGTTTTTTTTGGAATGGGAGAAAGGCACATTTTTGTATTTTGTGGGGAAAGGGAATGGTTTTCCCTTTTCCCTTTTTTTTGATGGGGATGTTTTTTGTATGTGGAGATGGTTATTTTTTGATTGTGGGAATCGTTGTATCCTTCTTGTGTAAGAAAGGACTGCCTACGTATTCACCTGGAGAGGTGAAATCAAACCATGATCGTAGTTCAAAATGTTTTGTGAATTTGATTGGGTTTTGTGGTTGTATCCCTCAAGCATAAGAGGGACTGCTGATACGTGCAATTTATATAGTCTTTTTGGTCTATTTATGCACGTATTTCCAAGCCATTATCGTAGTTTTATGCTACGAAATGCCCCGCATATGCTACATTGGTTTATTTTGTCTTAATTGCAGGAATGGACCAGAAAGTAGTGAAATCAAGCCTTTTACCGTCCGATTTGCATGCATTTGGAGGAAGAGTAAATTTGGAGCGAAAATATAGCTGTCATGGGATGCGTGAAGCCATTTCGGGAGCTAAAAGGACAAGTCAAAGCTTCACTAACGAGACTTTGTAGCTGCTGAAGTCAAGATCCACTCCATTGAGTACTTAACTGGTCGATCGAGTGGTTTTAGGTCAAGTAATAAGTCGATCGAGTACTTTAGTTGGTCGATCGACCAGTTTCATATTAGTGTTTAGTCGATCGAGTAAGACTTTTAGTCGATCGAGTAGTTTGAGCTAGGATTTGCTCGATCGAGTAGGTTAAAACCTGTCGATCGAGTGGATTCTCTTATGGGCTTGGTCTTTTTAGTTTTATTCCGTCATTAGGTCAAATAAAACCTATTTTCCTTATAAATAGGAAGTTAGGACGTCATTGTAAACTCTCTCCTTTTTTCCCCTTACTCTGTTTCGGACGCGGCTTTTCCCTGTTACTTTGTTCCTCTTATTTCTGGATCATTAACTCAATAATCTAATCTTTCCCTTTTAATTCATTCTTGTTCCTTTATTGCTTTTATTATTCCTCTATTTAGTTATCATGTCTTTTGTTATTAGATTAGCAATTGCTAGTTTAGTATCCCGAGTCATGCGTAGCTAATTCCTTTAATATGCTAGGATTAGGGAAACCGTGGTAGAAATACGTTAGGATCGACATGATTAGATTAGTTTTGCGACAAGAATTGTATTATGCAATATAATTGAGATTAGGTTGAATGAATGCATGCAGGAGACCGATTAATTAGTTACCCCCGACCTGGATCGAAAGATTTGGAGGGAAGGCTTGCTTAATTACAATAGGTGATAACTAATTAGGGCGGAAGCTAAGTTAGGGAGACCCTAGGGCGATTAGAGACCGAAAGGGTATAATAGTAGGTTTAGGGACCGAAAGGTGACGACATCGTTCTTCTTATCAATAATTTAATCGACTCAGTTGACCCGATAGTGTAGCTGCCACGGTAGACCGATTCCTAGCATATTTCTTTCTTTTAACTGATTTACCCCTGTATTTCTTCATTATTTCCTCTTGCCTTAAATCTATTAGTTTAGTCAAAACATTTCAAACCCCCAACTTGTGACATTAGACAGACCGAATAGACAAGTAGATAATAAACCGCCTCCATGTGGAGATCGACCCTACTTATCGCTTGCTTCTGGTAGTTATATTTAGGTATTTTATTTTTGGTACATAACGACCGTATCAAATTTTGGCGCCGTTGCCGGGGAGGCAACTATTTATTTATTTGTTTAATTCTGTCTGTTTTTAGCCTCAGGGGATTTTTCCCTTGAGGCCGTTCTAATCTTTTTCTTTAGTGCTGTTTTGATAGGCCTTACAGGTACTACCTACACAGTTCTAGGTGAAAGATCGTCAAAGGGAAGGCTTGAGTAACTTTGACCCGTCACCTATGTTCCATTATATGGCGCATCAGGTGATTCACTGCGGTAGATGTGGTGCTGCTGAGCACAATGCAACCTTTTTTATGGCAGAAAAATGACGAAGTTTACGCGTTCCAGCAGCGCAGTCGAGTTAGTCAAGCAGCTGTAGTTGTGCCGCCACATCCACCCTATCAATGACCGCCGCAACAAGATCCTCTTGATATACGGAAAGAAGAGATTGCGGAGCTGAAATCTTTGTTGGAAATACTTGTATCCAAAAGTCAAGAGAGTGATAGACGTATGAAAGCTCAATTCATTGAACTGGAGTCACAAATAGCTCAGCTAGCGGCTGAGTCGGATAGTAGGCAACCAGAAGAGGTGTACTTTACTGAGAGCGGTTTCTCCATGAAGAAACCGTGTTGCCCAATGTTGAGGATGATTTTTATGACTCGGATGACGAATTTATATCATATTTCACTGCCTTACACGAGGATTTCAGCGCTGTACAGGAAGAATCACTCGATCGAGTGACTTATTTTAGTCGATCGAGTGAATTTCCAGAAAAGTTGTTCGATCGAGTGGTTCAAAGCACTCGATCGAGTGAAAATCAGGAGGGAAGTCCTCGATCGAGTAATAATTCTGCTCGATCGAGTGAGTTGGCCAGCGAGAGCAATGATTTGGTGCTTGGATTCGTTATAGACGACAATTTTGATGATGATAATGGATACGGTGAGTCGCCCCTATTCAAGGCCGAGTTGGAAGCACTTGAGGCTGCGATTTATGGGACGAAATCCACTGAGAAGGGTGACGAAAGGACAGCTGAGTCGGTAATTGCTCCTAGCACGGAAGAGGTAATAAATTCCTTTATCTATGATTCCATCGTTGAGAGCAACCAACCCGAGGTAGTAAAAGATAATTCTATTATTGTTTGTTTGAATAGTATAATGCCTCATTTCACTCATGCTTCGTATTTCAATAATATACCCTCTCACATGTGGACGCGTAATTTAACGATTTTTCGCCGTGTCTATATTTTCAATTTCATTAATCTAAAACGGAGCCCTAATTTATTATCAATTGCTCCTGCGCTCCTTTATTTTATGGATAAATTTTGGAGCTCACATAGGAAATTTGTTAGGCTTAAACGGTTGTACAATTTTATTTCCTATTTCTTTATTCCACTGTCGTGCTACTTACATTTCTGTGTAGCACATGCGCAGATTTATGATTTAATGTTGCGCGCTTTGAGCTGTTTTGATTATGACTGTTTAGAGAGGCTCGAAGAAAAAGAAGGTCGAGCTGGGACCTGACTGAAGCTAGCGCTACCCGGGAGACAACCCGGAGTTTTTTTTTTGCATTTTTATTTCATTTCAGTTGTAATAAATGGTTTTCATACCATAAACCTATATCAGTATGCTTGTTTTGTTAGTTTGCGGGCTGTTTTTATTGCGTTTTGCAGGAACACACTGAGGATCACTTGATCGAGTACTTTTTGTACTCGATCGAGCACTTTTGCTGCTAAATGCTCTTGATCGAGCATTTATTTTACTCGATCGAGCACCTGCAAAGAGAGAACTACTCGATCGACCTAATTTCCTTTCGATCGAGCAGTTTTGGAGGCCCATTCCACTCGATCGACCACAGTACGAGTGCCATCGAGTGTTTTTGACTTGGAGTAGCTTCATGTGATGGTATTCCGGGCCTTTAGCAACTTCCCATGTTCATGGCTGGTTTGGGGAGGTCCCTTCTTCGCGCAATCTTGTGAGCTTTCCGTATTTACTCTCTTTCTCTTTTAGTTTGCATTTCCTTTCCATGTTTTGGTACAATGGGGGCATTGTACGGTTTGGTTTGGGGAGGTTATGCATCCATATCTGTTCTGCATATTGTTTTTATTGCATTTTTGTTGTCACGTTTAATTTTTGTATGCATTGTTGTTTATTCTTATTAAAATTCAAAATCTCATAAAACTTTTTAGAAAATTCAAAAATTCAAAAAAATTTCACGTTTATTTTAGCATGTAGGTGGAGTCGGAACGGTGGATGTCAGTGATGAAATTGCACTATTATTTGTCTTTTTGCTTAAGCCTTGCAATAAACTTTTATCTTTTAGCTTTGTCTTATTGCATATCTACGAGTTAATGTTGAATTTAGCTGAACGAATAGACTTGACCTAAAATTTTGGCAACCTACTTATATATTCTAAGGATTAGAGCCGTATAAACTGTTGTCATTTATGACCGGTTTCATGTAGGATTGTGAGTAGTTACTCCTTCCATAGCATGTTCATTAATTTGCACGTATATGAAATTCAATTGCTTTTTGCCTACATACATTCGGGTTAGTGGTTGGTGTCACATGCAGGGAGGTGCTTACAATTTCCCTTTCTTTCATTCTTACCCATTTAACTCCACATTAGCCAAATTTGCCTGTTGACCCTTAACTACATTCCAAATTTAGCCTGCCTTATCAAGCTAGTTAGTGTATGTTTTTGCGGTATATTTTTTATTGTGCCAAGTTTGGCTTGTATCTGTTGATTCGGAGTTGGTAATTTATGAAGAAAAGGAAGATGATGAAAAAAAAAGACGTGAAAAAGAAACGAAAAAAAGAAGTATCAAATTTTCGGAAACAGGAAAAGAAAAGAAAAAAGAAGAAACCGAAAAAAAAAGACTTGAAAAATGAAAAAAAAAAGAATTTGAAAAAGGAATTCGGAAAAAGAAAAGAAAAGAAGAAACCGAAAAAAAAATAGTAAAAAAAAGAAAGAAAAAAAAGATGTTTGATGAGATGGTTTCACTCCTATGGTTTATTTATATCATTTGAGGAGTATTTTCAGTTCGGTTTGGTGAGTTTTATGCCAATTGAAGGGCATATGCGCTTAATTCATAATTGATTAAGAAATGGATGCTGTCATTTGGTTCTGTTTAGGTACTAGCTTGATCACCTATACCTCCATTTTCCCATAAATGTTTTGCCTTTTCTTACCCATTGCCTCACTTTACCATATTTTTGTAAGCCCTCGGCTGTGACAGGACCATGTTTGGTTGGAATGTGTGTACGGTAGCTAGAATTGTCTATCATAATAGTTGCATGCATGTTTATGCGGGTCGTAGTCTAGGTGAGCGACTATTTTTCTTTCTCTCTTATATATATATGTTCACCCTGTGCTTCATGAGATAAGAGTAACCCGTGAGAGTCCATTATTAAAGGTCTTGCAAGGTCGACGATTCAGCTTTATTATAAACATCTTACAACTCGTTTGCATTTGACTATTTGCTATAAGTGTTAGTTTGCTTGCGTTAAATTGGTTTAAGTGGGTATTTGTAGCTAGCTCTGAGTTATCTTTTCCGTTCCATTAGTTTGCATTTAGTTTACTCGAGGACGAGAAAGGTTTGGTTTGGAGAGATTTGATACGTGCATTTTATATAGTCTTTTTGGTCTATTTATGCACGTATTTCCATGCCATTATCGTAGTTTTATGCTACGAAATGCCCCGAATATGCTACTTTGGTTTATTTTGTCTTAATTGCAGGAATGGACCAGAAAGTAGTGAAATCAAGCCTTTTACCGTCCGATTTGCATGCATTTGGAGGAAGAGTAAATTTGGAGCGGAAATATAGCTGTCTTGGGATGCGTAAAGCCATTTCGGGAGCTAAAAGGACAAGTCAAAGTTTCACTAACGAGATTTTGTAGCTGCTGAAGTCAAGATCCACTCGATCGAGTACTTAACTGGTCGATCGAGTGGTTTTAGGTCAAGTAATAAGTCGATCGAGTACTTTAGTTTGTCGATCGACCAGTTTCATATTAGTGTTTAGTCGATCGAGTAGTTTGAGCCAGGATTTGCTCGATCGAGTAGGTTAAAACCACTCGATCGAGTGGATTTTCTTATGGGCTTGGTCTTTTTAGTTTTATTCCGTCATTAGGTCAAATAAATACTATTTTTCTTATAAATAGGAAGTTAGGACGTCATTGTAAACTCTCTCCTTTTTTCCTCTTACTCTGTTTCGGACGCGGCTTTTCCCTGTTACTTTGTTCCTCTTATTTCCGGATCATTAATTCAGTAATCTAATCTTTCTCTTTTAACTCATTCTTGTTCCTTTATTGCTTTTATTATTCCTCTATTTAGTTATCATGTCTTATGTTATTAGATTAGCAATTGCTAGTGTAATATCCCGAGCCATGCGTAGCTAATTCCTTTAATATGTTAGGATTAGGGAAACCGTGGTAGCAATATATTAGGATTGACATGATTAGATTAGTTTTGCGACAAGAATTGTATTAAGCAATATAATTGAGATTAGGTTGAATGAATGCATGCAGGAGACCGATTAATTAGTTACCCCCGACCTGGATCGAAAGATTGGGAGGGAAGGCTTGCTTAATTACAATAGGTGATACCTAATTACGGCGGAAGCTAAGTTAGGGAGACCCTAGGGCGATTAGAGACCGAAAGGGTATAATCGTAGGTTTAGGGACCGAAAGGTGACGACCTCGCTCTTCTTATCAATAATTTAATCGACTCAGTTGACCCGATAGTGTAGCTGCCACGGTAGACCGATTCCTAGCATATTTCTTTCTTTTATCTGATTTACCCCTGTATTTCTTCATTATTTCCTCTTGCCTTAATTCTATTAGTTTAGTCAAAACATTTCAAACCCCCAACTTGTGACATTAGACAGACCGAATAGACAAGTAGATAGTAAACCGCCTCCCTGTGGAGATCGACCCTACTTATCGCTAGCTTCTGTTAGTTATATTTAGGTATTTTATTTTTGGTACATAACGACCGTATCAAATTTTGGCGCCTTTGCCGGGGAGGCAATTATTTATTTATTTGTTTAATTCTGTCCGTTTTTAGCCTCAGGGGATTTTTCCCTTGAGGCCGTTCTAATCTTTTTCTTTAGTGCTGTTTTGATAGGCCTTACAGGTACTACCTAGACAGTTCTAGGTGAAAGATCGAAAAAGGGAAGGCTTGAATACCTTTGACCCATCACATATGTTCCATTATATGGCGCCTCAGGTGATTCACTGCGGTAGATGTGGTGCTGCTGAGCACAATGCAGCCTTTTGCATGGCAGAAAATGACGAAGTTTACGCGTTCCAGCAGCGCAGTCGAGTTAGTCAAGCAGATGTAGTTGTGCCGCCACATCCACCCTATCAATGACCGCCGCAACAAGATATTCCTGATATACAGAAAGAAGAGATTGCGGAGCTGAAATCTTTGTTGGAAATACTTGTATCCAAAAGGCAAGAGAGTGATAGACGTATGGAAGCTCAATTCATTGAGCTGAAGTCACAAATAGCTCAGCTAGCGGCTGAGTCGGATAGTAGGCAACCAGAAGAGGTGTAGTTTACTGAGAGCGGTTTTCCCCATGAAGAAACCGTGTTGCCCAATGCTGAAGATGATTTTTATGACTCGGATGATGAATTTCTATCATATTTCACTGCCTTACACGAGGATTTTAGCGCTGTACAGGAAGAATCACTCGATCGAGTGACTTATATTAGTCGATCGAGCGAATTTCCAGAAAAGCTGTTCGATCGAGTGGTTCAAAGCACTCGATCGAGTGAAAATCAGGAGGGAGGTCCTCGATCCAATAATAATTCTGCTCGATCGAGTGTGTTGGCCAGCGAGAGTAATGATTTGTTACTTGGGTTCGTTTTAGATGACAATTTTGATGATGATAATGGATACGGTGAGTCGTCCCTATTCAAGGCCGAGTTGGATGCACTTGAGGCTGTGATTTACGGGAAGAAATCCACTGAGAAGGGTGACGAAAGGACAGCTGAGTCGGTAATTGCTCCTAGCACGGAAGAGGTAATAAATTCCTTTATTTATGATTCCATCGTTGAGAGCAACCAACCCGAGGTAGTAAACGATAATTCTATTATTGCTTGTTTAAATAGTATAATGCCTCATTTCACTCATGCTTTGTATTTCAATATGTTAGGATTAGGAAAACTGTGGTAGCAATATGTTAGGATCGACATAATTAGATTAGTTTTACGACAAGAATTGTATTAAGCAATATAATTGAGATTAGGTTGAATGAATGCATGCAGGAGACCGATTAATTAGTTACCCCCGACCTGGATCGAAAGATTAGGAGGGAAGACTTGCTTAATTACAATAGGTGATACCTAATTAGGGCGGAAGATAAGTTAGGGAGACCCTAGGGCGATTAGAGACCGAAAGGGTATAATCGTAGGTTTAGGGACCGAAAGGTGACGACCTCGCTCATCTTATCAATAATTTAATCGAATCAGTTGACCCGATAGTGTAGCTGCCACGGTAGGCTGATTCCTAGCATATTTCTTTCTTTTATCTGATTTACCCCTGTATTTCTTCATTAGTTCCTCTTGCCTTAATTCTATTAGTTTAGTCAAAACATTTCAAACCCCCAACTTGTGACATTAGACAGACCGAATAGACAAGTAGATAGTAAACCGCCTCCCTGTGGAGATCGACCCTACTTATCGCTAGCTTCTGTTAGTTATATTTAGGTATTTTATTTTTGGTACATAACGACCGTATCAACTGCCTACGTATCCACCTGAAGAGGTGTAATAAAACCATGCTCGTAGTTCAGGGGGTTTGTCTTTGTAGTGCAAATGGACGTTGCCTTTGACGGATCAAAGGACATTTGAAACGGGCAAGGTGCCGCAGCTTATACTCGATAAAACATGCAATTTCAAATCAGAACACATTGAGGAACTTGACTTGAAGAGGGCCGAGGTCGTTGCTAGTTGCAAAACTAGGCTAGGTAGTTGGTCGATAGGGTTCAAGGGTAGTATTTCTTGAGTTGGTCTAGGTTGGTCGGGTTTGTAAAGTCCTCCCCGTCTAGGTCACTCAGTCTCACTGCACCCCCCGAAAGTATTTTCTTGACCAGGTATGGCCCGGCCTAGTTGGGTTTGAATTTTCCCCTCGGATCGACGGGTAATGGTGCTCGAACTGACTTGAGGACCAAGTCGCCCTCCTGAATGTTTCTGGGTTTGACCTTCTTGTTGAATGCCCGTTGTATACGTCGTTGGTATAGCTGGACGTTGTGCAAAGCCTTGAGTCACCGTTCGTCTAGAAGAGTGAGTTGTTCGTATCTTCGACGGGTCCATTCCGCCTCAGGGACTTGACTCTCCAGTAGGATGCGTAGAGACGGGACCTCTAACTCTACCGGTTGAACTGCCTCCATACCGTATGCTAGGTAGAAGGGTGTGGCGCCTGTCGGTGTTCAAATGGAGGTTCGGTATCCCCAGAGTGCGAATGGGAGTTTGCTCGGCCAATCGCGGTAGTTGTCTTGAATTTTCTTGATAATGGTAACAAGAGTTTTGTTCGCTGCCTCCACCGCTCCGTTAGTTTGGGGATGGTAGGGGGATGATCGATGTCGTTTTATCTTGTATTTGTCCAGCAAGGTTTGAGTTTCCGCCCGGAAGTGAGAGCCTTGATCGCTGATGATTTCGTGTGGTACCCCGTATCGGCAGATGATGTTGTTTTGGATGAACTTGACCACTTATTTGGCGGTCAAGACTACATATGACTGTGCTTCTACCCATCTGGTAAAGTAGTCGATGGCGACGAGGACGAAGCAATGCCCCTTGGTGCCTATCGGGTTGACTTTCCCGATGATGTCGATGCCCCAGGTTGAGAATGGCCAGGGTGATGTCATGGTGTATAAAAGGGATGGTGGTATGTGTTGTATGTTGGCGAAGATTTGGCAATTGTGGCAATGTTTGACGTAGTTACGGCAATCGGCCTCCATGGTGGTCCAGTAGTAACCTAGCCGCATGATTTTCCGTGTAAGCATCATTGCACTCATGTGAGGGCCACATTCTCCGTCGTGGACCTCTCCCATGACCTTCTTGGCTTTGTGATGGTCAATGCAAAGGAGGAGAATTCCTTGGGGTGTTCTTTTGTAGAGTTGATTTTGGTTTATCACGAATTGTGATGCGAGTAAACGGATGGCTCTTTGTCCTCTTTGATCAGAGTTGGGAGGAAATTCGTTTTTGGTTTTGTAATTGAAGATGGCTTGGTACCAAGGTTCATCATGGCTTTCCTCGTCGTTGATAATGGCACAAATGTGAGCTGGCTCGCTCCTTCTCTCGACACATAGGGGCATCGATTTCATGTCGTCAGGTATGTTGACGAGCGCGGCAAGTTTTGCCAGGGCATCAGCAAATTGATTTTACTCTCGCGGCAAGTGGAAGTAGTCGATTTGGTCGAAGAATTCGGCCTCTTGATTGATCTTTGCTCGGTAGGGAGCTGTCGTCGATCGATTTTCCATGATCCGGATACCTGATTGATGATGAGTGAGGAATCGCCATGGACCCTCAATCTCTTGATTCCAAGTGTGATGGCTGCTTGTAGGCCGATGAGACATGCTTCATATTCAGCGGCATTGTTGGGGACGGCGAAGTCTAGCTTGACCGAGATCGGAACATGTTCTCCCTCTAGTGATATTAGACGGATTCCTACCCCGAAGCCTCTCAGATTAGATGCACCATCAAAGTATAGGTCCCATCCGTCGGAGTCGGCACAAAGGATGTCTTCGTCAGGAAGTGACCATGTGTCGGTCGTTGGATCCTCGTTGACGGGATTTTCTGCTAGGAAATCAGCGACTGCTCTTCCCTTGATAACCTTGAGGGGTACAAACTTGAGATCAAATTCGGACAGCATGAGTGTCCATCTAGACAACCTTCCGTTTAGTACGGGTTTTTCGAAGATGTATTTAACCGGGTCCATCTTGGAGTAGATGTGGACCGAGTAGCTGAGCATGTAATGCCGCAGCTTCTTTGTTGACCATACCAGGGCAAGGCATGTCTTTTCCAGTTGGGTATACCTCATCTCGTACTCAATGAACTTTTTGCTGATGTAGTAGAGGGCTCGCTCCTCGTTGCCAACTGTTTGTGCTAGCATTGCTCCCATGGCTGTGTTGGTAACAGTCAAGTATACGGATATAGGAATCCCCAGTTGAGGTGGCATAAGGACAGGAGGTTTGGATAGGATTTCCTTTATCCTGTCGAATGCCTTATGACATTCGTCGTCCCAATCGGTGTGATCGGAGGCACGAAGCTTCTTGAATATCGGTTCACAGATCATAGTAAGCTTGGCAATGAACCGGCTGATTTATTGGACCTGACCGAGAAATCCCCGAATCTCCTTCTCGTTCCTAGGACGAGGCATTTGTTGAAGGGCTTTGATTTTGGTTGGATCAATCTCAATGCCTCTTTTGCTAACGACATGTCCCAAGAGTTTTTCGTAGGTGACCCTGAATGCACACTTCTGAGGATTTAGTCTCATGATATATTTTAGCAGACGAGCGAAGAATTTTCGGAGGGCATTAATGTGGCCGTCCCGTTCTTTTGATTTGACGATCATGTCATCGACATATACCTCTACCTCCTTGTGCATCATATCATGTAGGAGAGTGGTAGCGGTTCTTTGATAGGTTGCCCCGACGTTGATGAGGCCGAAAGGCATGACCGTGTAGAAATACATAGCCCACTGTGTAGTGAACGCAGTTTTGTACATGTCTTTCTCAGCCATTTTAATCTGGTTGTACCCGGCATACCCGTCCATGAATGATAGGAGACCATGTTCGGCAGTGTTGTCCACCAGAATGTCAAATGTGGCAAAGGGAAGCCGTCCTTTGGACTCGCCTTGTTCGGATCTCGGAAGTCGACGGAAACCCGAATCCTTCCGTTTTCTTTGGTACAGGCAAAATGTTGGCCACCCAATCCGAGTATTCAGACACTTTGATGAACCCAGCCTTGAACTGTTTGTCCACTTCTTCTTTGATTTTTAGGGCCCACTCAGGACGCATCCGGCGTAGCTTCTGTTTCACAGGTTTAGTCCCAGGTTTAATGGGTATCCGGTGCTCTGCGATTTCTCTGTCAATCCCAGGCATATCTCTGTAAGACCAGGCGAACACGTCTTTGTATTCGTGGAGGAGGTCAACGAACTGTTGTCTTTCCGAGGGGTCCAGGGTTGTCCCTATCCTAAGTTCTTGAGGTGTATTGTCGGTTCCTACGTTAATAGGCTCGGTTTCCTCAATGATGGGGGTTCTGGTTTCCCGCTTGTCAAGTTCTTTGGCTAAGTGAGGTGGGTAGTCACTCAAGTTAAATTCCTTATAATCATTCAGAATTGCATTGCAGTTAAATTGAGACGAGTCATAAGAAAACTTAGCGTTCATTAAGTTGACACGAGCGAAAAGCTCGGAAAGGACAGACATCTCGTGGTCAGTCAGAGGCGACACGACAGAGGAAGTGGCCCCTGGAACAGGCTTCAGGTTGTCACCTTTCATGGGAGTAGGGGTGACCCTAGTAGACTCGGCCTCTGAATCAGCCACGACTTTGTGATAAAATAGTGGGAAGGGGACCTTGACTGGGACATCAGGAGTGTTAGGAGCTATGGCAGACTCTGACTCCGACTCAGACTCAGACTCAGATCCTCCTTCATTTCCCTCCTTGAACATAGGGCCTTCTCCAGTTTTTATCTTGAGAATGCGGCCTTGGCGATCGGTCCACTTGACGGTTTTCCTCCAGCCCTGGGTAGCCTTCTCCGGGTTAGTATCGGAAATTAAGGCGGTTGGATCGAACTAGTTATCCTTCAGGGCGATGTTGATAATATCCTCATAGTCGAGGTGTTTGACATTATCTTCCCCAAATAGGAGTGTGACAGCTTGTCCGTCAAGGCATGGTGACGGCTTGGACTCAGTTGATGCAGCTTCGATGTTGTCGGGAATAAAGTAGCAGTCCTGGAAGACTTCCACTCCCTGGTATCTAGCCCTGGCCACAGAGTCATAGATTGGCTCCGGTAAGCCGTGGTAGAGCTCAGACTCTCCCTCGGGGACAAAGTATCCGTTGAGAGTCAGGTGGTAGGGATGGAGGATGACTCCGTGCTTCTTGCGTTTTCGGATTAGAAGGTTCATCCCCTGGATGTCTTCATTGGTAGGTTCGTATCCCAGCCCAAAGGGAATGTTGGGGACCTTAGCCTATTTCAATGGAGGCAATGGGCCCTTTAGTGGATTGAGCGGCAAACCCGGGAAGTAACCCTGACGCATCATGATATGGTTGACCGTGAGGTTGGTGAACGGGTCACACTCAAAGGTCGCTGATTCATCAGTTATGGTGTTTATGGCTTGGAAACCCCACATTTCATTGTCGTCCTCCTCAATGGCTTGGGAGGCTATCCCCCTTCTCATAACTGCTTTGATTGGGGAAGCGGGAATCGTGATTGTTTTCCCGTTGAAGGGGACCCTGATCTTCTGGTGGACGCGTCGATGTCGACCACTTGAAAACTGGTTTGTCTTTCTAGTGGCCCGATTGCGACGGCCAAAGTGACTAGCCCAGCGACCTTGCGACGAGTGTCGTCGTAGGCGCGTACTCCTTGGTTCGTTGGGATTAAATCAGATTCCTTAATACCCAGCCTATGGGCAGTTTTTAGAGGAATGACATTCACGGCGGAACCGTCATCCACGAGGACCATTGGTATATTCTTTTGGAGGCATTGTACGGTGATGTACAGGGCCAGGTTATGATTAGCTCCGAACAAGGGGATATCCTCGTCGGAGAAGACGACCGGGTTACTCAGATCAGGGGCGTGTCTCGTCATGTGTGCCACTATTTCTTCTGGGGAAGAGGTGGAGGGCATGGTTAATTTTCCCAAGGCCTGCAGCAAGGCATGTCGATGCTCAAAAGACGTTGCGATCAGCTGCCAAATCGAGATTTCGGCTTTTGCTTTCTGGAGCTGTTTTAGGATTGAGTTCTCGGGAGCCTTTGGTTGAGTGTCCAATTCCGGGACGACTTGGTCATTCGTTGTTGGAATGACCGTTGGGTTGCTCGGATTCTGATAGGGACGTCCGGACCGGGTGAGATGTCTGATTTCGTTCGTCCGCTTTTCCTTCCCCGGGATGACATAGAAATCCTCAACATCATCCCGCCATATGCCGTTAATTTCAGGGTCTCGAGGATACCTTGGAGGGGTATTCCTCGGTGGGTAGTTCTTGTGGGGGATATTTTTGTGAGGGCGATTTTTATGGGGGTAGTTATTTTGAGGGTGATTATTTTGAAGGTGGTTATTTTGAAGGTGATTTTCGTGAGGTCTATGCCAGAATGGTCGCGGGAGCAATCCATCCTGGGGCGGGTAGTTTTGAATGCTTGGGGAATTCTCCCTCGGACGCGGTGATGGCAGATTGAAGATGAGTCGACGGTAGGCGTCGTCGAGTTGGGTGATTCTCTCAGAGAGGCTGGCTATGGCCTCTTCAACTTGCTGAAACATAGTGAGCATGGTGGCAGCACTGAACACAAATACTCCGTCTCAAGGATCCTTTTCCAGAACATTCACCTCGTCGTCAATCGGCAAGATGAGATGAGAGCAGTCTAGGGTCGGCTCATCGTCAGAGATGGCGTGAATTCCTAGGGGATTCGTTTTGTTGTTCGGCTTAGTTGGTGGGGGTATAAGCAAATCTCCCTTCTCAATCATGTCTTGAATGAGGTGCTTGAGTTTGAAGAAATTTTCGGTATCATGCCCTTTCCCTTGATGATACTGGCAGTAGGCGCCGGGGTTCCAAAATCAGGACTTCTTGGCGTCGGCCGGGTCCGGGGTGGGCCCGATCGGTTGTAACTTCCCTTGGTCCATGAGCCTTTTCAGGGCACTTGCATAAGTCGACCCTATGTTGGTGAACACTCTCTGGGGGCGTTCGGTTTTTCTTGGCGAGATGGTTCGACGAGGTTAACCTCATCAATCTTGTTTGTCTGACCGTAAGGGCGAGATCCGGTTGAGGTGGATCCTTGATAACCCCTGCCAGTGGTCTTTGCTAAGACACCCTTTCGGAGGCCGTCCTCAGTACGTGTCCCCAGAATCTGCAAATCTTGAAAAGTTTTGATATTCTGATACCTCAGTAGATTGGCATAAACCGGGCGGAGGTTGTTGACAAATTTTTCCACCAGAGTTGACTCACATGGCTTACTGACCAACTGAGTACTCACCCTCCTCCAACGGGGTAGGAACTCAGTGAATCCTTCCTTGGCGTTTTGGGTTAGCACCTCAAGAGTACGGGTGTTGGCCTGGATCTCGACATTGTCGGCATACTGCTTGGCAAACTCAACTGCGATCTCATCCCAAGTGGTAAGGTTTTTCGGGTCTAAGGAGTAGTACCATTGGCGAGGAATCAGCTCCAAAGAGGATGGGAAGATCCTGGTAAAAGCTCTGTTTGACCCCTTAATGGCCATGTAGTCTTTGAAAGCACGGATGTGGTTGAGTGGGTCCTCCACTCCCTTGAACTTAGGCACATCGTCGAGAATGAAGTTGTCGTAATCGGTCCCCAATGTGCTCGAACCTTCGGTTGTTTTCAAGATGGATGTTGTTACCCCAGGCTAGAAGCTGTTCTTCCAAGAGTTTCAGCCTCTTCTCAGTTTCAGTCAGAGGTGGGGTATTATGTTCCCCAATTTCCTTGTTCTCCAGGGCGTCGATACGGGTCTCGACGCGATCCAGGGTGACCTTAAGAGCGGTAAGCAGGCTGGCCAGCTGATCAGTTGTGACATCTCTGTTGTTATCATTGTTGTTGTGGTTGACAGACGAAGTTGAAGACTGGGCCATGACTCTGAGGTAGAAAAATGGCTCACATTACAACTCAATCCGACACGGTTCCAAGACTGAACGCAGACAACACAGAGGACGAGACAAAGATCGACTCAACAAGACGGGGTGACCGTGTGTGGTCCCTCGGTGCTGACTCGATTTATGACGTGACGGTGTTTGACCGAAACTTTGACACGAGTCCAATCATGACGGCGTGACGTCATTGGACGGGTCTCGTGGTGAGACGACTCATAAGTAAAGACCCATAAGTACGTTTGCTTTGGCTCGATAGACACGAGGCGGAATTGGAATGGTGGACTGAAGTTTTCGAAAATAGGAATTTCCAAAAAGATTCATTTGTCGCTTTAATGGGCGGCTTCCGAAGATAGAAATCTCCGCAAGTCGATCAGTTGAAAAGGGTTGTCTTAAGTTTATTTGCAAAAGACGGTTTGAGTTTGAGTCGCCTCGGAAAACATTGTGTTTCTTCCCAAGACGGTTTTGAAATTCAAAATTGTATGTTTTGAAAATCGAGTTTGAAATGTTTGAAAAGGTCTCGGGGATGGTGCATGGTCCTCGGGATCCGAAAGTGTCTCGAGAAAAGGGTGTGTGCCTTTCTCGGGTTTTGAAAGAAAGCCATTGTCGGCGCGAAAAGGGTTAAAATCCGTGTCTAGACGCGACTATTATAACGGCGTGAAAAGGTGATTTGAAATGGTTATACAAAACCGGGTTTGAAAATAGTCATTACGACGGCCTAGAAAGGCGTGTTGAAATGATTATACAAAATCGGGTTTGAAAATCGTCATTACGACGGCCTAGAAAGGCGTGCATCGGTCGGCGAAAGACCGAGGTTTGAAATGGCCATTATAACGGCGCAAAGAGGGTGTTTTTGAAAGTTTGAAAATGACACGAAAGGACTTATGGTCAGATAGCACATAAGCACTCACAGTTCATTATATTATGCATTATGCTGACACAGGTTTTGGCTTAAAAGGGTGGGTTACACACCAAGCAATCAAACCCCGATTTGCGAGAGGGATACCAATCCAAACAAAATGTGTAAGGAGGGTGCCCTAGCCTCGTGCTCGAAAGTGATGAAAGCTATTTGACGAAACAGAAATGTGTAACGTCAATGGTATGCTTGACTCAATCGGGATTCGAAACGCGGGGATGAGAAAAATCACGCCGACGAGACGAGCCAATTGGTCGAAAAGGGTTAGGTTGTGGGCCCGGACAAGGAAACCCGACCGTGACCGTAATATCAATTAATGCATTCCAACTAAGATCTCGTTCGAGTCTCACCATCTAGGGATCACAAAGACGTAAGTGTCCTAGTTTTCCCCAGCGGAGTCGCCAATCTGTGGACATGGCCCACCTACTTATGCCCAGCCAATCTTTGGACAATGGCAGCGGTCTTTTTTGAAAGCCACGCTCGGCGGCGTAAAGGTGCTTTCGACCGGATTGTTTTAGATCGGTCGGTTTCGTCTCGGTAAGGGTCTCGAAACGATTAGAGATGTTCGGAGTTGCCACCAAGCATTTGTGGGATGCCTGGAAGCCGTTCGAATTCCACTTTATACCTCGGCCAAATCGAAGCACAAAGCAGCGTTTGACATAGGTACTAAAGATAAGGAAATCGTCCCTCTTTAGCACTCTATCTCTAGAATGACTCTCGTACGCCCTGGATAAGGTCGTCCACTATCCAAATTTTCTGAGTAAGAGGTGAAGGTACGTATTGGGAAGCCCTTTAATAAGACACCCAATCCCGCCCGCGTTTAGTGGCCTCTACTGATCGATCTTGGTTGGTTGAATGCAAAAGTTGATAAAACGGTTTAAATGCATGAATGCGCATCCAGTGATTTAAACCTAACATGTGAGAGCTTTCTAAGTCAGTTGATTTAATCCAAGTATCAAGTATAAGATGTCGAGTTGGATTAAAGGTTGATTTGCATGCAAGACGGAAATTAAACATCCATTTACCGTATTAGGTTTAGGGTGCATAACATGATCCATTTGTCTTATTAAGGCATTTTGCAAATATGGTTTTGAATAATCGAATAGTCATCTGATCCGTCCTATATCCGGGCTAACCGGAGTCGGGATCGTCCTAGACTAATGCTGGAAGGGAACATGCCCTATACCAGACGGCTATAAGAGGCGCGAGCCAGCCCGGCGGTGTAAGGGCCTCCCTCTGGTTTTGAAAATGAGAAATGGGGAGCCTGTTTAGGCGCGGGTTAGCCCACGGTTTATGTGCCGTGTTCTGACCTTTTAGAAAACGTTATAAAACGTGTTGAAAATGGGTATTTGAACCCGATTTGATTTGAAAGGGTCGTTTAGACCACATTTGTTGATTTGAAGAACTAGACTCGAATAATCATCATTATTTGATAATATTCGGTGTCGGGTTCGATTTGACAAACTTGACATGAATAGTTTTGAAAAATGATTATGGACTAATTGTTTTAAGTCCATTTGAATGTAATTAGTCGATACTCGTCATCGTACCCGGGTTAAAATCCGGCATGGTATGTAGAACCAATGATGACTTTGTGTTGGTGACTAATATGTTTGTTTGAAAAATGTGAAGAAATGAAATAAAAGGCTTTAAAATACCTTCTAAATGTCATTAACCAAATATTATCACCGAAACACGGATTTAACCGTCATGGTATGAAGAACCAAGGGTGAAAAATGCTTTATGGTTAAAACATGTGAAATGAAACAAAAAGGTTTCGAAAATACTTGAAATGGTAAAAACCGATTAAAAATACGAAAAAAGGATTAAGGGAAATGACGAGAACAAACACGGTTGATTTCAGGTCTGAATACCCCATTTAGGCGCGAGCCAGTTGGCGACCTAAGGGGCTTCTGCCTCAGACCAAAAATCAGTTTTGGCTCGTTTATTCCATGTTTTGGTTCATGTTATGCATGTTTTAGCATGTTAGAGTCATGAAACAAATGAAAACATAATAAAAGAGGATTTTTACACCCTCGTACTTACTTGTTTGGTTATGGCGAGTGACCGACGTAAGTGTAACAACTCGTTTGATCGGAAAAAACTCGATTTAAAACCGTTTTGTTAAGTAAAAGAGTGTTTTAAAAGATTAGTGAAGGTGTAGTGGTTGAAGTGGTCGGTCAAGTGGTTTAATGCACGATGACGGTACCAAACAATGTGTAAGGCTCGTGTTTACAATCGGTAGGTCGTAAATACGCGTCGGATTGTGACTTTAGAAGTCGAGTCGAAAATTTTACGGGAGAAAAGAGGGGGCGGACACTCGCGTAACTCTCAAATGGGTGGCATTTGAGGGGTATTTATAGGAGAATGAGTGGTTGTGTGAGTTTTGAGCGACGTGCCCACCTGGGCTGCTCAAAGAGGCGCGAGCCACGTTGCGGGTCTTCGAGGTGTGTTGTCGCTTTCACAACAAACGCAATCATGATTTGTTCTATCCTAGGATTTGTAGTCATATGTTTGGTACTTGACCATTCATAAATTTTAGCAGAGAAGGTTTGAAATGTTTGTTTTTTGTGGTTGACTCGGTTTGACTTGTTGTTGGAGTCGGGATTTGATTTTTTGAGTCGATTTTTGGTCTGGTGTCGGTTTTAACTCTAGTTAGTGTCATTGCGACCCCGTCGTCGTGCATTAAACACTCAAGGTATTTTTGAAATGTTTTGAAATGTTTTATTTTCGAAATCATTTTAAGTTTTCCGACGTAAAGTTGTACACAAACTGTCGATCAAACGCCGCGATTCCAAAACATGTTGTAGTCCGATAATCATCGGGTGTTTGTTGGAGTCTCACCAGATACCGGATATCTATACCACTAGTTATCACACTTGCTCATGTATTACCATTACTACTCAAGTATATCATACGTCTCATCAAATAAGATTCATGTCATATTACGTTACAACAAATTTACCCAACTCGGTTTACCTGCTACCGAGCCATTCATATTCACAATTACATCACTATATCATATCTAACTCATTTTACCACATTGCCAGCGAACTTATGCTCACGTCAAGTTAAAACATATAATTGACGATAATTATCCTCATGTCATCCAAATACATTCCACATAAACATATTAAAGCATATCATGTTCTAATTTCAACATATAAACAAATTATGCTACACAAATAATTCACCACGCAAGTGGAAGTTTTCTGCCTTCAAACATTGCATATACGCACCACTATTTACCGATTCTTGTACTATAGCTCAACACTCTAATAACTATCGTCATTGTAACTACGGTAGGGCTTATAAACTCGTATATGATTATCGTTATTAACAACTTGAAGCAAACACCAACATGATCACTTTCATATTACGGCATACACTTTCACATTTTCACGCATTTTCACCACATTTACTCACTAATTCTACCAAAACTTACCATGCACGACCCAGATGCAACTATCACGCCCCTAGTAACTCCAACAAAGACTCAACCACAGGTAGTTCCAACACAATCAACATACACATTACATACATACACACGGACTCCACATTCCCATACCCAGTGACCGGCTTAAGTACAATGAGGCCGAGATTTTGAAATGAGGGCGCCTACTCACCCAAAACCTAGCATCAGCCAGGGCTCTCATCATACATACACCAGGTTCATTTTATTAGACTCACTACGTTCATTGTTTTCATTGGTTACAGGTTCCAAAATCGTAGCTCTGATACAACTTTGTAACACCCCCATATCCAGAGGAGCCTTAACTAGGCCTTCCTTAGCATATAAGGGCGTTACCATCTCGGTTTCCCGAGGAAAGTAATAAGAAAATGTCGATAAAAGAACGATTATGTTGTATTACAAGTGATTTAAAACCAAGAGACGATATAAAAGATACAACTCAATGGCTACTCGCTATTACTATCAAATCTCGTGAAGACTCATCCCTGCCCGGACTCCAGCTATCAACGACATCAACACCTACTAAGACAGACTGCTCACCATAAGGGATCACGTCAGACACACAAAACAACAAGACAACCACACAAGGTCAGTACTGAGATAAGACATGACAATACCAACAACATCTATCAGTACAACACCACACAATCAGTCACACACACAATCACACCCACTCCAATTAATCTCCATCACCGACTGTCCACTGGACCAGCCCTGCCAGTGGGGGACCGCAGCCGTACCCACCAAATCCCCGCTCATCATACCGAGCGATAACCCTGTCCCATTAATGTGCACATCCCCTCCCGTGGCGGGTTCCACGGAGGGCAAAACTAGGGCGTGAAGCCACTCCCGTAAGTGACTCCACTCAGCCGGGAACACATCTCGAGAACCAGAGGCAAACAATCACAGAAAACTGCAATACAAAACAACCAACAAACTGTATATACCGACCGACCACCGTATATATGCTGCCACACAAACACAACCACAATACAACCACAACAACCGACACACTATACCATCTACAGAAACAGAGTAGGCGAACCTACCTTTAAACAACCGCAACCTTTCCATGCCAATCATACGAAATATCCAGCAATCAAGCAACACCTATATCGCTAACACAATCATCTATCACTACCAAGCAAACCCTAACTGCAAAGACAAGGATATGGATGATGATGACGACATACCTACAAGGAGAACACGGCAAAAGACCGCTACCCGACTCAAGTTACGCTCTTTTAAGGCACAAGAACCTTCAAAGGCTTACATGGAGGTTATATGGTGAAGGGAAGGGAAAGAAGCGACTAAAGGATTGAAGAAATGAGGCGGAAATGGTTTGCGGAATTAACAAAACGCGATTATAAACCCTCGCTGAAAACCCATTACTCGATCGAGTGTCCCATACTCGATCGAGTATCCGAGCTACTCGATCGAGTAGCCTCCACTCTATCGAGTACCACGCACAACCCAGGGTAACTTGGCACGCACTTCTAAGGACTATTAACGTTCCCAAGGTCAGTCAACGCTGGTCAAAGGGTCTCTAAAAGGGCGGGTATTACACATGCAGTGAAGGTCTATACACATGAAGTGTTCTTTGATTTCCAAGAGGAGGTTAAATTTTTGGTAAATGCATGTACTGTTTGTGAGTACACCCCACCAGATCCAGTAACTAACTTTGAAGTTTCAATTGTTGAGGACGCGAACAAGCAAAAGAGATATGCAGTTGAGTACAATCGGAGAACAATGGATGTCCGTTGTGCATGTAAATTGTTTGAAAGGAACGGTATCTTATGCAACCACATCATTTGGATTTGCTCGGGAAAGTTTAAGGAAATTCCTGAGAAATACTTTTTGCGTAGGTGGAGTAAGAATGCACTCAGAAACCCGGTTTATGATTTGAATGGAAATCTACTGGAAAACAATGATCTTATTGGTAATAGTAAGTTTGGAATGTCTCGGGTGTGGTCTGAGATTTACGCAACTGTTGGTATGCTCAAAAGAAAAGAAGAAGAGTCAGATATGAGAGAGTTTGCCAAGCTAATAAAAGAATTCCGAGAGAAGTTGGAGCCAAACCCAAAGCCTTTGACCAAAGAACAAGAATTGGAGGCCCTTCTCAACTGCAAGGTTCTAAAAGAAATCAAGATCTTACCACCTAAAGTCTCTAGAAACAAAGGTAGTGGTAAAAGGATGGTGAGCAGCAAAAATAAGGCAATTATGAAGGCAAAAAAACCAAAAAGGTTGTGTGCTAAGTGTAAACGCATGTCACACCACGATAAAAGAAATTGTCCAAATGAGTTTGCAGAGCATCCTCCTGAGAATCAAGTATGTATAATTCTACTCTTGTCTTTCCATTTTAGTGTTGCTTGAAAACGCAACTACTATTGTCTACTAATTCTTTTTTTTTTCTAAAAAAAAAGTATCTAATAAAGGTTTGATTCATCACATAGGGAGACACATTGGAAGAAGAGGAAGAGGTCGAGAATGAAGAATGATGTAATGAGAATAGAGATGACGATTAAAGAAGACAAGTTTTAAGCTCGTTTTATTTTTGTCAATGTTGTGAATCCTGTGAATCCTGAACCTTATTTTATGAAACTGGAACGTAGAATTGTGAAACTTGGTTCTGAATCTAGCATCAAGCGTTTTTATGATTTCAGACCTTGTTCGATGAATCTTGTGAATCTCAGACCTTGTTCAGTGAATCTTAGGGCTTTTTCTGTGTAACTTGGTCGTGGTTTAAAATCATCTATTTTGCTCTTAATTTTGTGAATCTCAGACCTTATCTTGTGAATCTCAGACCTTCTTCAGTGAATCTTAGGGCTTTTTCTGTGAAACTTGGTCTCAGACCTTATATTATGAATCTCAGACCTTGTTCAGTGAATCTTAGGGCTTGTTCTGTGAAACTTGGTCGTGGTTTAAAATAATCTATTTTGCTCTTAATTTTGTGAATCTCAGACCTTATCTTGTGAATCTCAGACCTTTTGCTCAACTCATTGACAATGTCAATGTCAAACTTGGCCGTGGTTTAAAATCATCTACTTTACAACTAGCAAAATATCTTTACAAGAGTTGATGAAGGCAACAATCTTTACAACTATCAAATATCTTTACAAGAGTTGAAATATCTTGCCTCGAACCATTTTTGGTCAACTCAATGCCAATGTCAAATTAGCTACATAAGTCACATAAGTGACCCTGAAAAATTATTACGACTTTACAACTATCAAAATATGTTTACAAGAGTTGATGAAGGCAACAATATTTACAGGAGCCTCGACCCACTTTTGCATATTATGACTTCACGGACAATGGTCTTCTTTAATTAAACACCTATACAACCAAAAACAAGTACAATATGATCTTCGCATAATTTTTAAGACAATGAAGTGTACCTTTTTAGTATTTTTATCCCATCTAAGTAGTTCCAATATGTAGATACCCGTATCCATCGATATTGGAATTTATAGAGAACCCGACAAACACCCGATGATGATAGGACACATGTATTCTTTAGTTGTCATTGTCATTATTTGGAGCTCGTTTTACGATGTAGAATGGGCGTCGTCGATGAAGTATTTTATTAATTTAAATGATATTTAAATTAATGTTTTTTTTAAGTGAGTTCATTTTATTAATTTAAATGATATTTAAATTAAAGTTTTTTTAAGGTAAATTCAATTTATTTTATTTTATTTTGAATTTATTTTCCCAAGTTTATTTTATTGAAAATAAAATAAATATTTGATTTGAAAAATCATTTGGTGAGTATATTTGGTTTGAAAAATCATTTATTTTAATGTGTTAATTGATTTGAAAAATCGATTTGAAAATCGAAAAGAACTCGTTTTGAACATGCGTTTTTGAGCTCGATTATAGCTCGATTTTTGAGCCCGTTTCCTTTACGAGTTGGCACGAATCTCGAGTACACTAACCAACCTAAGCCTCTACCCATCCAACCCAGTTCGAACCCCCTTAACCACGGCCCAAATCCCATCCCAAATCACCCCCAACAGCCCGCATACAAACAGCCTACCCCCTGTTTTGCGTGATGAATCCCTTGCCCAAAACCCGCTCCAAATACCACCAAAACCCGTGCCCATTAACCCTAACCCATACCCTAATATCCTACCCGTACTACCTTACCTTAATCACCAAGAAAAACCCCCAAACGAACCCTAGAAAACCCCCCAAAAGCTGCTGGACAGCAGCTATGTTCAGCCGAGCCCGTCTGCCTCTCCTCCCTTTTACCCTACTTTAACTCCTTATAAATACCCACTCTTCACCATACATTCATTCCTCTAAGTTCTACATACATCCTACCTTCACTCACAAGCTTTAAACCTCAGAAACGAACCCTAATTGCCTCTCAAAAACCTTCCACAAAACCGACATCCAAACTGGAACAGTTTGTGTGTCCTCTTCGAAAAACAATTCGTTCCTCCTTCAAACCTCCATCAAAACTCGAGTTTCTTGTTCCTAATTAACCACATAACATCCATCTACATATTAGACAAAGATTTACGAGCCAAATTGCCCTTGAGAGTACACGAATTCCCTCGAAAAACAGAGTGTTATACACTCTGTTTTCGCGGTTTGTTCCTGTCTGTCCAGTTCTGTTTGTGCTCGTTTTTCGTGCCCAATAACTCAAAATGAGCAGGGGTTGCTTTATGATCTCTGTTCTCCTCTCTTTCTAGTTTTCAAAACATCTTTTAAATCGAATTTTCATCGTGAAACGAGGGAGAAATCGCTGTTTGAAAGTTGCTGTCCAGATTCGATAAAAACGCGTGTTTGCTTTGTTTCTTCGTCGACGACGGCCTCTCGAGATAAAATCTACTATCGATTACAACCCAAGACGGTGTCAACGATACATGTAGGTTGAGGGTGCATCAAATCCTCCTCTTTCTCCTTTTTTTATTTCGTTTTTATGTTTGTTTTTCTTATAGTTTGTTTTGTTTGTTTATCGCTTTTTATTTATCGTTTAAATTAACTATGAAACTAGTTTAGTCCGAGTATGAGTTAAAGTACCACCATGAACACCCGCGTTGACTTGAGATGGGGAAAGAAACCGCTACATCAGTCGGTCGTACACCCCCGTCTCATTTACATATCCTCGTGTTCAAGGTAGGGCATAAATAAAACGAATTTCTAACTTCGCTCCTCGTTTTTGACCCTTTGTTTGTCTCGGCCAATTCGACCCACCTTAGGACCCGTTGCATGTTAGTATGACTTCTGATTGTTAACATATAACTTATTTAGATGACATTAAATCAATTTAATAACCTAATTAGACACGATAGGTGGCTTCGACATAAGCTTTAAAATCAACTAACAATTCTGTAATTCAATCGAATGCATCTCTCTTTCACATAATTTCTCGCTAGTATGAGAGTGCGTGATTAGCACCTTCTTATTGACACTCGATGAGTTAAATTAATTAGCGAATTTGACCTAACTTGACCCCTTTTAGGCCGTGTAGAATGCCCCTTTGCGCGACATCATCTCAACCGATCAACGTCGTTTTCAACTTGTTTTCTAATTTGTTTCGAGTTCGTTTCGCAATCATTTGATCTAACTAATGAACCTGACCTAGGACCTAGGGTAGCCGTGTTTGGTTTGGCCGTGTCTTTTGGTCCTTATAGTTTCGTCCGTTTTATGAATCGCTTGTTCTTTATCGCTTTATAACTTGTAATTTATCATTTGTTCATCGAGTTGTAATTTTCAAGTTAGTTTCCCTTTATCGAGTCAAAACCTCTTTCAAAAACCTTAGTTTTGTTTGGTTAGATGGTTGTGTCCCAATGCATGTAAGAGCGTAGTAAATCGCATGTTGTTTAAAGCAACATGGTCCGGTTTATGCTAATGCATGCTTTGGTGCGTAGCCCTATGTATAATTCGATGAGATTAAGTGAAAGCACACATCACGAGGAGTGACCCAAGCCCGTGAGTCATGTAAGCTGTGGGCCACCCCTCTTGTGCGCGGTTTCCTAGGCCGATTGGTCGTGTAATGTGTCGTGTACGGTTCTGTATGTAGCAATTGTATTTAGATCGAGTTGTATCTTTAATTTATTGTTGTGTCGGCATGAAATGCCTGGTTTGTAATAGGTAGATCCCAATGGCTCCCCCATTCCCCCTAAGCCTTGTTTGCTTTCGTTTATATGTTGCTTAGATCAATCAACCCACATGCTAAATTACAACTTTGACAAAGTTAGTTTAGTTGCATCTAAATCGACATAGAATTTGTTGTCACATGTTAGGGTTTAAAACGATGTTTGCATATCATATATCGTAGTAGCTATGACCTTGTTTGAAATCCGATACTTGACTTAGTAGAGGCCGTTACTGACGGGCGGGGTTAGGTGTCCTTATGGGCTTCCTAACACGTACCCTCATCCCTTACTCAAGATCTATGGTTTGTAGATCCGTCTAAATACCATTGGATTACGAGAGTCATTCAAATCGAGTGATATAA
Organism: Silene latifolia; assembly: GCF_048544455.1. NCBI lineage: Eukaryota > Viridiplantae > Streptophyta > Magnoliopsida > Caryophyllales > Caryophyllaceae > Silene > Silene latifolia. The sequence goes on from NC_133538.1 coordinate 288,351,385, forward strand.
GGTACAAGTCTTTATCTTTAATCACTCGTAGTCGATTGGCTTTATGCTTTTCGATGAAAGGTGTAAAGTTGACTTGAACGGTTCCAAGTTCCCAAAAAACTTGGTGGCGACTCTAATATGTCTTAATTCGATTCGAAAGAACCTCGAGTCGATTATGCCTAGTGTGGATCCCGCGGACGCAGATCCCGAGGGCCTTGTCCTGATTTGGCGACTCACGGGGGAAAAGAGGACTAGTTACACTTTGTTTCTAGGGTCTTTTCCTCCGAGGTGAAACTTGAAAAGAAAGTGTCGGAAAGTAAAACATTACTCATAGTGCTACGATTCATGCATAAACCCTTAAGGACTTGCCCGGGCCGTCCCAGTGTTTCTTCGTGATGTGTGGGGGGCGACGTCCCACTATGCTAGGAAGCTGCACATTGCTCGCTTCCACTTCACCTCGCGTGGTTCTTGATGGTGGGGACGATCTTCTAGGTACTCTACCTTAAGACACCTTGCTCTATAAGACCGCAAAAGGATGGAGGGCATATACCTTCTTGTAGAAGACTTGCCGAGACTTAGAGATGTCTAGGAGCATACATCCTTATAACATGAGAATGACAATGTGCAAATTGTTTTCCCGAGTCTTTTCGAAATTTTCCATGTCCTTTTCGAAACCGAACTTTTGAACAACTTACTTTCAAAATAGCATGGTTTTAAAAACGCGGAATGCTGCCCAAATAGGACTAGAATTTTCGGCCCAAAATGAGCTTTTATAGCCGGCATGCTGCCCATTTCAAATCTCATTTTCGAATCAATCTTTCGTTTTTCAAAATCAATCCAAGATGCCTCTCGAACCTCAACTAAGCATGAAATGCGTCGAGTCGTGTCCGGGTCATGGCCGTGTTAGGCCGGGTGTGTTTCATTCCAAGAGTTTAGAACACGGCCCTGTTGGGTCACCCAAGCTCACCTCTTGGGCTTTGAGTCATGTTGGTCGACCATTTGGTCTAGGATAGTCCACAGAAACCTCCAAGCTAGGCCCTTTAGGACATCACCCGAACCTAAGGACTATGTTGGTCCAATCACGGGTTTAGTCACACCGAGTCCAGTTTAGAATCGAGCTATGACAGCTTGAGTCATGTCGTCTTGTCGAGTCTAAAATGAATCAAGGTCTAAATCCAACCGTGAGTCGAACCTTTTGGTTAGTCAGTCTCGAGTCGAGTCTTTTCTTGAGTCGAGTTGGTGTCGTGTCCTTAAGTGTGCAGGGGCTCTTACTTTAAATATTGACTCGGTTCGGGGTTTTCTTGTAGAAAGGCCGCCCAAAACCCGACGTCAAGCAATGGAAGATGCTGTCAACAAGCTCACTGAGGCCGTGAACCTCATGATGACCCGAATGGATGCAATCGAATCTAAGCTGGGTGAAGATTCCCCTCCACCTCTGACTGATCTGGAGAAACGGTTCAAGTTCATTGAAGACCGTTTGAAACTCTCTCAGGGGAAGAACATTCACTATGAGAATGCTAGGGCCTATGCCCCGGTGCATGATAAGTTGCCCACGAACATGGTACTCACTGATATCCCAAAGTTTAAGGGCACAGAAGATCCAGTCCACCATGTTAAGGCCTATAAGGGGTACTTAGCACTGAAGGGAGTACCTGCTGACATGCTCTTTGAAATTTTCGCCCAATCTCTGGATGAACACCCGAAGGCGTGGTTCTATAATCTTGACCTCAAGAACTTCCCCACTTTCGAAGATATTACGGTGGAGTTCTGTAAGCACTATGCTGACAATGTTGAGATTCAAACCAACATAAGGACTTTGGAAGTGATGACACAGAAGGAGAAAGAGGGCTTTACTGACACTACTACAAAAATAGACGTAATGCAACATTTTGTTTGCAACACTTAGTGTTTATGTTGCAATTTTGAGTTAATTATGCAACACTTTATTAGAAAATGTTGCTTTTACCTGTATAGGGCATCACTTTAAAAAAAGTGTTGCATTATATTACTATAAGTGCAACATTTTAACACAAATGTTGCATTTTGTCGCAACACTTGAGCAACGCTATTGTCGCATACTCCTCTTAAAGTTTTTCATTTACGCCTTACTAGTTGTAAAACTGAAAATTAAGCGCCATTTTAATTTTTGGGTATACCAACCATCAAATGCTAAGTTAATAGGGAATAAAAAAAAATCTCTCATTCTTCTCTATCAAGAATTTAGAACACTACTGTTTCTTCTAAACTATGGTTTTCAGATATAATCCTTAATTTATTCTCTCATTCTCTAACCCTAACCTAGATATTCATTCAATTCCAATTAAGTATTTTAACTTTGGGATTCTGTCGAAGTCATAGTCGAAGTCATCCTTTTGATTCAACCAAAACGTCGCTCAGTATTATTGATTGGGATTCTGTCGACAGGTATGATACTCTAATTTCAATTATTTCTATTTTTTTTAACTATCAAAGTTTCATGGTTCAATTCATTATTCAATTGTTCTTTCATCTATTGCTTGATGCCTACATCTAATCATCTTCGTCAATCCTGTTAATTATTTTTTTTCCAGTTAATTTTATTTTTTTTATTGAATTTTAAGAGCGATATGATCATATAAATGATGCTATTGTTATTGATATGATTGTGACAATGTTGTTTGTTGAGTATATAGAACAGAAGGAAATGAATTCGACACGAAATCATTCTCATTTCATAGTAATAAAATCATAAGAAAATTGATTTAGGGGGAGGTTATAGGGGTATATGAGGGTTAAAATTGTATCACTGTAGGGGTAAAATTGTATTAAAATTTAGAAGGATTTTATGTATACTGGAGAAAACGAGGCAGAGAATCTGAAATGCATTTTGTGCGCTTGCTCGATGACCAAACCTTTGACATTATATCAACTTATGCAGTTATGCCCTTGATACTTTTGAATGTGGTTGCTCTATCCTTAGTTGTTCATTCTCTGATGATAATAATCTTTACTACTGTGTTGGCACATCATATGTTTTACCCGAAGAAAGTGTGACAACCAAGGTACTAAAGTGGATTTTTGTGGATCTTTGCTTTTGTTCCCTCTGTTTCTTTCTCATTTCATAGTAATAAAATCATAAGAGTTGTTTAGGGGAGGTTATAGGGTATATGAGGGTTGAAATTGTATTAGAATAGGGGTGAAATTGTATTGAAAGTTGATTATAAAATTTCAAGGATTATGCATACTAGAGAAAACTAGCACTAGTGCAGAAATGGCTTTTCTTTTAGATGAAAATTTCAAGGATTATGCATTCTTTTGAAAGTTAACCCTAACTAAGAAAATCATCCAATTTGAATGTGAGCATTGATCAGTGTAAGAGTAAAAGAAAGATCGTCATTATGGAGGATGTGTAGTCTTTAGATGTATTCTTATGTTTTGCGTGTTTTAATTGATCAGGCTAAGCACTACAAAGAAAGCAACGAGAAGTACTATCTGATTGCTCTCAGGTATCTACTTTGGCAGTTTTTTTTTCTTTTTTCGTTTTTCTTTTTTTTTTTTTTGCCAGGAGTATAAATAGTAACTTACACAGTACAAACTCGACTCATTGCTTATTCAACTTAGAACATTTAGAAGACACCACTTTAATTTAGGCGAAAAACATGTAATTTTTGAAAAAATAGCCATTTCTGAGACATAGCTGAGTATTCGGGATTCCGTGGAAATTTCTTGTCAGCTTATTTTTTTTGTGTTTGTGTCATTAAATCCTTGGATTTTTCATTTCATAGATTAAGTAAGTATAGCAAAATATGTGAGTCATCCAAGCATCTTTGTAGCAGCTTAACAATGTGAACATTAATTAATGAATGTTGAATCCAAAGCTTATCTGCTCTTCACCTAACAACTCAGAGTCAATCTCTTGTTTAAGTTTCAAGACATCCTCAGCTACCGAGACAACCTTTAAAAAACACAGTTAATCATCAATGAAAGAAAATAATCAATGATTTATAAATATTAAAGCCACGAGGGTAGTGTATTATTGATGTTGATGAATTCATGAGCATGGAAAGTATGAAAGTTTTGCTTCATTGTAAGTATATTCTGACTGTAAATATATTCTGACTTGTAAAATACAGTCAAGTACTCAAAAGTGCTATGTGTCATGCTCATTTGGAAACTTGTGATTTCAAGTAGTACCATTAAATTGTCGTCATATAGAGTAATCTATGATTAATATTTAGATGTGTATATTTCAAGATCTTATTTGTTGAATATTCCACTCATTTTTTATCTCAATACCACTCTTCATGTTATGACACTTGACTGCCACAAATCAGTTGTTCAAGCAAGTTAAGAGTAAAAGAAAGATCGTCATTATGGAGGATGTGTAGTCTTTAGATGTATTCTTATGCTTTGCGTGTTTCAATTGATCAGGCTAAGCACTACAAAGAAAGCAACGAGAAGTACTATCTGATTGCTCTCAGGTATCTACTTTGGCATTTTTTTTTCTTTTTTTTTTTTTTTTTGCCAGGAGTATAAATAGTAACTTACACAGTACAAACTCGACTCATTGCTTATTTTTTTTGTGTTTGTGTTATTAAATCCTTGGGAGTCCCCATTTTGGTTAAGCCTCATTGTGTGGACTTATATATGAACCACTTTTCTTGTTTGGAATTATATATGAACCAGTTTTCTTGTTTGCAATCATAGACAATTATTATTTAAATTTAAAATACTAAATGTATTATTTTTACATGCTTAAACAAATTAATGCCTAAAATTCTCATCATTCCTATCATTCTCCAAGCGATTCTTTGTTTTTACATGTATATGATTTGTGCTTATTTAATCCAGAATTCAGAGGATGAGGAATGATAGAAGTTGGATGTATATAGCTAGACGTTTGCCTGAGTTTGAAAATGGAGTCATTGAGTTCCTTAATGTGTCATTTTCTAAGGGTGTTCATGGGAGTCAAATAAGATGTCCATGTGAGAGGTGTATTAACCGATATTGGTTACGAAGACATGAGGTGTATGATCATTTAAAAGCATTCGGAGGCTGATCTTACTTTTGGCAGCCTAGGCATACCTTATAGTGACGTTCACAGTACTTGTTGGCTGAGATGGCTATGATTGTAGGCATACCTATTCGAGTGAGTATCGTACGCATATCACGTTACACTTATCTTTCTTTACCTTAATTGTATAGGTGAAGGTGGTGACGATCCGGAGGCTGATTCCTACATAATCGACGACGATATTTAGGGCTACTCATATAAGGTGATCTAGATGCCTCCTTGTTTGCTTTTTTTTTTATCATATGAATATCAGCTTGTGCTTGGTAATCTTTTATGACTTGCCTGCTTCAGAAACTTTACATGTCCATCGCTATTTCTATACTTATAACCGTGCTTGTAGTAATCTAATCTCTACTTGATGTACGTAATATGTTGTAAATTGACGTTCATAAGTGATTCCATGGTCAACTTTAATGGCTTGCTATTGTTGGTTCATATGCTGTTTATAACCCACATGATTAGCTGTTTGGCCATTTCTATGTTTATCAATTCACATAGCTTCTTTGTCTTAGGATTTAGGATAATAAACGTGAAAAGTGAAGTACGGGTTTAATTGCTATTGTTTTCTAATGATTTTTGGTAAAATTTGTTGTGGTTCGATTGTCGCTAAAAATTGTGCATCCAAGTCGTAAGTTATGGTTGAATTTGGTTATGTTAAGTAGGTAACGGATGGTTGTATATTATTAAATCCAAAGCGATGTATCATTCACAGTAGCCGTTGCTTAAACTTTCACTCATGTTGAATTGTAATAGAATCACTGATGGCCAGTAGCTAAATTTCCTCACCTAGCACTTTATTTCGTCTGACCATACTAATTCATGCTATAATGGTTATAATGCTTAATTAATTGCATTATGAGAACTATGTTTAGTGGTGTACTGGATGTGCGGTTGTAACATGAACATGGTAAGTTGAGTTTTGAATGATAGATGCTTGTCTTAGTTAAATTTTATCTTTGATGATGTACGCGCCCTCGGTATACGCTCGCGCTACGTGAAATGTTGGAGTCGTGCGTTGGTTTGTGTTGTTCAGGAACATGTTTGGTTCAATTTTCATACAAATGCACATGGACATGTTTTACTATGCGTGAAACTTAACAACAAGAATTCTGGTTTCTAATCGTGTTCCATTTTTTATGTTACAGGTTGCATTTGAGGTATTATTTTGCCGTGGGTTGATTTTCTGTTCGGGTGGCAACATACATATGGTCCAAAGTACAACAATGAAGACTTTTAATATAATAATCGTTACTCATTTGTTCTATTTAAACATTTGCTACATTTTTTCTACTTAAACATTTGCTAAGTTCTACTTTTGATTCTTTTTGGAAATGTAATGACATTCATTTTGAGACTGAATCTATTGTAATTTTGGAATGATTTGCAATTGAATGCACAATCAGTGAGAATTACAATTAAGTATTGTCTTTGGATAAAGTAGTAGTGTTGTATTTGTTTATTACAAGTGTTGTTATTGAACGTAACTAGTGTTGCGCTTGCAAAATAAAAATGTTGCATTTGTTTGTTATAAGTGTTGCTTTTCAACATGAAAAGTATTGCATTAGTTCAGGAAGTGTTGCTATTTTTTCACAAGAAGTGTTGCATTAGCAAATAAAAATGTTGCCTTTGAAATTGAAAAAGCGTTGCATAAACATAACAGCAACACTTTATAAAAGTGTTGTTTTAGTTTGAAAAGTGTTGCATTAAGTGTTGCAATGAGCTAATGCAACAAGACTTTATGTAGCACTTCATTAAGTGTTGCATAAACTCTAAAGCAACATTTATACGACATTATGCAACAATAGCGAAGTGTTGCTACAAGATCAAAATGTAGTAGTGTGAATTCCTCGCAAGATGGCGCGCTAAAAGCGTGAAACTAGCTAAGAAGCCTGATGAAGTTGAAATGGTAGATAAGTTCGTAAAGAATTTACGACCTGTTTACCGTAATGCTCTGAAATACCAGAATTTTGGCTCTTTCAAAGAATTGATAAGAATCGGGATAAAGGTAGAAGATGATGTCAAAAGGGCAGAGGCTGAAAGGCCGAAAGGGTACCAAGGGGCCTCATCGTCTAAGGGCAAGGCCCCAACAACGACCCATTTAGATGAAGGCATCAATCTCTTAGAAGGGCAATCGAAGAAGTCGCAGCGCCAAACACCCAGGGCATTCACCGATATCGGATGCACTTATACATATGCTCTCCAAAGGCTCATAGCTCAAGGAAAGCTGAAGCCTATTGGTCCAACTCCGGACCCTCCCGCTGATCAACAAGGTAAATGGTATAAACCAAATGCCTACTGTGCCTTTCATCAAGGGAAAGGCCATGATACTGAAAGGTGCTATCGACTGAAGCACGAAATTCAAGACATGATTGAGAACGGAACGCTCCCGATCCCAGCTGTTAAACCTAATAACATCACCAATCCATTTGGTGATCACACCAACTTTGTTTTTGTCGAAGACAATGTCGATTATTCCCATCTTATCCGCCCATGTCATTTGAAAGGGGTGTTTATCGGGAAAATATTTTTGGATTGCTCTGAATTCTTGCCAAACCCGAAGAATGAAATTCAAGTCGGGAGTCTTGCTCTAGAATGTTCTCCTCTCATTAACGAAGTTAATAAAAGACAAATCGACTCACCAATCTCCATCACTAGCGTAGATCCTCAGAGGACTACCTCAGGATGGGGGCAGACCATCAAAGGGATCAAGGACAAGAGTCGAGCATCTAAGATGACATCTGAACAAAGGAAAGCTCAAGACCAGATTTGAAAAATTATGAGTCGGGATCTGTTTTCTTTTTTTAGTCGAGTCGAGTCTAGGACTTTCTTTTCTTGAAGTTGAGTCGTTTGTCCCGCGATGACCTAGGGTGTGTCCTAGACATCGTTCCTTTGAGTCTGTTAAGCATTTGACATTCCAATAAAAGGTTGCAATTTCATTTCCCAATATGTCTTGTTTTCAATCCTCAATCATTCCGAAACATGATAAAACGCACAACACACTCAAAGGAATCCCTGGGGTAGAAATATGTCCCGTTTCAAAATGTAAGGTACACTAGGATCCCGTGTTTGATTCCTTTACCTATTCCATGTCTGGCGGTAGAAAACCTCCATCAAAACCAGGCTTATGACAGGCTTTTAGATGATTCTAGGACGAACCCGGACTAGCTCCTTGTTTTCCATATCGATGACGGAAAGCAAGCCTTTTTCCAACAAAATCATCCCATCTCGAAGAGAGAAGATATCAACCCGTTCTAACAAGGAATTGTTAGTTCTTACCCAAATTAGTTGGCGAAGCCTAGTTTTCAAGGTGTATCCATTTATGACTAAGAGAATGAATAGAAGATCATTTTCAAAGAAAGAAAAAGATGAAAAAGAATGAAAAAATGAAAAAAAAAAATGAAAAATGAAAAAAGATGAAAGAAAAAGAAAAAAGAAAAAAAGATGTTGAAGTTATTGCGGAATGCTTTTTGGTTGAATGTCGAAGTTACGGAAGCCAGAAGTCAGGTCAAGTACCCATAGTTGAAGTTTAATGGGCGAAGCCCAAAAGCGTAAGTAGTAACCTCTTTACCCCTAAGTCCTTCCTGAGACAGTTATAAGGAGAAAGTCGGGAATTTTGAGAATCATTCCGCTTGTGTTGTTACACCCAACCTTTAGGGTCCAGACATGGAAATTTGAACCCACATCATTTTTCAACCCATTTTCACTCAGGTTCATCATACCTGAGACACCATTTCCAACCACGTTATAAGCCATAGACCTTGGCCTTAGCACCACAAAACAAACCTTCAGAATGATGGTTAACCATTCCAACTTGTTATTACCAAGCTCCACATCCCAAAAGATTCAAGCCTTTTACACCTAACCCCAGACACGGGATTTAACGGTACCTTACAGGCTAGAATGGGATATGACATGATACCTTAGGTGAAACCTTCGAGTGTGTACACACAATCAAAATGCCATGTTTATGCACCATGATCGAACTACGTCGGATTTGATTTCGCTCCACGCGAATACGTAGGCAGTCCTTCAGAATAAGGGATTCAAGCCACTCATCAACCAAGTTGTCATCTTGTCGGTTTCTTACGGGTCTTAACCAAGTCCAAATGAAGCCACCTTTGTTTGAGTTGGTCTTAGTACTCGATGTAAGCTAGGATAAGGATATAGGTTCAGATGAGTAATGTCAAGTCTCGGAATGAGCTTTATCTAACGTTTTAGGCAAAGATGCTGAGTCACATAGATGCGGGTTTGTGTTGGGAACAGAAAATATGAAAAACCCGCTGAAAAGAAAGAAGGCGTGGAAGAAAAATAGTAAAAGCCCGCTGAAAAGAAAGAAGGCGGTGGCAAGAAATGATGAATAATCGCTGAAAAGAAAGGAGGCGAGGAGAAGAGTGGCAGAATGTTCCCAACAAGAGTGATGTGTGATGTCCAACTGTTCTTATAAAATCAGTCTGTGTTTAGTGTCGGGCGAAGCCAACGTTGTTGCTCTGTGAGTTTAATCCACCTTGTCAATGCCAAGTGATCTTGATCCCCATGTGCCCTCGGGAGCACGCCCATGCCATACGATATCTCCGTCCCAAGTTCGACGACCTTGTGATTACCATTTGACATCTTTTGGCATCAGAATGGCCAATTTACCTTTCTACCCCCAGCAAGTCCATATTTGAATTAAAGCCCGTGCACACTTACGGTTTTATTTTCTTTTTTGTTTTACGGTAGCGGGCTACGCCCACGTTGTTTACGAGTCATACAGAGCGTCTGTGTTGTATTTCATGCTCACCCATCATGGTTTGATTTCAAAAATTCCAAAATAACAAAAATTTCAAAATTTTTCAAAATTTCAAAATTTCAAAAACTACCTTTTGCGAATTGCGGATAGATGATCCAAGTAATAGAATCTTTGCGGGTCGATGACCCAATCATTCAGTAATAGAATCTTTGCGGGTCGATGGCCCAACATACCAAGTGATGTCAAATTTAAACTTCGGGTCGATGGCCCAATTATTCAAAATTTTCAAATTCAATTCTCGGGTCGATGACCCAGTATTTCAAATAATCCAATTTCAAGATCGATGATACAAATGTGCTTATGTGATGATTATTGCTAGTACATTTTCTATGTTTCAAATATAGCAGGATATGCTTCAACTGGGGGCTCTAAAGTCTTCGACTTTAGAGCCATTGCAAACTGGGGGCTCTGAAGCCGTTGGCTTCAGAGACCATTATCAAGATGAAAAGGATGACATCCACTCAGAATTCAATTCATTACAAGAGTATGAAATGGAAGAATTCCGTAGCTGAAAGCAAATGATGAAAGTGGCGGCAACCTCCTTGGAAAGTCCCGTCCCATTCGGACAAGCGCCAGCAGATGATAAATTTTGGGCAAATGTCAGCAGATGATGAATTTTGGATATACGCCAGCAGATGATAAACTTTGGGCATGTGTCAGCGATTCCGAACTACGACGGGATTGATTCCGTCTTTAAACGGATACGTAGGCGCCTAAGGATATGGCTCAATCCACCATATATGCAATTTATGGGTCGACGACCAATGACGATAATTTGACACAACAGAAGCAAGAGTCAATCCCTAACGAAGTTTCAGGTATGATCTCTTCTTATGGCTGGCGAGCTTATATACGCAAGTCTAATGGACTATAAACGACCCGAAGAATCCTCAGGTCGAAAGGGACCTGGGGTATACTTTGACTTTCGCCTTGTCCAAGCCTCAGTCAAAGTGGGGGCTCTGTAGATACCCGTATCCGTCGATATTGGAATTTATAGAGAACCCGACAAACACCCGATGATGATAGGACACATGTATTCTTTAGTTGTCATTGTCATTATTTGGAGCTCGTTTTACGATGTAGAATGGGCGTCGTCGATGAAGTATTTTATTAATTTAAATGATATTTAAATTAATGTTTTTTTTAAGTGAGTTCATTTTATTAATTTAAATGATATTTAAATTAAAGTTTTTTTAAGGTAAATTCAATTTATTTTATTTTATTTTGAATTTATTTTCCCAAGTTTATTTTATTGAAAATAAAATAAATATTTGATTTGAAAAATCATTTGGTGAGTATATTTGGTTTGAAAAATCATTTATTTTAATGTGTTAATTGATTTGAAAAATCGATTTGAAAATCGAAAAGAACTCGTTTTGAACATGCGTTTTTGAGCTCGATTATAGCTCGATTTTTGAGCCCGTTTCCTTTACGAGTTGCCACGAATCTCGAGTACACTAACCAACCTAAGCCTCTACCCATCCAACCCAGTTCGAACCCCCTTAACCACGGCCCAAATCCCATCCCAAATCACCCCCAACAGCCCGCATACAAACAGCCTACCCTCTGTTCTGCGTGATGAATCCCGAGCCCAAAACCCGCTCCAAATACCACCAAAACCCGTGCCCATTAACCCTAACCCATACCCTAATATCCTACCCATACTACCTTACCTTAATCACCAAGAAAAACCCCCAAACGAACCCTAGAAAACCCCCCAAAAGCTGCTGGACAGCAGCTATGTTCAGCCGAGCCCGTCTGCCTCTCCTCCCTTTTACCCTACTTTAACTCCTTATAAATACCCACCCTTCACCATACATTCATTCCTCTAAGTTCTCCATACATCCTACCTTCACTCACAAGCTTTAAACCTCAGAAACGAACCCTAATTGCCTCTCAAAAACCTTCCACAAAACCGACATCCAAACTGGAACAGTTTGTGTGTCCTCTTCGAAAAACAATTCGTTCCTCCTTCAAACCTCCATCAAAACTCGAGTTTCTTGTTCCTAATTAACCACATAACATCCATCTACACATTAGACAAAGATTTACGAGCCAAATTGCCCTTGAGAGTACACGAATTCCCTCGAAAAACAGAGTGTTATACACTCTGTTTTCGCGGTTTGTTCCTGTCTGTCCAGTTCTGTTTGTGCTCGTTTTTCGTGCCCAATAACTCAAAAAGAGCAGGGGTTTCTTTAAGATCTCTGTTCTCCTCTCTTTCTAGTTTTCAAAACATCTTTTAAATCGAATTTTCATCGTGAAACGAGGGAGAAATCGCTGTTTGAAAGTTGCTGTCCAGATTCGATAAAAACGCGTGTTTGCTTTGTTTCTTCGTCGACGACGGCCTCTCGAGATAAAATCTACTATCGATTACGACCCAAGACGGTGTCAACGATACATGTAGGTTGAGGGTGCATCGAATCCTCCTCTTTCTCCTTTTTTTATTTCGTTTTTATGTTTGTTTTTATTATAGTGTTTTTTGTTTGTTTATCGCTTTTTATTTATCGTTTAAATTAACTATGAAACTAGTTTAGTCCGAGTATGAGTTAAAGAACCACCATGAACACCCGCGTTGACTTGAGATGGAAAAATAAACCGCTACATCAGTCGGTCGTACACCCCCGTCTCATTTACATATCCTCGTGTTCAAGGTAGGGCATAAATAAAACGAATTTCTAACTTCGCTCCTCGTTTTTGACCCTTTGTTTGTCTCGGCCAATTCGACCCACCTTAGGACCCGTTGCATGTTAGTATGACTTCTGATTGTTAACATATAACTTATTTAGATGACATTAGATCAATTTAATAACCTAATTAGTGTGGACAAGGCCCTCGGGAACTGCGTCCGCGGGATCCACACTAGGCATAATCGACTCGAGGTTCTTTCGAATCGAATTAAGACCAATTAGAGTCGCCACCAAGTTTTTTGGGAACTTGGAACCGTTCAAGTCAACTTTACACCTTTCATCGAAAAGCATAAAGCCAATCGACTACGAGTGATTAAAGATAAAGACTTGTACCCTATATCACTCGATTTGAATGACTCTCGTAATCCAATGGTATTTAGACGGATCCACAAACCATAGATCTTGAGTAAGGGGTGAGGGTACGTGTTGGGAAGCCCATAAGGACACCCAACCCCGCCCGTCAATAACGGCCTCTACTAAGTCAAGTATGGATTTCAAACAAGGTCATAGCTACGTACGATGTATGATATGCAAACGTTGTTTTAACCCTATCATGTGACAACAATTTCTATGTCGTTTTAGATGCAACTAAACTAACTTTGTCAAAGTTGTAATTTAGCATGTGGGTTGATTAATCTAGCAACATTCAAACGAAACACACAAGGCTTGAAGGGGAATGGGGGAGCCGTTGGGATCTACCTATTACAAACCAGGCATTTCATGCCGACACAACGATAAATAAATTACAACTCGATCTAATTACAATTGCTACATACAACTCAAAACACGACACAAAACACACGGCCATTGGGCCTTGAAAACCGTGCACATGAGGGTGGCCCACGGCTCACATGACCCACGGTCCTTGGGTCACTCCTCGTAATGCGTGCTCGCGCTTAATCTCATCGAATTAGACATAAGGCTACGCACCAAAGCATGCATTAGCATAAACCGGGCCATGTTGCTTTAGACAACATGCGGTTTACTACGCTCCTACAAGCATTGGGGAACAACCGTCTAACCAAACAAGACCAAGGTTTTTAAAAAGGTTTTGACTCAATAAAAGAAAGCTAACTTGAAAAAAATACAACTCGATAATAAACGATAAATTACAAGCTAACAAACGACAAAGAACGAAAGGTAAGAAATAAAGCGAGACAAAGAAAGACGTGGCTAACCCCACGGCCTAAAGCCACGGCCAAGATAAAGCCAACCTAGTTCCTAAGTTAGATTCATTGGTTAGATCGAATGATTGCGAAAAGGGATAGGAAACAAGTTAGAAAATGAGTTAAAGACGATGTCGATTGATTGTCGCGCAAGGGTGCATTCTACACGGCCTAAAGGGTCTAATTAGGTCAAATTCGCTAATTAATTTAACTCATCGAGTGTCAATAAGAAGGTGCTAATCACGCACTCTTATACTAGCGAGAAATTAGGTGAAAGAGAGAGATGCATTCAATTATTTATAGAATCGTCGATTGATTTTATAACTTACGTCGAAGCCACCTATCGTGTCTAATTAGATTATTAAATTAATTTAAAGTCATCTAAATACGACATAGGTCAACAATCAGAGGTTAAACTAACATACAACGGGTCCTAGGGTATGTCGATTTGGCCGAAACAGTAAAGGGGTCGAAAGCGATGAAAGTTAGACAACTCGTTTTATTTATGCCCTACCTTGAACACGAGGATATGTAAATGAGACGGGGGTGTACGACCGACAGAAGTAGCGGTTTCTTTTCCCATCTCAAGTCAACGCGGGTGTTCGTGGTGGTACTTTAACTCATACTCGGACTAACTAGTTTCATAGTTAATTAAAACAAACGATAAACAAAACGAAAACAAACAAAAAACAAACTATAAAAAAGGCATAAAAAAACGAAATAAAAAAAGGAGAGAAAAGGGGATTTGATGCACCCTCAACCTACATGTATCGTTGACACCGTCTTGGGTCGTAATCGATGGTAGATTTTATCTCGAGAGGCCGTCGTCGACGAAGAATAAAGCAAACACGCGTTTTGGAAAGTTTCTGGACAGCGATTTTAAAACAGTGATATCTCCCTCGTTTCACGACGAAAATTCGATTCGAAAGATGTTTTGGAAACTAGAAAGAGAGGAGAACAAGGATCTTAAAGCAACCCCTGCTCGTTTTGGGTTAATGGGCACGAAAAACGAGCACAAACAGAACTGGACAGACAAGAGTAAACCGCGAAAACAGAGTGTTATTTCACTCTGTTTTTCGAGGGATCTCGTGTACTCTCAAGGGCAATTTGGCTCGTAATTCTTTGTCTAATGTGTAGATGGATGTTATGTGGTTAATTAGGAACAAGAAACTCGAATTTTTATGGAGGTTTGATGGAGGAACGAGAGGGTTTTCGAAGGAGACACACAAACAGTTCAGTTTGTGTGTCGGTTTTGTTTAGGGTTTTTGGAGGATGTTTAGGGTTTGTTTCTGAGGTTTAAAGCTTGTGGGTGATGGTAGGATGTATGGAGGACTTAGAGGAATGAATGTATGGTGAAGGGGTGGTATTTATAAGGAGTTAAAATAGGTTAAAAGAGAGGGAGGCAAATCGGGCTAGCTCACGGATGGCTGCTGTCCATCGATTTTTGTGAGGGTTTGAGGAGGGTTTTCTTGGTGATTAAGCTAGGATAATATGGGTAGGATACTAGGGTATGGGTTAGGGTTAATGGGTACGGGTCTTGGTAGTGTTTGGAGCGGGTTTGGGCTCGCGAATTGAGCTGCAAAACAGGGCATACGGGATTGGGTTGCGGGCTGCTTGTGAGGGGTTTGGGACGAGAATTTGGGCTGCTTTGGTGAGGGGTTCGAACATGGGTTGATGGGTATTGGTCTAGGTGGGTTAATGTACTCGATATTCGTGCCAATTCGCAAAGGAAATGGGCTTAAAAACCGAGCTAAAATCGAGCTCAAAACACACGGTTAAAAACGAGTTCTTCGCTTTTAAAATCGATTTTTCAAATCAATTAATAAATTAAAATAAATGACTTTTCAAATCAAATATACTCATAAGATGATTTTTCAAATCAATTATTTATTTTATTTTCAATAAAATAAACTTAAGAAAATAAATTCAAAATAAAGCTTTAATTTAAATATCATTTAAACTAAATAAAAAAATGAATTCACTTAAAAAAACATATTAATTTTAAATATCATTTAAAATAACAAAATGAACTCACTAAAAACATTAAAATAAATATCATTTAAATTAACAGAATGAATTCACTAAAAAAACATTAATTTAAATATCATTTAAATTAATAAAATACTTTATCGACGACGCCCATTCTACCTCGTAAAACGAGCTCCAAATAATGACAATGACAACTAAAGAATACATGTGTCCTATCATCATCGGGTGTTTGTCGGGTTCCCTATAAATTCCAATATCGACGGATACGGGTATCTACAGAGCCCCCACTTTGACTGAGGCTTGGACAAGGCGAAAGTCAAAGTATACCCCAGGTCCCTCTCGACCTGAGGATTCTGCGGGTCGTTTATAGTCCATTAGACTTGCGTATATAAGCTACTTGACCATAAGAAGAGATCATACCGAAACTTCGTTGGGGGATTGACTCTTGCTTCGTTGTGTCGAAATATCATCGTTGGTCATCGACCCATAAATTGCATAAATGGTGGGTTGAGCCTTATCCTTAGGCGCCACGTATCCGTTTCGACGGAATCAAACCGCGTCGTAGTTCGGCCACTATCGACACATGCCCAAAGTTTATCATCTGTGGCGTTTGTCCAAAATTCATCATCTCACGACATTTGCCCAAAATTTATCATCTGCATTGGCACTTGTCCGAATGGGACGGACTTTCCAAGGAGGTCGCCGCCGCTTTCATCATTTGCTTTCACCTACGGAATTCTTCCATTTCATACTCTTGTATTGAATTGAATTCCGAGTGGATGTCATCCTTTTCATCTTGATAATGGTCTCTGAAGCCAACGCCCAGAGCCCTGATTTAGTAATGGCTCTAAAGTCGAAGACTTTAGAGCCCCGATTGAAGCATATCCTGCTATATTTGAAACACAAAAACGTACTAGCAATAACCATCACATAAGCACATTTGGATCATCGATCTTGAAATTGGATCACTTTGAAATCTTGGGTCATCGATTCAAAGTTGAATTTGATAATTTTGAATAATTGGGCCATCGACCCGAAATTTGTATTTGAAAATTTTGAGTGATTGGGTCATCGACCCGAAAATTGAATTTGAAAGACTGGGTCATCGACCCAAATTTTGAATTTGAAATGAATCACTTGGATGCTGGGTCGTCGACCCAAAAAGTTTTTGAAATTTTGAAAGTTTTTGAAATTTTGAAATTGAACCTTGATGGGTGAGCATGAAATGCGACTCAGACATTCTATACGACCGGTAAACAACGTGGGCGTAGCCCGCTACCGCAAAACAAAAAAGAAAATAAAACCGTAAGTGTGCACGGGCTTTAATTCAAATATGGACTTGTCGAGGGTAGAAAAAGTAAATCGGCCGTTCCGGCGCTCCCCAAAACGCGATAGATGTGCGAAAACCCGATGCATCGTGCCAAAGATTGGTGTGAGCTGGGGCGGGCCTAAGAGGTGCGCGACCCAAGGCCAACACGGCTTAGAAAAAACGGCATCCTAGGGGTGTCATCCTAGATGCTTCCTTCCCTTATACTTTCTATATATAAGGAAGAGCTGTATTGCCAAATTTATTCTGCTTTCTTCCAAATAACATAAATCATTATGAATAATCTAGCGAGTGCTATGCGAGCGTGGGAGACAGAACTTCATCGGGCGCAGAGAGACAAGAATTAAAGACCGCTCAATCGGCGCAATTACTTCCCTTACGCTGGATCCCCCTTCAACTGCGTTGTTGGAGCACCGCCTTAGCTATTGGGATCCTCTCGAACCATGTCTTTGCTTTTCCCGAGGGGGAGATCGCCCTCTACCCGAAGAGTTTTCCGCCCGGGAGGATGGGATCGAGGCCATACGGCTATACCTAAATTTCATTCGGGGTGGCGTGGAACATATCTAGGCGCCTTGGCCTTTCCAGGACGGAGTCTGAGGGGATAGTTACTGGTGACGAAGTCAACCTTTTTGCTATCCATCGGAAATTTTGTATCTTGCGAAACAGTACTTTACTGCCAGCGTATTGCCGCAGGGCCTTTGGATTGATCATGCTTCACCTCTATGTCTTCGAAGGTAGAATGAACAGGACAACTTGTGTAGGACAAGCGAAGCTTTTGTCCATTGTGTCTCAGATGGAGACGGGACATAACCCTTCCTGGATTATTCTTGCTGAAACTCTCCGGGGTTTAGATGCTAAGAAAATGAACCCTGGTACTGATTGGTCGGGATGCTCCCGTCTGTTGCAGGTAACAAAATCTATTCTCCTGATTTCGCATCCTTGATTAATTTTCCTTTATCACAATTCTTGCCACGTTTTTGTTGCATTCTGCCACGATTTTGTCACGATTTTTTGCGTTGCATTCTCGCCACAATTTTGTCAGATTCGCCACGATTTTTGTGTGATTCCGCCACGATTCCTGCCACAATTCCGTTTTTTTTTCCTTCTTTTTCTTCTTTTTTTTTTTCTTTCGTTTTTTTTGTCACGTTTTTTTTTTTTTTTTTTTTTTTTTTTTTTTTTTTCGTCTCTTTTTTTTCTTTTTTTTTTTTTTTTTTTTTTTCGTCTTTTTCATGTTTTCTTTTTTCTCTTTTTTCCAGGTGTGGCTTTGCGAGAGATTTTGGCTCTTTGCCCCGCCGCGTGAGCCCAACTCGTATCTCGCTCGTATGCTGACTATGCGTGCCAAGCGATATGAAGACGAGCATCAAAATGACCTTGCATATTGGCGAAACAAACTGACAGGAGGGGAATGTCGCCCTCTTTGCTGGTTCATGCCTTGGCTTCGCCTCAAATCCTTTACTATCCTTTCGGAAGATGACAAGACCAGACGTTTGCAGCTACTGGGGTTAGAGAGGTCTATTCACATTTACCCTGACCGCGTCCTGCGTCAGATGGGCCGCAGACAAACAATTCCCAAGTGTGAGGCTGTTCTGGGACGAGCAAGGGAGCTGAATTCCTCTATATGTGATGATTGGCTCCAGAGGTGGCACCAAAGGCGTCTTTGGTACGTATCTGCGCGCCCTCAGACTACCTGGGTATCCCCGTCTTATACTAAATGGCTTAAAGAGAAGACCGAATCAGGTAAGGATTTGTGTCGGAAGGATGAGCTTGTCGACATCAAATATTATGACAAAAGCAGAAGCAGTCGCGACTTCTTTGTTAACGATCTTTCGTCTGCATCTGGACCTGAAGCTACGACTGAGAAGACTCTAAGATCGACTCACAGCGACAGGTGTGTGGAAACGGTTGGGTTCAAAGGCACACTCGGGCTCAGCCTTAGAAGGGAGGCTTGGTCCTCGCTTGAGTGTAAAAGATAGGCTGGGCCCTCGGGAGGAAATGATGATCCCTCCTAAGAAGCGCGCTAGACAGAACACAACTACCCCTCCCCCACAGGAGCCTCGGTCACGTGACCCAAAAGGCAAAGGGAAAAAGAAGATGTAGGAGCCTTCGACTCCAAATATATTACTTGATAATACTACTTATTATTTGTTGCTAGTTGTTTTCTCTTTTTTTTTCTTTTGAAGGATGTAATGGGCATCGCCCGATCTTTAAAAGGACTTACTATCTATTAAAAGTTCCAGTTTCTGCATAAAATTTCATTTTATTCAAGGAAGGGTCGGTTGTACTCTTTTAAAGAGCTGCCTACGTATCTGTTATCAACAGAATCAAACCGAGCTCGTAGTTCCACAAAACAAACGTGCTACAATCATCGATTTATAACGCGCAAAAAAAGCAGCGAAGCAAAGTGCCGCGGCCTAGACTCGCTCACGAGCACTGCAATTCAAAATTTTATTTTACGACATTGAGAATGAGTTCTACGGATAGTATTTCTTCAGTTGATCCAAATTCGTCGGATTCGCAAAGTCATTTCCATCTAGATCATCGATCGATTGCGCCTCCCGATAATATCTTCTTTACTGTAAGGACCGCCCAATTTGGCTTGAATTTTCCCCTCGGGTCGATCGGTAGTAAAGCGCGCACAGACTTTAGGACCAAATCCCCATCCTTTATTCCTCGAGGTTTCACCTTTTTGTTAAATGCCCTTTGTATCCTTTTCTGATAGAGTTGAACATGGTGTAATGCATTTAACCGTCGCTCGTCGAGCATGACCAAGGAATCGTACTGGCTTGTAGCGATCGACCCAGGGACGACTTTCTAACAGGATCCTTAAAGAAGGTACCTCTAATTCGATAGGTGAACCCGCCTCCATCCCATACGTTAAATAGAACGGAGTTGCTCCTGGTCGTGCGAATAGACGTTCAGATCCCCATAGTGCGAACGGTATCTTTTCCGGCCATTCGCGATAATTGTCGGTCATCTTTTCCGAGGATCACGGTGATTGTCTTGTTGGCGGCTTCCACCGCACCATTTGTTTGAGGTCGATACGGCGACGACTTGTGGTGTTTGATTTTATACTTTTCAAGTATTACGGCAGTTTCAGCCTAGAAGTGAGTGCCATGATCGCTAATGAGCTCATGCGGCACCCCATATCTGCAAATGATTTCATTCTGAATGAACTTTGCTACCTGCTTTGCTTGTAGAACCTTGTACGATTTCACTTCCACCCACTTCGTGAAGTAATCGATGGCGACTAACATGAAGCAATGCCCATTGTTCCAGATGGGTTGACCTTTCCGATAATGTCGATTCCCCACGTTGAGAAAGGCCATGGTGATGTCAGAGTATATAACAGTGACGGTGGCACATGTTGTATGTTTGCGAAGATTTGGCAATTATGGCAATGTTTGACATATTGGCGACAATCTGTCTCCATCGTTGTCCAATAATACCCTAGTCTCATGATTTTACGAACCAGCATATGGGCATTCATGTGTGGGCCACACTCTCCGTCATGGACTTCTTCCATGACTCTTTTCGCAGTTGGTGAGTCTATGCATCGCAGGAGGATATTTTGCGCGGTCTTTTTGTACAATTGTCCGTCATTGGTTCTAACGAACTGAGCGGCTAGCATTCGAATAGCGCGCTTTCCGCGGTTATCCATGTCGGGTGGATACTCTTCTGATTCTTTAAATTTTAGAATAGCATGATACCAAGGTTCGGCCTCGGTTTCTTCTGTGTCTCCGATTACATTAACATAAGCAGGTGACGATCTTCGTTCGACACATATCGGCATAGTATCCATATGATCGGTATGTTGATCGAGCGACTAGCTTTGATAGTGCATCAAGAACCGGTTTTCGTCTGCGGGAGGTGCACGTACTTGACCTCGGCGAACAACTTTTCTAGTTCTTCGATTTTTGCTTGGTACGGAGCCAAGCTATCACTTCGGGTTTTCCACGTCCCGGCCACTTGATTGATCACTAGTGACGAGTCCCCATGTACTACGAGCTTTTTGATGCCTAACTCGAGAGCACTGTGCAAACCGAGTAGGCATGCTTCATATTCAGCCGCGTTATTAGTGACGTTAAAGTCCAACTTGATCGAAATGGGAACATGTTCACCTTCTGGTGAAATGAGAAGAACTCCTATCCCGTATCCCCTATAGTTCGATGCTCCATCAAAATAGAGGTCCCATGTATCATTGTCTATGTGAACGATATCTTCGTCGGGAAACGACCATGTATCCACAACCTCAGTTTCTTCTATCGGATTATCCGCCAGGAAGTCTGCAACCGCCCTTCCCTTTATCACTTTTAGGGGTACATATTTCAGGTCGAACTCGGAAAGCATTAAAGTCCATCTTGACACCCTGCCGTTTAGAACTGGTTTTTCAAACAAGTATTTGATTGGGTCCATCTTCGAGTGGATGCAGACACTATGACTGAGCATGTAGTGCCGTAACTTCTTTGTCGCCCATACTAAAGCCAAACATGTCTTTTCGAGTTGAGTATACTTGATTTCATACTCCAAGAACTTTTTACTAATGTAGTAAATCGCTCTTTCCTCTTTATCGATCGTGCCTGAGCAAAGATTGCCCCCATTGCAGTATCCGTGACTGTAAGATACAACAAAAGGGGTAACCCAGCCGTTGGTGGGCTAAGCACGGGAGGGGAAGATAGTATTTCTTTGATCTTATCGAACGCGGCTTGGCAGTGATCATCCCATACGACGTGTTCCCCGACCTTCAATTTCTTGAAAATTGGCTCGCATATCATAGTTAGCTTTGCCACGAACCGACTTATATATTGGATTCTTCCCAGGAAACCTCGAATTTCCTTCTCGGTTTTCGGGTGAGGCATTTCCATTATAGCCTTTATTTTTGATGGGTCCACCTCGATGCCACGGTGGCTAACGATGTGACCCAACAGTTTCGTTTAGGATGTGACTCGAATGCTCATTTTTGTGGATTCAACCTCATGTTATACTTGCGCAGTCGCTCGAAGAATTTGCGTAACGTACCAAGGTGGCCATCACGCTCCTTTGACTTGACAATCATGTCGTCGACATAAACCTCGACTTCCTTGTGCATCAAATCATGTAACAATGTTGTCGCGGTCCTCTGGTATGTAGCCCCTGCGTTTATCAACCCAAAAGGCATTCTTTGTGTAGCAATAGGTTCCCCATTGCGTTCAACGCTGTGATCTTATGCATATCTTCTACCGCCATCTTGATCGATTATAACCGGCGTATCCATCCATAAAGGATAGTAACGCGTGTTTTGCCGTGTTGTCCACCAGGATGTCGATGTGAGGTAATGGGAAATCGTCCTTCGGACTTGCCTTGTTTAAATCCCGGAAGTCAACACAAACCCGAACTTTACCATCTTTCTTTGGTACTGGAACAACGTTAGCCACCCGGTCGAGTATTCGACACTTTGATGAACCCGACTTTGAGTTGCTTGTCGATTTCTTCTTTGACCTTCAAAGACCAATCTGTGTGCATTTTGCGTAGCTTCGCTTGATCGGCTTATACCGGCTTGATTGGGATCTGTGCTCTGCAATTTCCCTATCAATGCCCGACATGTCTTTGTAGGACCATGCGAAAACATCTTTGAACTCATGCAACAAATCAATGAACCCCTGTCTTTCGGTGGAACTTAAAGTAGTTCTATTTTAAGCTCTGTGGTTCTAAGGTTGAACCTACATTGATAGTTTCGGTATCTTCGATGATCGAAGTTTTCTGTTCGTACTCTTCCAACCCTTTTATCAATTGTAGAGGTGGTTCCATTTCTTCTTCTTCTTCTTCTTCGACCAACTGTTCATCCTCGACCTCGGTCTCAATGTCATTATTAAAACAATCATTTTCAAAGTTTGAATTGCAATGTAAGTAAGACAAGTCGTAAACAAACTGGTTCATATTATTATTGATTTGAAATTGCGCGAAATGCGCTAACATTTGAGCCAACCGATCGAACTCGGTGGCGAGATAGGGGTATTCGGGACAGGCCCAGGAATACCACCATTAGGAAAAGGTGCATAGGAAGGAAAGCTAGGGGGAGGGTATTTTCAACACCGACTCCTTAGACTCGATCTTAGGACCTATCTCGAGACTTAGACTCCGACTCGGACTCGGACTCGAGAATCGGTAACATCATTTGGCTTCAACATCTCTCCTTCTCCCGTTGTCAACTTGAAAAGAAGTCCTTTGTTGTCAGTCCACTTGATTGTTTTCCGCCATCCCGTGTTGGTCCTAAGAGGATCCACATCGGTGATGAGGGTAGATGGGTCGAACCGCTCGCTTCTCAGGATCATGCTTACCAAATCTTCGTTTGGTATTGGTGATTTCTTCTCTTCACCGAAAAGGAGACCCATAGCTTTTCTCGTCATTTATTGGATCCGGTTTGGTTTCTACTGGCATCACGGTCGAGAATGTCTTGGGGATGTAGTAGCAATCTTGGAATACTTCGATTCCTGGGACCATAAGGTTCTTCTTTGGGTCAAAGATAGGTTCGGGAAGTCCATGCAAGGGAGTTCTTCCCCAGCTTTCACGAAGTGACCATTGAGAGTTAGGTGATACAGTCCCATTTTAATACCTCGATCTTCGATCGTTCTTCCCCTCTTTTCCCGTAGATCTTTCTCAGTGGGCTCATATCCAAGCCCGAAGGTTACTCCTTTGGCTACGGGTGGTTTCAACTCGAAAGCCTCCTCCTTTCTAGGATATAATGAGAAACCGAAGTACTTCCCAGTTTTGAGAATCACCTCGCAGACATGACTTCCCGTATATAGATCCATATTTTCGGAGTTCAGCTCGATCATGTTGACAATCTCGAAACCACATGCGTCATTAGTAGCTTCGACCCTTACTTTAGAAGTAATGTCTCCTCCTCGCCCGCGAGAATTGGCGTGGCGTCAATGGTGACGGTCTTGCCATTGAGTGGGACCTTGATTTTTCGATGCAGCGTTGATGTTACGGCCTTGCAAAGCATGGATCCGGGCCTTCCCAACAATAAGTTGAAGGATGAGCATATGTCAATCACTTGGCAGCTTATTTTCTTTTCCACTTGCCCATCCGTACTACTAGGTCGACGAGTCCACTCACTCGACGCACAAAGTGCCATCGAATGCCCGAATGTCTGCGTAGTGGGGATGAAGTCATTCTTCTCCAATCCCAGAATATGCGCCGTTTCGGAGGGAGTACGTTGTGGTGATCCGTCGTCAACCAAGGTCATAGGGATATGCTTGTTGAGACACACGGTAGCAATATAGAGGGCCAGGTTATGTCGAGGCCCGAACGGCGGCAGATCTTCGTCGGAGAATGTCACACCGTTGGTAATCGAGGCCGATTCTCGGGCGATGTGGGTGACCATATCCGCAGGAGTAGTATTTGACGACACGGTCATGTTCATCAAAGCTTGCAACAAAGCTTGACGATGCTCGAAAGAGCTCAAGATAAGTTGCCAGATAGATACGTCGGCCTTAGTCTTTTGGAGTTGCTTGATGAGGGAAGCCTCGGAGGTCGACCCTTCACCAAGAACTTCGACCACTGCCGGCTCCTTTTGAGGTGCCTTACTCGGGGTATTCTTAGCTTTCTCCACACGATATGGGCGTCCGGATCTAGTCAAATGGTTTGACTCTAGGGCATCTTGCCTCACCTTTAAGATTTCTTCTTGGGTGTGAGGAATTGTCGCACCTTTGACGAGGTAAACATCATCCTCGTCATCGGCCCAAACGCCATTGATTTCATTGCCGCTTCGGAGTATGTAAGGAGTACAATCGACAACAAAATCCCCGAATGTAATCTCGTTTCTCGAGCTTGGTAGGAATTTGGAGCAATCCACGAATATTCTTCCGACGAAAACCCCTTTCAGACGACATGGGCGAATCAAGTGAGAGTAATCGACACTATCTTCGGTAGAGACAAAGTTAGTGTGGTCGCCAAACGGATTGGTTACGTTGTTAGGCTTTATGGCCGGGATTGGGAGCGTTCCGTTCTCAATCATATCTTGAATTTCGTGCTTTAGTCTAAAGCACCTTTCGGTATCGTGTCCCTTCCCTTGATGAAAGGCACAGTAGGCATTCGGTTTGTACCATTTGCCTTGTTGTTCGTGAGGTGGGTCCGGAGTTGGACCAATGGGCTTCAACTTTCCTTGAGCCATGAGCCTTTGGAGAGCATAGGCGTAAGTGCACCCGATATCGGTGAATACCCTCGGAGCTTGGCGCGGAGGCCTTTTGATTTGTCCATCTAAGAGATTGACGGTTTCAACAAAGTGGGCCGTTGCGGGTGCTTTTGCTTTAGATGACGAAGCCCCTTGGTATCCCTTTGGCTTCTCGGCTTCAGCAATTCGGACATCGTCCTCTACCTTTATCCCGATCCTTATCAATTCCTTGAAAGAACCAAAATTTACGGTACTTTGAGCATTACGGTAAGCAGGTCGCAAATTCTTCACGAACTTATCTACCATTTCGACTTCATCGGGCTTCTTAGCTAGTTTCACGCTTTCAGCGCGCCATCTTGCGAGGAATTCAGTAAAACCCTCCTTCTCCTTTTGTGTCATAACCTCCAAAGTTCTTATGTTGGTTTGAATCTCAACATTGTCAAGCATAGTGCTTACGAGAACTCCACCGTAATATCTTCGAAAGTGGGGAAGTTCTTGAGGTCAAGATTATAGAACCAAGCCTTTGGGTGTTCACCCGGAGATTGGGCGAAAATTTCAGAGAGCATATCAGTAGGTACTCCTTGAGTGCTAAGTACCCTTTATAGGCCTTAACATGGTGGGTGGATCTTGGTGCCCTTGAACTTTGGGATGTCGGTGAGTACCATGTTCGTGGGCAACTTGTCTGAATCGGGGCATAGGCCCTAGCATTCTCATAGTGGATATTCTTCCCTTGGGAGAGCTTCAAACGGTCCTCGATGAACTTGAACCGTTTCTCCAAATCGATCGGAGGTGGAGTAGATGAAGAGGAATCTTCAACCAACTTAGACTCGATCACATCCATTCGGGTCATCATGAGGTTCACGGCCTCCGTGAGCTTGTTGATAGCATCTTCCATTGCTTGACGTCGGGTTTTGGGCGGCCTTTTTACAAGAAAACCCGTCTTGAGTCAATATTTAAAGTAAGAGCCCCCCTGCACACTTAAGGACACGACCCTAACTTGACTTGAACAAAGACTCGACTTGAGATTGACTAACCAAAGGTTCAACTCACGGTTTGATTTAGACATCGGTTCATTTTAGACTCGACAAAACGACATGACTCAAACTGTCATAACTCGATTCTAAACTGGACTCGGTGTGACTAAACCCGTGATTGGGCTAACATAGCCCAGGGTTCGAGTGAAACGTCCATAAGGCCTAGCTTGGACGTTTTTTTTTTATGGACTATGCTAGACCAAAAGGTCGACCAACATGACCCAAAGCCCAAGAGGTGAGTTTGGGTGACCCAACAAGGTCGTGTTCTAGACTCTTGAAACAAGCCCGGCCTAACACGGCCATGACCCGGACACGACTCGACGCATTTCATGCTTGGTTGAGGTTCGAGAAACATTTTGGATTGATTTTGAAAACGAATGATCGATTTGAAAAAGAGATTTGAAATGGGCGACATGCCGGCTATAAAAGCTTGTTTTGGGCCGAAAATCCTAGTCCTATTTGGGCAGCATTCCGCGTTTTTAAAACCATGTTATTTTGAAAGTAAGTTGTTCAAAAGTTCGGTTTTGAAAGGGCCATGGGACTTTTCGAAAAACAAGACTCGGGAAAACACATTGCACATTGTCATTCTCATGTTATAAGGATGTATGCTCCTAGACATCTCTAGGTCTCGGCAAGTCTTCTATAAGAAGGTCTATGCCCTCCATCCTTTTGCGGTCTAATAGAGCGAGGTGTCTTAAGGTAAAGTACCTAGAAGATCGTCCCCACCCTCAAGAACCACGCGAGGCGAAGTGAAAGCGAGCAATGTGCAGCTTCCTGGCATAGTGGGACGTCGCCCCCCACGCATCACGAAGAAACGCTGGGACGGCCGGGCAAGTCCTTAAGGGTTTATGCATGAATCGTAGCACTATGAGTAATGTTTTACTTTCCAACACTTTCTTTTCAAGTTTCACCTCGGAGGAAAAGACCCTAGAAACACAATGTAACTAGTCCTCTTTTCCCCAGCGGAGTCGCCAAACTGTGGACAAGGCCCTCGGGAACTGCGTCCGCGGGATTCGAATTAAGACCAATTAGAGTCGCCACCAAGTTTTTTGGGAACTTGGAACCGTTCAAGTCAACTTTACACCTTTCATCGAAAAGCATAAAGCCAATCGACTACGAGTGATTAAAGATAAAGACTTGTACCCTATATCACTCGATTTGAATGACTCTCGTAATCCAATGGTATTTAGACGGATCCACAAACCATAGATCTTGAGTAAGGGGTGAGGGTACGTGTTGGGAAGCCCATAAGGACACCCAACCCCGCCCGTCAATAACGGCCTCTACTAAGTCAAGTATGGATTTCAAACAAGGTCATAGCTACGTACGATGTATGATATGCAAACGTTGTTTTAACCCTATCATGTGACAACAATTTCTATGTCGTTTTAGATGCAACTAAACTAACTTTGTCAAAGTTGTAATTTAGCATGTGGGTTGATTAATCTAGCAACATTCAAACGAAACACACAAGGCTTGAAGGGGAATGGGGGAGCCGTTGGGATCTACCTATTACAAACCAGGCATTTCATGCCGACACAACGATAAATAAATTACAACTCGATCTAATTACAATTGCTACATACAACTCAAAACACGACACAAAACACACGGCCATTGGGCCTTGAAAACCGTGCACATGAGGGTGGCCCACGGCTCACATGACCCACGGTCCTTGGGTCACTCCTCGTAATGCGTGCTCGCGCTTAATCTCATCGAATTAGACATAAGACTACGCACCAAAGCATGCATTAGCATAAACCGGGCCATGTTGCTTTAGACAACATGCGGTTTACTACGCTCCTACAAGCATTGGGGAACAACCGTCTAACCAAACAAGATCAAGGTTTTTGAAAAGGTTTTGACTCAATAAAAGAAAGCTAACTTGAAAAAAATACAACTCGATAACAAACGATAAATTACAAGCTAACAAACGACAAAGAACGAAAGGTAAGAAATAAAGCGAGACAAAGAAAGACGTGGCTAACCCCACGGCCTAAAGCCACGGCCAAGATAAAGCCAACCTAGTTCCTAAGTTAGATTCATTGGTTAGATCGAATGATTGCGAAAAGGGATAGGAAACAAGTTAGAAAATGAGTTAAAGACGATGTCGATTGATTGTCGCGCAAGCGTGCATTCTACACGGCCTAAAGGGTCTAATTAGGTCAAATTCGCTAATTAATTTAACTCATCGAGTGTCAATAAGAAGGTGCTAATCACGCACTCTTATACTAGCGAGAAATTAGGTGAAAGAGAGAGATGCATTCAATTATTTATAGAATCGTCGATTGATTTTATAACTTACGTCGAAGCCACCTATCGTGTCTAATTAGATTATTAAATTAATTTAAAGTCATCTAAATACGACATAGGTCAACAATCAGAGGTTAAACTAACATACAACGGGTCCTAGGGTATGTCGATTTGGCCGAAACAGTAAAGGGGTCGAAAGCGATGAAAGTTAGACAACTCGTTTTATTTATGCCCTACCTTGAACACGAGGATATGTAAATGAGACGGGGGTGTACGACCGACAGAAGTAGCGGTTTCTTTTCCCATCTCAAGTCAACGCGGGTGTTCGTGGTGGTACTTTAACTCATACTCGGACTAACTAGTTTCATAGTTAATTAAAACAAACGATAAACAAAACGAAAACAAACAAAAAACAAACTATAAAAAAGGCATAAAAAAAACGAAATAAAAAAAAGGAGAGAAAAGGGGATTTGATGCACCCTCAACCTACATGTATCGTTGACACCGTCTTGGGTCGTAATCGATGGTAGATTTTATCTCGAGAGGCCGTCGTCGACGAAGAATAAAGCAAACACGCGTTTTGGAAAGTTTCTGGACAGCGATTTTAAAACAGTGATATCTCCCTCGTTTCATGACGAAAATTCGATTCGAAAGATGTTTTGGAAACTAGAAAGAGAGGAGAACAAGGATCTTAAAGCAACCCCTGCTCGTTCTGGGTTAATGGGCACGAAAAACGAGCACAAACAGAACTGGACAGACAAGAGTAAACCGCGAAAACAGAGTGTTATTTCACTCTGTTTTTCGAGGGATCTCGTGTACTCTCAAGGGCAATTTGGCTCGTAATTCTTTGTCTAATGTGTAGATGGATGTTATGTGGTTAATTAGGAACAAGAAACTCGAATTTTTATGGAGGTTTGATGGAGGAACGAGAGGGTTTTCGAAGGAGACACACAAACAGTTCAGTTTGTGTGTCGGTTTTGTTTAGGGTTTTTGGAGGATGTTTAGGGTTTGTTTCTGAGGTTTAAAGCTTGTGGGTGATGGTAGGATGTATGGAGGACTTAGAGGAATGAATGTATGGTGAAGGGGTGGTATTTATAAGGAGTTAAAATAGGTTAAAAGAGAGGGGAGGCAAATCGGGCTAGCTCACGGATGGCTGCTGTCCATCGATTTTTGTGAGGGTTTGAGGAGGGTTTTCTTGGTGATTAAGCTAGGATAATATGGGTAGGATACTAGGGTATGGGTTAGGGTTAATGGGTACGGGTCTTGGTAGTGTTTGGAGCGGGTTTGGGCTCGCGAATTGAGCTGCAAAACAGGGCATACGGGATTGGGTTGCGGGCTGCTTGTGAGGGGTTTGGGACGAGAATTTGGGCTGCTGGTGAGGGGGTTCGAACATGGGTTGATGGGTATTGGTCTAGGTGGGTTAATGTACTCGAGATTCGTGCCAATTCGCAAAGGAAATGGGCTTAAAAACCGAGCTAAAATCGAGCTCAAAACACACGGTTAAAAACGAGTTCTTCGCTTTTAAAATCGATTTTTCAAATCAATTAATAAATTAAAATAAATGACTTTTCAAATCAAATATACTCATAAGATGATTTTTCAAATCAATTATTTATTTTATTTTCAATAAAATAAACTTAAGAAAATAAATTCAAAATAAAGCTTTAATTTAAATATCATTTAAACTAAATAAAAAAATGAATTCACTTAAAAAAACATATTAATTTTAAATATCATTTAAAATAACAAAATGAACTCACTAAAAACATTAAAATAAATATCATTTAAATTAACAGAATGAATTCACTAAAAAAACATTAATTTAAATATCATTTAAATTAATAAAATACTTTACCGACGACGCCCATTCTACCTCGTAAAACGAGCTCCAAATAATGACAATGACAACTAAAGAATACATGTGTCCTATCATCATCGGGTGTTTGTCGGGTTCCCTCTAAATTCCAATATCGACGGATACGGGTATCTACAATTAGACACGATAGGTGGCTTCGACATAAGCTTTAAAATCAACTAACAATTCTGTAATTCAATCGAATGCATCTCTCTTTCACATAATTTCTCGCTAGTATGAGAGTGCGTGATTAGCACCTTCTTATTGACACTCGATGAGTTAAATTAATTAGTGAATTTGACCTAACTTGACCCCTTTTAGGCCGTGTAGAATGCCCCTTTGCGCGACATCATCTCAACCGATCAACGTCGTTTTCAACTTGTTTTCTAATTTGTTTCGAGTTCGTTTCGCAATCATTTGATCTAACTAATGAACCTGACCTAGGACCTAGGGTAGCCGTGTTTGGTTTGGCCGTGATTTGGCCGTGTCTTTTGGTCCTTTTAGTTTCGTCCGTTTTATGAATCGCTTGTTCTTTATCGCTTTATAACTTGTAATTTATCGTTTGTTCATCGAGTTTAAATTTTCAAGTTAGTTTCCCTTTATCGAATCAAAACCTCTTTCAAAAACCTTAGTTTTGTTTGGTTAGATGGTTGTGTCCCAATGCATGTAAGAGCGTAGTAAATCGCATGTTATTTAAAGCAACATGGCCCGGTTTATGCTAATGCATGCTTTGGTGCGTAGCCCTATGTCTAATTCGATGAGATTAAGTGAAAGCACACATCACGAGGAGTGACCCAAGCCCGTGAGTCATGTAAGCCGTTGGCCACCCCTCTTGTGCGCGGTTTCCTAGGCCGATTGGTCGTGTAATGTGTCGTGTACGGTTCTGTATGTAGCAATTGTATTTAGATCGAGTTGTATCTTTAATTTATTGTTGTGTCAGCATGAAATGCCTGGTTTGTAATAGGTAGATCCCAACGGCCCCCCCATTCCCCCTAAGCCTTGTTTGCTTTCGTTTATATGTTGCTTAGATCAATCAACCCACATGCTA
This sequence comes from Silene latifolia, assembly GCF_048544455.1. NCBI lineage: Eukaryota > Viridiplantae > Streptophyta > Magnoliopsida > Caryophyllales > Caryophyllaceae > Silene > Silene latifolia. The sequence continues at coordinate 288,382,717 of NC_133538.1, forward strand.
AATTACAACTTTGACAAAGTTAGTTTAGTTGCATCTAAATCGACATATAATTGTTGTCACATGTTAGGGTTTAAAACGATGTTTGCATATCATATATCGTAGTAGCTATGACCTTGTTTGAAATCCGATACTTGACTTAGTAGAGGCCGTTACTGACGGGCGGGGTTAGGTGTCCTTATGGGCTTCCTAACACGTACCCTCACCCCTTACTCAAGATCTATGGTTTGTAGATCCGTCTAAACACCATTGAATTTCGAGAGTCATTCAAATCGAGTGATATAGGGTACAAGTCTTTATCTTTAATCACTCGTAGTCGATTGGCTTTATGCTTTTCGATGAAAGGTGTAAAGTTGACTTGAACGGTTCCAAGTTCCCAAAAAACTTGGTGGCGACTCTAATATGTCTTAATTCGATTCGAAAGAACTTCGAGTCGATTATGCCTAGTGTGGATCCCGCGGACGCAGTTCCCGAGGGCCTTGTCCACACAATATGAACGATTTTCGATATTTTGTCAATTTCTGCCAAGAGCGACATATATTAATGAAGTATATAGACAACGAACCTATCTTTATTTGGTGAATATCAAACCTTGTTTTGTGATTCTCAAACCTTGTTCAGTGAATCTCAGAGCTTGTTCAGTGAATCTCAGACCTTGTTGATTTTAAACCACTTATAATGACCAAGTTTCACGAAAAAAGCTCCGAGATTCACTGAACAATGTCTGAGATTCACAAGAAAAGCCTTTATTTTCGTATACTAATGAACTTACCTCAAAATATTCACTTTTGGTCCATAAACTATCATCGTCCAAGGCACTCAACCACTTCAACAGAAAAACTCCACAATCAAAACTAGAAAAAAAAACAGTAAATGGTTTAAAATCAACAAGCTCAAAATAATAACTATTGATCTGTTAACAAAAGGAAAAAGATACATGCTTACATACCTTGTTGTTTGTTGAGGGACTTTGAGATTGACAAATTCGTTTGTGTGCATGAACTCCAAAGATTTATATGACTCTGGCAAAATAGCTAAAACATGATGTACCTGAAAAAGAAAAGGCAATAACTAGATCAAAATATATTTTGGAGTATACTTTTAAAAGAAAAAGCAATAACAATATTTTGGAAAAAAAAAATCATACAATCTCTTTGGCATGCTTGTTGTCAGGATCCACATTAACAGCCACGCATGAGTCAAGGATGAAATTTTTTCCCTGTTTTATATCACAGACACAAGCCCACCAATGCTGCGGCTCTGTGTTACTATGGAAAGGGACAAAAAACCTGAGATAGTAAATGTCCAGGATTCACAAAAAAATGCCAAGGATTCACAAAAAAAGGTCAAGGATTCACAAAACAAGGTCACAAACTAAGGTCAAGGAGTTAACAAAATAAGGTCCAGGATTCACAAAACAAGGTCCAGGATTCACGAATTATGTTCCAGGATTCACAAATAAGTTCACAAAATAATCTCCAAGATTCACAAAATAAGGTCCAGGATTCAAAAAATAAGGTCCAGGATTCACAAAATAAGTTCACAAAATAAGGTCCAGGATTCACAAAACAATTTCCAGGATTCACGAAATAAGGTCAAGGATTCACAAAACAAGGTCACAAAACTAAGGTCAAGGAGTTCACAAAATAAGGTCCAGGATTCACAAAACAAGGTCCAGGATTCACGAATTATGTTCCATGATTCACAAATAAGTTCACAAAATAATCTCCAAGATTCACAAAATAAGGTCCAGGATTCAAAAAATAAGGTCCAGGATTCACAACATAAGTTCACAAAATAAGGTCCAGGATTCACAAAACAAGTTCCAGGATTCACGAAATAAGGTTCAGGATTCACAAATAAGTTCACAAAATAAGTACCAAGATTCACAAAGTAAGTTAAAAAAAAAAAGCTCCAAAATTCACAAAATAAGGTCCAGGATTCACAAAATAAGGTCAGGATTCACAAAATAAGTTCACAAAATAAGGTCCAGGATTCACAAAACAATTTCCAGGATTCACGAAATAAGGTCAAGGATTCACAAAACAAGGTCACAAAACTAAGGTCAAGGAGTTCACAAAATAAGGTCCAGGATTCACAAAACAAGGTCCAGGATTCACGAATTATGTTCCATGATTCACAAATAAGTTCACAAAATAATCTCCAAGATTCACAGCATAAGTTCACAAAATAAGGTCCAGGATTCACAAAACAAGTTCCAGGATTCACGAAATGAGGTCCAGAATTCACAAATAAGTTCACAAAATAAGTACCAAGATTCACAAAATAAGTTCAAAAAAAAAAGCTCCAAAATTCACAAAATAAGGTCGAGGATTCACAAAATAAATTCACAAAATAAGGTCCAGGATTCTCAAAACAAGTTCCAGGATTCACGAAATAAGGTCTAGGATTCACAAATAAGGTCCAGGATTCACAAATATCTGACCTTGTCGATATGGCTACCAGCAAGTGGAGTGTAACTGTCCTTTATGTGTGCACCCCAAATTTCGGGGTTGTTTTCTCGATGAAGACTCTACAAGTCACAAGAAGGCAATTTTAGAAACAAAGCAACTTTAAGAACGCAAAATACTTGAATATCAACATATAAAGGATTTGAGACTGACAAATATTGTTGTTGCCAAGTAGAGTAAATTTCTTCTACTGAATGTGCACTTAATTCCAAATATATCAAAGACCTACAAAATTAAATTTGTTAGAAAACATACACAGCGAGTGACGTGAACAAAATGAAAACATGGGGAGGAAAAGGAAAATAATACTCAGGGGTTACTTACCTCATCCATAATAAGGCCTTTCGGTCCAAGGCTATTCAAAGTTTCTCTTGTGACTTCCATCCACAGAGTGGACACCATAACGTCACTTCATTATTAATAAAATTCAATTGGTAGATATATTTATTACAAAAAAAAAATCAAAAAATCAAAGCAAAAATATGACATTACTGTTTATTTTTCTTTGATTTCTTTCGAACAAAATTCACCAATTCATTGTCAGTGTAGCGAGGCCATTCTAGTGCATCATTTTGTACTATTTCTCTGGATAGGTTCTCTTGATTTCACGCCCTCAACTCCTTACTGGAAGATGGTTTATCGAGGCCGGAAACAATTGGTGTAGAAGGAGGATCATTGTTCCTTACCACAGGAGGAGGATTAGAAGTTGCAGGAGTAGCTAGAACAGTAACGGTGGGGTGAGTGGGCTCACTGTTCTCAGAACATGTAATAATTTGATCGCACGCCCTCAACTCCTTAGTGGCAGATGGTGAAGAAGGAGGATCACTGTTCCCTACAACAGGAGGAGGAGGAGGAGGAGGAGGAGGAGGAGGAGGAGGAGGAGTAGGAGTAGAAGGAGTAGCTAGAACAGTCACAGTGGCGTGAGTGGGCTCATTGACGGAAGGGAAATCATCAATAGCACTGGAACTTGTTTGCATATCTCTTTCACTTGTTCTCCTCCTATTGTACTCAACCCACCGTTCTTGATTATGATGATCATCCGCTACTACTGTGGGCTCAGAATGGTCAGGTTGTTCATCATTGACGGGAGAGGCATCATCACTGACGGGAGGGAAATCATCAGTAGCATTATTATGAGAGGGAGATAAAAGATGATCAGGTTGTTCATCAGCTTGAATACAAGATGTTGAAGGTTCACCAAGTGATATGATTTAGCATTCTGGTTTTGGTGGTGAATGACGTGACTGTATTGGTTGCAAAGCTTCACCCATCACGTCCAATGCCTCCAACAATTCAGCTAGATTATCCCCACTATTACCCTCCACACTCTCCTATACATTACCCTCCTCATTATTGTCTTCTTGAGATAACCTAAAACCATATGCAATACCATCTACAGCTGCAACTAGTTTAGAAACTGTTGCCGAGGAAGGTAGTTTGCTCAGAGCTTGGCTAGCAAGCGATTTGTACTCCATGAAAGCTTGAACCATGACCTTTGCGGAAACTGCAAGTTTATTAACAAACTCAGTAGTACTACCTGAATTATTAGGTAGAAGAGGATCAACATTTGCGGAAAGCGCAAGTTTATTAATAAACTCGGTAGGAGGATCAGAAGGTTCTTCATCTTCATAATGTTGTTGTTCACTTGTTCGCTTTGAAGACTGCCTAAACTCAATAGTAGGCAAAGGTGCGCTCGGTGGCTTTGAAGACTCCCTAAACTCAATAGTAGGCAAAAGTGCATATGCCTTATGCTGAGTGATGACCAGTGGAGGCTCAATAGAACTCTTGCCGAAAGTTTTATTGTCCGAATTTTTGTCATTCACTTACTGCTTAATTCTCTGGGATATAGCTTCTTTAGTCCAAGTTGAGAGCGTTGGAAACTGGCGGGTAACAAGGCGAACTTTGAAAACACATCGGTCTAGATAAATAAAAACCAAGACCATAATAGGTCCACCAAACCAATTTTCTTTCAGCTTTTTGGTTCAGTAGCTTCAGTAGGTGCTTCAGTAGAATCAACAGTTGGTTCAACAGGTCGCTTCATTTTAGCTTGCTTCCTATTATGAACCAAGGCAAAATAACATCAGAACTAAAATCCGAAATGTAAACATTTTAAGTAAGTTTGACAACAGAGAAGGTGATTTCATGCACTTATTAACAAGTATAACAATATTATCTTCCAGTTTCACAAAACAGGGCCTGAGATTCATACAATTAGGTCCTAGATTCACACAACTAGGTCCTAGATTCACGAAATGCAAATGAGATGTAGCTACTGAAAACTTAACCAACAATACATTTAAAAACTGGCAATATAGAAGGATAAGATAATGAAAACAGATAAGGTGATTTCATGCACTTATTAACAAGTATAACAATATTATCTTCCAGTTTCACAAAACAGGGTCTGAGATTCACACAATTAGGTCCTAGATTCACACAACTAGATCCTAGATTCACGAAATGCAAATGAGATGTAGCTCACAAAAACTGGCAAAAACCCTAAACCCTAAACCCTCACTAACAAAAACATTTAAAAACTGGCAAAGAACATGCATCCAAAGAACGATAAATTAATCACAAAACCATACGCAAGAGAATTGAAATATACTAAAAAAACCCTAAACCCTCACTAACAAAAACTGGCAAAAGCCCAAAACCCTCAATAACAAAAACCTGCATAATAAAAACAATAATTTGACGAGTTAAAGAAGTTGATTGAAAATTATGGTGAAAAATACGAAACAAAAGGAGGATGAATCGAAACTTGAGAAAGTAGATAGAAAAATACCTAATTTGCGGATGATAGCGATAGTAGAAACGGTAATGCTAATGGCAGACGAAAAGCTCAATGATAATGGCGGATAATGGCGAAGACAGATGTGAAATTGGAGCAGTTAGTGAATATGGAAGTTGAAGAGAGAGCAGTTAGAGAGTATGGAAGTTGAAGTGAAATTTGAAATTGCGAAATTGCGAAATTGTGAAATTGCGAAATTGAGACCGCGTGGATCTTTACTTAAGAATACATGAAACTGGAGCATGAAATTGTGAAATTGGAGCATGAAATTGTGAAACTAAGTCTTGAATAGTTGATCTTCACTTAAGATGTTTCTTTTACTCAATGTTGTGAATCCTGGAACTTATCTTGTGAAACTGGAACATAAAATTATGAAACCTAGACTGAATCCAAAGATTAAGTATTTTTGTGATTTTGATCAAAATTTAGTCTTTAGTCGATGTCATCGTTTCCCAATTTAGCCTGAATCCAGCATCGTTCCCCAATGAAATAAAGCCTTTAGTTGATGACATTAAACATGTAATTGTACATAATACAGAAAAAGATGCGAATCAAATGAGAAGGCGGCTTGCATTAAACATCTTTGTCTCTCAATTAAAGACCGTCATACGAAGTACACCCGTCTCATCTTATGGTCAAATCCAAGTTTCACAATTTCTTGTAGCATTACATTCTCGACTACTAAATACATTCTCGACTACTCAAATACAAGACTACAGACTAATCAATTCATGGTACCGTTACAAACAAACAAGGTCATATGGCCGAATTTCACCATTTTGAATACTGAGTACATCAACACAAGATAGATATAGCAGGCCTGCTGAAGCAAGGGATGTCCGCCAGTGAACACATATCCATCGGAGAAAGATCATTTGCTTGCAAAAAGACTGTCATGTCATCAATGAAACACCTATACCATCAAAAACAAGTAACAATTAAGAGATGTTCACCAAAGTTATGACCAAATGGACTTTGCATTAACTTTAAGTCAAGCAAGTGTACCGTTTTTGTATTTTTATCCCCTTTAAGAAGTTCCAATATTATCTTCTTTCGATAGTCAGGCAATTTCTGCAAAGGAGATTTTCATACAGTATAGTATATATTTAATATGTAGCAATGGCATGGTAGGAGGCAAAACCCATAAATCTATACCTCAAAATATTCACTGTTGGTCCATAAACTTTCATTGTCCAACGCACCCAACCATTTCAGCACAAACACTCCACAATCAAAACTACAAATAAATAAACATTTATGAGTAAAAGAAACATCTCAAGTGAAGATCAACTATTCAACCATTCATTTCAGCAATATGGGATTGGGTACATGGTTTTGGTCAGAGAGGGACCATTCAAACTTGTACGTTATATCTCATAATATAGCCTAAAAAACGAAGATACATGGTTACATACCATGTTTTTTGTTGAGGGACTTGAAGGTTTTCAATTAGGTTCATGTACATCAACCGTAAAGGTTCAAATGCAGATGACCCACCACAAAGAACAGATGAAACTTGGTATAACTGGAACATGAAAAAGCCAATAGAACATAAAAATATGTCAGGGATATATTTTTAAGAAACTAAAGGTAAAATACTCCAAAATTTTTTGGGAAAAAATCATACAATCTCGTGGGTTGTGTGGTTATCAGGATCCGCATGTAAATTGCTGCTCGAGTCGAGGATGAAATTTACTTTTTGCTTTAAATCGCAAACGCAAGCCCACCAATGACGATACTTATCGTTAAAAATAGGGATAAAAACCTGCAATAGACAAACCAATTAACAATACACATGAACGAAAATAAATAAAAAAGAACATAAATAGTAGAAGAGGGATCTTTCACCTTTTGGATATTGCTCCCATGAAATGGAATGTAATCAGACTTCAGGTATTGACGCCAAATAGCTGGGTTGCATACTTCATAAACGGTCTGCATGTGACAAAAGTAGGACCATTTTAATAAACCAGAGAGGAGCGACATTAAGAAAGCAAATACTTGAATATCAACATCTAAAGGATTTGAAGCTCACATATACTGTGGTTGGCAAGTAGAGGAGATCTGATCTACTGAGTGTGGACTTCACTCCAAACATATCAATCACCTACAAAATAAAATTTAACAAAACATTGGCAAATGATTCACAAAATAAGTTCCAGCATTCACAAAATAAGCTCACAAAATAAGTTCCAAGATTCACAAAACAAGTTCCAGGATTCACAAAATAAGTTCTAGGATTCACAAAACAAGTTCTAGGATTAACAAAAAAAGTAAAATGAAACATGAAAAGAAAAAAGAAAGGAAAATGATACTTACCTGATCCATAACAAAGCCACGTGGTCCAAGGGTCTGTAAAGCCTGTCTTGTGACTTCCATCCATGGAGTGGACACCATAGCGTCACTTAAATAATGAGGAAATGCAATTAGTCAATATCTCTCACAATATAACTTTTATATTGTAAAATCAAATCAAAATCATATAACTTTTATATTGTAAAATCAAAGCAAAATCATTACAATTTAGTTTGTGCCGATTTTGATCTGCATACATAATCCAACAATTGTTGGTCACTGTAAGGAAGTGGTCGAGAGCCACTACCACAATACGAACATATAACATTATTTAATCTACTAAAGTACTAAAGGTTTTGCAAGAAAAATATGATAATATTAAAAGAAGAAGGTTCTTACAGCGGTACACGACTCCATTCTAGTGCATCTTTTTTCACTCTATCTCTTAATACGTTCTGACCACATGTAATAATCTGATAGCACACCCTCAGTGCAAAACGCTTCACCTGAGCTTCCTATAAATGGAAAAAGGGGAATAATAATGTGTTGGAAACTTATAAAAATTTATATTTATCAATGTATAAATAGAGTTGAAAAAGTAATCTTACAGTATATATGGTTATTGGACAATCACTTTTGTTTCCTTTGTAATTCTCCAATATGTTCAATAAATAGATGCCATTATCTATTTAATCAGAAGTTAAGTTTGATTTTGGGATAAACACTTCAGGCGTCCACAAAATACTTGTCAGTGAAGCACCTTTGGTTTAAGAAGCTGGATGAGCTTTTCTTTCTGTATGAACAAAAGAGAAATCAGTCTTTCTTAGCACAGGTATAAACAAAGGAAAATCATCTACTCAGACCTTGTTCAGTGATTCTTAGGGCTTATTCTGTGAAACTTGGTCGTGGTTTAAAATCATCTATTTTGCTCTTAATTTTATGAATCTCAGACCTTATCTTGTGAGTCTCATACCTTGTTCAGTGAATCTTAGGGCTTGTTCTGTGAAACTTGGTCGTGGTTTAAAATCATCTATTTTGCTCTTAATTTTGTGAATCTCAGACCTTATCTTGTGAATCTCAGACCTTGTTCAGTGAATCTTAGGGCTTGTTCTGTGAAAACTTGGTCATGGTTTAAAATCATCTACTTTGCTCTTAATTTTGTGAATCTCAGACCTTATCTTGTGAATCTCAGGCCTTGTTAAGTGAATCTTAGGGCTTGTTTTGTGTAACATGGTCGTGGTTTAAAATCATCTATTTTGCTCTTAATTTTGTGAATCTCATACCTTATCTTGTGAATCTCAGACCTTGTTCAGTAAATCTTAGGGCTTGTTTTTGTGAAACTTGGTCAACATAAGTAGTTAAAGTGATAAGATTTAAAACCTTAAGTGTAGGCTTCAAAAAATAAAGTCATACATTCACAAAGTCATTTCCTAGTAGAATCACAATAACACACATTTTCCTAAGCAAAATGGAAACAATAGACTTACCAAAGGTTGGATAAAACAAGAATAATCAACATATCTGCCTTTCATAGGATGGATGATTTGCATTTTCAACTTTTAGTTCTGAGGTCGATACAAATCAAGAAAGGTGGGCATGAGGCGGAGATGATTGGAGCGCAAACCTGAAAAAGGACAAAAAGTAAACTGAATAAAAAAGACAAAAATGCAGTGAATAAAAAAGACAAAAATGAACTTAAGTTGAAATATCAGCAGACCAAAATCAAAGACTTACTAGTTGAACTGCAGAAACATCAACATTGGAGAGACACTGGGAACAAAAAAATAAGATCAGTATGAGTAACGATTAGAAGTCAACATCATGTAAAATAGACTTGGAGAATTGGATAAAGTACAGGGTAATAAGACAAACACTTTCATTTCAGGGTAATAAGACTAACACTTTCATTTTCATCAAATAATAATAAATCTGGTTCTAGGTTTCATCATCTCGATCAGGAAATTGACAATTCTCAGGCTGATATTCAGGTTGAGGATTGCGTTCTTGATAACGATGGTGAAATCAAGCCTTTAAATTTCATTCATGGTATGGATTCAATCGCTGAAGAAGATTCTGATGATGGGAGTACTTGGACGGAGGTGAATTCGCGGTCAGGTTCTGATTCTGAAAGAGTAAGTCCTCTTCGTTTGACTTCTGATGATACTGAATCTAAGCTAGCGTATTGGTCGATCTCACATTTCTTTGCACGTTCTAGGTGCGAATCTTCCGTTTAAGATTATTGATGGGTTTGTAAAGCGGGTTTGGGGATATACTGAATATGATAAGATCTCTTTCCATTCTAATGGTATATTCCTTGTCCGTTTCAAAACTGAGGATATGAAGTTAAGAGTCTTACAGTCTGGGCCTGTATTTTTTGATAACAAACATGTGGTTGTCAAGGAATGGACTCCAACTGCTAAGTTGATTCGTGAGACTGTTGATATGGTACCAATCTGGATCAGGTTCTATGGATTACCTCTCAAGTTTTGGGGGAATGCGTTGAACAAGATTGCAGGTCTGGTTGGGGTTCCTGTGAGGTGTGATAGCAATACACAACTGAAAACCTTCATAGGGCATGCGAGGGTGATGGTTGAAGTCAAAATGGGGGCAGATCTGCCTGATGTGATAGAATTCACTGATGAGGTAGATGTTTTGCACAGGGAGATAGTGCACTATGAGTGGAAGCCTGTCATCTGTATGAAGTGTAAAGGTGTGGGGCATATGGCTCGGGATTGCAGGACAAAGCAACAGAAAGGGCAAAAGCAGGTCAGACAAAAGTGGGTCCTAAAGGAGAGGGTGCAGCAACAACCTGTTTTTGTACTTGAGCCTATTGTGATTCCACCACCTGCCAGTTCATTAAGGATCCAACCCAGGAATAACATTAGTCTATCCAGAGGCTTTGTTACTCCAATACCTGTGTCATTCAGTCCTTTTTCACCAGCAAGAGTCTTAACTAAGTTCACTAGACAAGGGGGAATGAGCATGGGAAGTGGCAGGAGAACCTTCTTAGAGGTGCTTGAGCATTCTGTGCAGTATCAAGTGATTGAAGAGGAACCAGGGGAGCAAGACCTTGTCATTGAGAATGGGTAGCATAGGTTTCTGGAACGTGCTTGATATGAATAGTGTAAATAAACATAAAGATATTAGATGGTTTTTGCATTCAAATAATTTAGGAGTTTGTGGGCTCTTAGAAACTAGAGTAAAAACTGCTGCTATTAATAAAGTACATCAAGGGATTGGTTATCATTGGTCTGTGGTTCATAATAATGATAGCCATGATGGGGGCAGGATTTGGATTATCTGGGATGCAAGTAATTATGATGTAGAAGTTTTGAGAAGTGAGGCTCAGGTGGTGCATTCTAGAGTTACATTCCTACCAACTGGAAAAGCTTGGTTTCTATCAATGGTGTATGGGTTTAATAGGTTGGCTGAACGTGCTTCTTTATGGCAATCTATTAAGAGTATGAAGAATGCTGTTATAGGTCCCTGGGTTGTTATGGATGACTTTAATAATGTGTTAGCTATGAATGAGAGAATTGGATCTGAGGTTACTGATGCTGAGGTTAGGGATTTTCAGGAGTGTGTTGACTAATGTGGGTTATGTGATATTCGTGCACAAGGAGCCTTCTTCACATGGACAAACAAACATGAGATTGGGGATTTAAAATTCAGTAGAATTGACAGAACTCTTGTCAATGACAGCTGGTTAATTGAGTTTCCAAATACTATTACTATGTATCATCCTGAGGGTGTCTTTGATCATTGCCCATGCACCATGCACTACAAGTCGGGAATCGAATAGATCTTTTAAGTACTTTAACATGTGGGGGAAGGACCCTAACTTCATTAATCTTGTTCGGGCTAGTTGGAGTGTTCAACATTTGTATGGGTATAAAATGTTTCAAAACTAGTAAAGAAACTTAAGCTCTTTGGCTTGACCTCCGAAAGAGCTTATGAGACTTGGGTATGCTAACATTGAGACCACTGCTCAGGTTGCATTGAAACATCTTCACAGTGTTCAGCTGCAGCTGCAGGGTGACCCTACTAATGTTGGTCTGCAGCAGGCAGTTAAGGATGCTAATCTCCTTTATAAGGAACGTGGGCAAGCTTTGATAAGTTTTCTAGCACAAAAAGCTAAAGCACATTGGATGAGGGATGGTGATGATAACACTCAGTACTTCCACAGTGTCATCAAAGCTCGTAGGATGCAGAATAGGATCCTTGGAATTTATGACATGGATAGTCAGAATCACACTACCTCGGCTGATATTGAAGCAGCTTTTATAAACTACTATAAGCATCTCCTGGGTACACAAACTAAGGTGGCTAAGGTGCATATAAGCATAGTTCAGAAAGGCAAGGTGCTAAATAATGAGCATAAGATAAGGCTGATTGGTGATGTAACTGATACTGAGATTAAAGATGCTTTGTTTTCTGTACCTGCTGATAAAGCACCTGGTCCGGATGGGTATACATCACAGTTTTTTAAAGATTCATTTGATATTACTGGAGCTGATTTATGTGGTGCTGTGAGAGAGTTCTTTACTGTTGGAAGAATGCTCAAACAGGTCAATGCTACCACACTGGCCTTAATTCCTAAGAAGGACAAACCAGTGACAGTGGCAGACTTTAGACCAATTGCGTGTTGCAATGTGGTTTATAAAATTATATCTAAAGTGATTTGTGCCAGATTAGCAACTGTGCTACCAGATATCATTAGTGAGAATCAGAGTGCGTTTTTAAAAGGGAGAGACATTATTGATAACATACTGATTTGGCATGACTTGGTGAGGTTATATAAAAGGAAAGCTTGTTCTCCTAGGTGTTTAATGAAGGTGGATCTCAAGAAGGCATACGACTCTGTTGAATGGGAGTTCATTAGGTAGATGTTGGTTGCTCTGGAGTTCTCTCAAAAGATGATTCAATGGGTTATGGAGTGCATTTCTACTCCCTGGTTTACATTGTCTCTTAATGGAGCTACATTTGGGTACTTTCAGGGGAAAAGAGGGAAAAGACAAGGAGATCCTATGTCTCCTCTCCTGTTTACCTTTAGCATGGAGTACCTCAGCAGAATTTTGAATTATGTGACAAGTTCCTTGGAGTTCAATTACCATCCCATGTGTAGAGCACTCAAGCTTACTCACTTGTGTTTTGCGGATGACCTCCTCATGTTTTGTAGGGGAGATAAATAGTCTATATGCACCATTCTGAGTGCTTTTGCTACGTTCTCTTTGGCTTCTGGACTGGTAATGAACAGAGAAAAATCTGATATCTACTTTAATGGTATGTGCAATGAGGATAACCAGTATGTGATTAGGGTTTCAGGCTTCAGAGAAGGGTCTTTTCCATTCACGTACCTGTGCATTCCCATTTCTTATAAGAGAATGGATGTTGGGGATTGTTCCAGGCTTGTGGAGAGAGTGGTAATGAGAATTCGTGGTTGGGGAGCTAGAAAGCTCAGTTATGCTGGTCGCCTTGTCCTTGTTCAGGCTGTTCTCTCACAGCTGCACAGTTTTTGGGCTCGTATTTTTCTCATTCTTGTGACTGTGATAGACAGAATAGAGCTTATTTGTCGAAATTATTTGTGGAGTGGTTCTGAGGAATTTCTGAAAACTGCCCCTGTAGCATGGATTAAGGTATGCACTGGAAAAAAATCTGGTGGTCTTGGTATTATTAACTGTAAAATGTGCAATGTGGCTATGCTTGGCAAGTATGTATGGTGGCTTGCCATGAAGGCAGATCACTTATGGATACGATGGGTGAATTACATGTATATTAAAGACCAGCATTGGATGGATTATGTTCCAACTGTTAGTTCAAGCTGGACTTGGAGGAAGCTTTGCCAGGTCAAGGAGCAACTTAAACCTGCCTACTTTAATGGGCAATGGAGGTTTAATGCAGGGAGATATACTATCTCTGAGGGTTACATTTGGCTTCAAGGTGTCAGGTCAAAGTTCCTTGGCATCCTGTTGTATGGAATCATTTCAATATGCCCAAGCATGCGTTTATTGGATGGCTAGCTATCCAAGGTAGACTACTCACTAAGGATAGACTAGTACGTTTTGGGGTTATTCAGGATGGTACGTGTGATATGTGCCTGGACCATGCTGAAGATCATTCTCATTTGCTATATCATTGCAAATTCAGTAGCCAATGTTGGGCTTTGCTTAAAGTCTGGTTGGATTTGGCTATGCCTGGCAGTGGGATACTTGAGTGGTGTAGCTCTTGGAGATGCAGGTCTCTCATGAAAAACAGGATTGTCTGTGCTGTGGTGTTGGCTTTGGTGTATCAGCTGTGGAGGGTCCGTAATGTGTGCAGGGTGGACTGTTACCTCCCTTCTCCTGCAAGTGTTGTTAATTCAGTGCAACAAATAGTGCAAAGTAGAGGTCAGCAATGGAAGTGGACTTCTAAGTATCAATGTATGAGTTGGTCTCCTTGGATATAATTTGTTAGATGGTTAGCAGTTTATAGTTGGGTTACTATGTTTGTGTCTATTGGTGAATGTATGACTTTATCTTAATTATTAATATAATTTTCACATTTCACCAAAAAAAAAAAAAAAAGAACACTTTCATTTCTATACGGCACAAATAAACGAGAAGGGGAAGTCCGGGATTTGAATATCTCAATAATATTTAAGATCTCACAATACACATCTATGACATGAGATGATATCCGATCGCCTTCAGGCACACTCTTCAACTGGCTCCTTGTCAAAGTCTGACATTGACTTTGGAAAAGAATCTACGTTTCATCAAATGATTCGCCAAGTATAAAATCTAATACTTGTTTCTCAGCTTGATTCAAATTCCTAAAACCATTAAGATTTCTTTGCAAATAAGGCGATCGGAAAACTTCAGCTGGAACTACAACCCTCATCTTACCACGACCTGGAACATCCTCTTCAATTGGTAATGGAGATAAGGGAAATGGGATTGCAGCAGTAGTTGGGGTTTTACAAGGAACACGGGCAATCGACATTGCCAAATGACGTGGCGATCGACGAATATAGACATTACTGACAGATCGTTTACTGACAGATGTTTTATCGATTGTTGAAACAAGTTGAGTATCTGGTAGGCAAATAACATCAAGAGTTGTCTTCCGTACCACAGTACTAGGAGGAGTAGGAGGAGTAGCTGTTATCTCAATAATTGTAGGCTCAGTGACGTCCTTGTCAAGAAGAACATCATCCAGAGCGGCGTGAGAGGATGTGTTCCCTACCAAAGGAGTGGGCTCAATGAAAGGAGGGATGACATCCACAAGGAGGGATGACACGAAAGATATGTGTCGGGCTCGGGCTCGAGTTGAGACAACAAATGGTCATCATCTGTTAGGAGCCTAAAGGATGGGTATTCTGCATTTGGTGGTGGTGAATGATGTCGCGCTATTGGTTGCAAAGCTTCACCCATCGCATCCAATCCCGCCAACAAATCAGCATCAGTCCACCCATAAAAATTATCCACATTCTCCCCAGCTTTCTCCACATTCTCCCCACCTTTCTCCACATTCTCATGAATATCGTCAACCACTTTCTAAGCGATATTCTCATCCAGAATATCCGACACCTTTTCCTCATTCTTCACACCGTTCACATTTTCAGCATCTTCCTCTTGTTGAGATAACTTAAAACCTTCTGCTATGCCGTCTACAACTGCAACTAGTTTCTTCACTGTTGTTGTTGAAGGCAGTTTGGAGGGAGCTTGACTAGCAAGTGATTTGTAGTCCGCAAAAGCTTGAGCCATTGCCTTTGCAGAAAGCGCAAGTTTATGGACAAACTCACCAGTGCCTTCATTCCCAGGTAGCGGTAATTTTTCAGCTTCAGATGCTTTATCTTGAATTGTTTACTTGGAAGACTGGCCGAGCTCAATCTTTGGAGGAGGAGGACACAACTGTGGAATATGGTGGTTGAAGACCATTGGAGGCTCAATAAAACCCCTGCCAAAAGTTTTCTTGTCCGAATTTTTGTCATTCACTTCCTGCTTAACTCTCTTGGTTATAACTTCTTTAGTCCAAGTTGAGAGCGTTGGAAACTGCCGAGTAACAAGGCGTGCTTTGAAGACAAATCGGTCAAGATAAATGAAAACCAAGACCATAATAGGTCCACCAAACCAATTTTCTTTCAGCTTTTTGGTATGCCACTCCTCCTTTTGCCAAGACTCAACTTGGGCAGCCAATTTGCGTTTGATGAAATTGCACCAGTTGAATTTGCAGATCAACTATGTGTTTACCAAACTTTTAAGAAGTCTTAAACTAGCCCGATTGCCTACAACACCGCCTAAAAAAGCATTGAAGATATAAATGATGAAAGTGCGTTTGAAATCATCTCCACCATCTCTTTGTGTAAAGAGCTTTCCATAATGTGTTTGACGTCAATGGAACTACCTTGGTATTGACTTCTGAACTCCTCCAAAAGAGACACATAAGAAGGGCACTTATCTCCAATTTTTGCTTCTTCCACAATGTTTGGACCCATTGGCAATCCCATGCACAGATGGATATCTTCCGCTAAAACAAGGAGTTTCCCATCACACAACGATCCTATACAGTGGTCATAATTTGAAACTAGCCAGTACGCCAAGTGACCCGGAACAACATCTGTTTTAAGATGCAATAGAGAACTAAATCCCATTTCTTGTATAGCTTCAATCTGCTTATCTGATGGTGGATTCTTCTTATTGTTGAGAAAGTGGTAAAGCCCAGCAGGAGACATCCGAGTCCTCAACACATGCAGTCTATCTTTGTAAATTCTTGTCTTTTTTGTAGGTGGCTTAGAGAGTGGTTCAAAGAGCTTGAGAGGTGCTTGAAAGAGAGTGGTGCAAGAGCTTGATGACGTCCTCAAAGACATCGCTTCATCCCGGCTTGGCTTGCTTCCTACAACTCAGTAAAGCCTATTATTCACAAAGCAAGGGAAATAAGTTCACAAAATAAAGAAACTTGGTCAGTAAGGTTTAGATTATCAGACCTTGTTTTGTGAATCTCAGACCTTGTTTAGTGAATCTAAGGGCTTGTTTTGTGAAACTTGGTCATTATAAGTGGTTTAAATCATCTATTTTGCTCATACCTTTATTTGGTGAATTCACAGACCTTGTTTTGTTAATCTCAGACCTTATTCAGTGAATGTAAGGGCTTGTTTTGTGAAACTTGGTCATTATAAGAGGTTAAAATCATCTATTTTGCTCATACCTTTAATTGGTGAATTCACAGACCTTGTTTTGTGAATCTCAGACCTTATTCAGTCAATCTAAGGGCTTATTTTGTGAAACTTGGTCATTATAAGTTGTTAAAATCATCTATTTTGCTCATACCTTTATTTGGTGAATTCACAGACTTTGTTTTGGGAATCTCAGACCTTATTTAGTGAATCTAAGTGCTTGTTGTGTGAAACTTGGTCAGTATAAGTTGTTAAAGAACATTACATTATAACAATAAGCTATGGTCAACAAGCTATGGTCAATTAACTCAATTAACTGAATTTAAAGGTCTCAGATTCACTAAACAAGGTCTAAGCTTCACAAAATAAGTTCACAAAATAAGTTCCAGGATTCACAAAAATAATTTCCAGGATTCACATAATAAGTTGCAAGATTCACAAAAGAAGATCCACAATTCACAAAATAAGGTCACAAAATAAGTTGGTCATTATAAGTGCATGGAAGAATATGTAAGAAAACAAATACAAAATTAAATAGAAAGTCAGAAGTAAAGAACATTGCATTATACATAGAAAAGTGATCCATGCAAATATTTAAAACAAAAGTACAACATTACATGATAATTTATTTTATCCAAAATGTTAAACTAAGACGTACGTAATTATACAGAAGGTTGACACTACTACGAAATTATACAAAATAACAAAAGGGCAAAGTTAAAACCTTAAAGTGCAAAGCCCTAGTTACACAGATAGTACATTACAAACAAGGGACAACTCTAGGCTCTATATACATCATCATCAGAGGTAAGTCAAGAAAAGATATATATCTACGAATGACTAGTAAGTCAGCAGCAATGCCAATAGCTATAGCTCGTTCTTCACTCGGCGTAGCTTTTAAAACATGCAATGAATCATTAACTGCACTGCGTGCAGCATCATGAAGAGCATTGAGATGAGTACTCTGAGATGGAATTTTTGCTTGCTTATAATGCAGTAAGAATTTGGCAATCATATCCTTCGTCATGAAACATTTGCATGTTGGAAAGACTATTCTAGGAACCCTACGAATATTCCGAACACCATTCATATCATTTATGTCTATAGAGAGCCAATATGCCAAGGTGACCCCAGGTGCACTTCTGTGTATCAGAAATAGTTGAGCCCAATTTCGACAAACGAGCGCCATATTTGCTTTATCTTTGTTATGTTTAATTTTTGAGAAGATTTTTTGCATAAGATCTTGATTATTAAAAATAGAATGACATGCTTGATAGTGACGGCCAGGCACTATAACTTCCTTTAACAGCGAAAAAGAGAAATCCATAGCTGTTTGTTTTTCAGTGACATAAAGTGCGCAAAATGACTTTTGATCTTCGTCAAGAAGATTAACAACACAACCATTGCACCAAAGTGTCATACTTGTCTATGAAACAAGTGAAATACAAATATTAGTTAAACAAAACAAATGTGAAAATACAAAACACAAATTCCTAGGTAGTTGGACTAACAAGCTGGGAAAATAAACAAAGGTGAAGGAGATTCTCAGACCTAGGAAGCACAAATTCCTCACAAAATTAGATCTAGGAAGCACAAAAATCGGGAAAATAAAAAGGTTTAGATTATTAGACCTTGTTTGGTGAATCTCAGACCTTGTTTAGTGAATCTCAAACCTTGTTTTGTGAAACTTGGTTATTATAAGTGGTTAAAATCATCTGTTTTGCTCATTCCTTTATTTGGTAAATTCACATACCCTGTTTTGTGAATCTCAGGCCTTATTCAGTGAATCTAAGAGCTTGTTTTGTGAAACTTGGTCATTATAAGTGGTTAAAATCATCTATTTTGGTCTTTTGTTCTTAATTTGTTTCTCTGCTTCTTTGTAATCGCATACCTTATTCAATTAACACTCAAGCAACAACAGCAGAAGACAAACAGTAGCTAGTGTAATTTATGCAAACCTCTGTAATTTATGCAAACCTTTGAATAATCTGAGACCTTATTCAATGAGAACAACAACAGCAGAAAATAAAATACGCAGAGAAACAACAACAACAGAAAATGCAACACGCAGCCAAATTTACTGGTTTGAAGATAATATAACAATAAGCTACTGGTTTCACAAATTTACCTCCTAGATTCACAAAATAAGTTCTAGGTTTCACAAAAGCAGGTAAACCAAATCTTAACAAACAGACGACAAACATTAACTCCAAGTTTGAAGATAATATAACAATAAGCTACTGGTTTCACAAATTTACCTCCTAGATTCACAAAATAAGTTCTAGGTTTCACAAAAGCAGGTAAACGAAATCTTAACAAACAGAAAACAAACATTAAGTCGAAGTTTGAAGATAATATAACAATAAGCTACTGGTTTCACAAATTTACCTCCTAGATTCACAAAATAAGCTACTGGTTTCACAAGTTTGAAATAGAAAGGAACATACGAAAAAGCGGAGAAATCGACTGCAATTGATTTTATGCGTTCCTTATGTCTTCTATTATGCTCACAAAGCGATCAAAACCTGTGAACATAATACAAAAATAAGAGAAAGTTTAAATCAAATTGCGAACATAATCGAGCAGAAATGAAATGCATAAAAATCAAACGAAGTCGAAGGAAAATATAAAAATAATAGAAAACTGAGTAATCGACTTCAATGGAGGAAAGGAACATACGAAGAAAAGAAGAAATCGACTTCAATGGCGGAAGACGGAGTTCACCGAATGGCGAATGGCGAAGACAGAGTGAATGGCGAATGGCGAAGACGGAGTGAATGGCGAAGACGGAGTAATGGTGATAATGGCGGAATATATGAGCTTGTAATGTGATAATGGCAGAAAAGAAAGAGAGAGAAATAAATGGTGAGTAAATGTTAAGGAAGTGAGATGTAAATGGTGAGTAAATGGTGATGAAGTGCGTTAGTTGCGAGTATATATGGGGACACGTGTCAACATCTGGTGCATTTATAATATTTAGATCCAATGGTGAGTAAATGGTTCAGCCGCCTCACCCTAAGGAAGGTGCCTCACATGATTCAATTTCTATATATATATATATATATATATATATATATATATATATATAGAGAGAGAGAGAGAGAGAGAGAGAGAGAGAGAGAGAGAGAGAGAGAAATAGGATCTCGTGCGAACTGAAAGTTCGGTGCGAACTTACGAACTAACTTAAAAACCCAACAATCCCAACCTTCACAACTACTCCATATGTATTACCTTCCAGCTACTTTCCCTGCACCTTCACTAATCATCACGCCTGAGTCCGTCGCATCTTCGGCGCCGACAGATCTGAACTAATTGCATAACCGCTAATCTCACTCACGCATGACTCACCAACTTATCGACGAATCTCAGTCCCCTCCTCCACTATAGCTACTACTTTTAGATCTGAGTTTTTGGTGCGGAACCGCGATGGTCGTGCGGTGTTTCTCCACGGAATAGAGTCACAGCGGCATCATGGTGGAGGGACGAAGAAAAAGGTAAGAAAAATAAAATAAATTTCGAATTTGTTTAGATGTAGTCGGAGGTGGTTGTCCGACTTTTGGTGGTTTCCGGTGGGTCGGATAATCTAATAGTGACATTTAAAGTGTTTATCGTGGTGTACGGTGGTGATAGATGATGTCGTCGGCTCTGTCTAGGCTGCCCGGTGATGTCCCCGCCACAGCCTAATGAGGTGTATGGTGGTTATGTCACCGACAGATAGCACTGATGGGACTTGGTTGTGCAATTAGTTCAGGTGTGTTGGTGGGGGCAACGATAGTGGATGTGTTTGGTGGTGGTGGTGGGGTGAATATGATGGTGGTGATGGGGTGAATATGATGGTGGTGATGGTTGTGGCAGTGTTGGTGGTAGTGGCGGCAGTGGATAAACAAAATACCGTCCTAGATACACTTCGTATAACTACTACATAACTACTACATACACCTCGTATAACTACTAGATACACATGTATCCAGTAGTAATACCACGTGTATCTAGTAGTAATACCATGTGTATTTGTGCTAGTTCAGTTCGCACATGACCTCGACCTATATATATATATATATATATATATATATATATATATATATATATATATATATATATATATATATATATATATATTTGGGATCCTATGAGAACCACTAAGATAATGAGAACTGTGAGAACCTTTCATAGTCCTTAGATCTTAGACAAATGAAGGATTGAGATTAAACGTATTTTGAGCATGGTCCAAGTGTCCAACACGTCTCACCCTCCAATTTTCCATCATTATACTTTTACTCTTTCTCTCTCCTCCTTTATCGCACTCCCTCTTCAGTCATAGCCCTTGTTCATGCTTTTTTTCTCAACTTTCTTTGATTTCAAGCATATTTTGCCCAAATTACTCCATACATCAGACTTCAACTTTGCTTCCTTATTCGTTCTCTCTGATTTCATCATCGATATTTCGGATTTCGAGCAGATTATAATTTAGGTAATTCCTCAATTTCCCCAATTTTTTTCTTATTCCTCAATCTTTATGATTTTTATGAGCAAATTAGTTAATTAGGGTTGCATTCCTGATTTTAATTCTTTCTTTTGTTTTCATTGCTGTCAAATGTCATTCGATTCAAGCTATTTTCAGCTGATCGAAGATCTTGCTATTTCCTCTTTAATTGAAGAATATCGACCTAATCGTGCTTCATTCAAGTAAGTTTTTTTTAATCTCGTAAGCTAATTTTTTGTTCTCGAAGTTGTGAGTGTACTTATGGAACACGCTTTCTGGTTTGGGATGAATGAATATGATATTGTATTTGAGAGCATGAGTTGTTTCTTTCCGAATGATTCTTTATGCGTGCTTGTGAGGGGGTGTAGTGGTGCAACCAGTATTTCCCTATACCGAGCTAATAGTTGAAATCTATGTCGACTTAATTAGAATAGTTACAACTCTTTAAAAATGATGTTATGAACATTAGTGTGCTAATAAATAGACTGTATAATGTGTTTACGGATTGGTGGATCATTTTCTTGTATGATAAATAGAATTGACATTGTGTGTTGTTCTGTTCCGTTCTGTATTTTTGCATTTTCTTTGCAGTTCTGCAAATGTAGCGGAACATCTTTTCTGTTATCATCCTTGTGGAAATTCAATTTCTAGGGGATCATCGAATGGTTCTGAAAATATTTTGTGCGGAGTATAAGGGAAGCTTTAGTATTGGTCTAAGAGCGTAGGTAAACATGAATTAAAGAGTAATATGCTAATGTGGTATGCCAAATTCTTGTCTATACTCATAAGCTAATTGATTGTTCTCGAAGTTTATTGCAGTTATTTCTATAATACTAACTCTAATTTCATCATGTGTGATCCTATTATGCTAATTCTCGTTGACTTAAAGCAAAAACTCGTCTTCGTTCTTCTTATAATAACCTCGTTGATATGGAAAAATTCAGTTAATAGTTGTGTTTACTATTCAGTTGTTCCTCCAATTATGTAAGTACTTTACAATTTCAATAACCAGTTTAAATTTTATTAGTGCATTTTCTTAGTCGTGATTTTTTAATGAAAAATGATGGTTTTGTTGAAGTAAGTTATTCAAATTCTACAGGCTATAGTTAACAAGAACCGTTTTAGTCAATTTACGTATTAGCTTTAGAGTGTGTTTGCTAATAAATGTGGACGGTTACAGTGGAAGGGAAATGGAGGGGAAATGGGGGAGATTGGAAAAAAAATAAAAGTGAAAGGAGGCGAGTCAATCAAAGGTTATTTGTCATCAAAATCAACATCTGCAAGCATGAATGACGTTGTTGAGCAAAGTAATTCGAGTAAGAAAATTTGCGTAATTTTGTCTTTTTTTGTCTTTGATCCCTGTCCCAAAAATAATGGTCAGGGTTTAGGGTGTACTTCCATGAAGTAGCTTTATAGATGCTTAAAAAAGAAATATATGTGCATTAAATAAACTTCTACATGCATGAAATATGTAAAATTAAGTTATCAGATATAAATAATCTAAGCGATAGTAACGTTGATACCTAATGCAACCATAAACCCTCCCATGTATAAGTGAATAAAAAGGTATAGTAGGAGTTGATAATATTGTGAAAGTTGTTAAGGATTTGTTGGAGGGCGAAGAGGGTACGCAAATTCGGATTCGTATGACAAAATTTCATAATCGTGCTCGATGCTTCATGAATTTATGTGGGGATTCTATCAAATCACTTGATGAAGTTGTTCTTCAGTGGATGTCAAGTAGAAAGTCTAGGAATCAAGCTGCATTATGATTATTCTTGATCTAAGATCGTTATAACTTAAGACGACTTTCACACTCAATCAAAATAGAAATTGAAATAAAAGTGATTTTAAGAGGATTTAATTAAGTTAAGACTGTCTGAAGTCTTAACCAATTAATTTGACCTATCATTTTAAATGTATACCATGAATTACTTATATTAGTTTCTTGTCTTATTCATTTCTACAATTTGATATTAATTTAACATATTAGCATTTGATCTAGATTGTCTTTAGATATGGAGTAATATTGACTGTAAATGTTAATTGTCCCATCTGCCATCACAGATGTTTAGCTGCACTATTGAATCTAGAAACTTATAGCTCAATGGGACTTCTTCAATGCAGCTTGCAGAATTGATGTGAGACCAATATCCATTAGCAAGTTGGCCAAATAGTGAACCTTCTTTATTCATTAACTTCATTGGCTCATCATACTCCACCAGTTTCCCTGCAGCAAAATAGCCATGCATATTAAACAGAATTTAAATTTTGTGCAGATCTTATGTTTATTTTTAATTAAGACAATTGACATTCTTAAAGGAGGCGCAATGTTGGCCAAATAGCAACTATAGGTTCTTGAATAGGCGCAATGTTGCAAGAAAAGAGAAAACAGTACTGCCATTTAGAGGAACTCCGAAGAAATAACAAGCTGCAAATGTAGCATCGGAAATCGGTACAGGTGCTGTCCAAAACATAAAATTGTAGCACACGGATCCCAAATGTATGATACTCTGATGTCTTTTCATCATATTGATATAGTGATATGGTTACTTGACTACTTAGCTTATTTATGAGTATTTAAAGGTTATTAGCTCAATGGTAGAGCGATGTGTATATTTTGTACAAAGGTATGGGTTCGAGTCCCATATAGCCTATTAAATAACAAATCTCATGAAATGATTGGCAATACAGTAGAACTAAGATTACACAGACTATAATCATGCTTGGGCAAAGTCGAGCAAGCCAAAATTAGACTCGCGCGTGCAATAAGAACGCCTATATAATGTATGTAATAGGGTTATAGTGATCCGAAGTTCAAAGGCAAGATAAAATATAGAAATTATGACCATACATGAATCATGGATGCCTTACTAGAAATAAAATTACAATTTACAGGGCTCAGTCTCTAGCAATCGAAAAGAAACACCAGTATTTTATAGCCAATATAGGAGTTAAACCCATATCTTATGCATTGCACAATACTCTGCCATTTGAGCTAATTGGCTTTCGAAATAAGTAAAATGTAAATATTCGTAATGTAGAAACGATAATGACTCTATCAAAGTTATTATAAACTAAAAAAATTTAGGATACTCATCCTCTGAAATTAAACAACCTTGTACATATATGTATGAAAAGGCAATATATGTGCATTAAACAACCTTGTACATGCATGAAAAAGCAATATATGTGCATTCGCTAGTTTTATACTAGTTTTTGGAAATCTATCCCCTAAAATTGAACAACCTTGTACATGCATGAAAAAATAATATATGTGCATTAAACAACCTTGTACATGCTTGAAAAGGCAATATACGTGCATTAAACAACCTTGTACATGCATGAAAAATCAATATATGTGCATTCCCTAGTTTTATACCCGTTTTAGGATATATATCCCTAAAATTAAACAACCTTGTACATGCATGGAAAAATAATATATGTGCATTAAACAACCTTGTACATGCATGAAAAAGTAATATATGTGCATTCCCTAGTTCTATATCCGTCCCACTAAAATGGGTTCACTCTGTCCCTTTAGGGTGTCTTTTGTCTTGCGAGCGTTCAAATTATAAGCAGGAAAAGTGTATAGGGTAATCCAACCTAAACCCTTTTGCGTCTTAAATTTTAGGACATTATTCCCCTAGTTTTAATTCCGTCCCCAAAATAACTACATTACTATTGACAATGTCTATTAATCACATTTCTCAAGTTCCTTAATACTTTACTTATACGTGCATGAAAAGGCGGTATGTGTGTATGAAATAAAGTTGTATGTGCATGACATATGTAAACTTCGGGTTCTGTGTCAAAATAATTAATTTGCTAAATTAAGCATTACAAATATGTAATTATTAATTTTCCTCCTAAATATGACTACCTAGACTCGATAAGCGTAACCCAATACTCTAAAGTGAGCCAAAATTATGTAACTTGATTACGACCTGAAATGCGAATTGATGATAAAATCATCAGAACCTCAATGACCAATGCTACATCCCTTCAACAATAATTCATGCTACACACTTTTAACAATAACTTGGGTGCTTCCGGGATATCTTATTTCTACTTGTGATCAACCTTCTAAAGGTTCTCAAGAACGGAATTCTCAAACGCCTCATAACTAGCACTAACCAGTCAACCACATTCACATTGCCGACAAGTGTCATCCTTAGTTATTAGTGGCTCTTGTGCTCGAACATACATTTTTTCAATCCAAACTTCTAAAACTTTGAGGTAGTTGAATGCAACTACTCGATAAGCGCTTTATCCAGGGGTGGATTTACGCCACAATCAGAATTTGATATGTGTATCAAAAGCTAGAGGGTAATACTCCATAGCATAAACTTGCCAATACAAAAGAATTATAACCAGAAAAATAATCATAAGGGTAAATTAATAATACCAATGTATGAAAAAGCTCTTCCACACCATTGTTATAGCCTACTTCTGGTTTCCGCCTTCTTTGGTTGTACCATGCAAGTCGTTTACGACAACTGCGCTTACCATCATCAAATTCACCCAACAAATGGAACTTGTATGAGCCATAAGCTAAAATGATACAACGAAATGGCACACTCTTAATCTGTAGAATGATAATTTTAGAACAATTCAACATTCACAATGGTTCATTTTCCACGATTTATTAATCAGACTCACAAGAGAAATACTCAAAGATGGAAAAAAAATTAATATAATAATAACCCCAAACGTAATACGCCAAAAAACATAGATTTGAGGCGGATTTGTTATTTAGTTCTAGTCGACCAAAGACTCCCAAAAGTATGCTACCTAATAGCTTGATAGCAACTCCACAATTCCATCAAGTTTTACAGTAAACTCAATAAAAAATAACATCCTCCATCAAAAAACATATTCATCTCACATTTTCACTTGAACTTTTTGATAAATAGCAAGTTAATTAGTCTTGTGTAAGACCGTTAGATAAACAATTACTCTTGTGTGCGACCGTCTATGCATTCCGTAACACAATGTCGTATATAACATGAAAACATATATAATGAGACAAAGTGAAATAGAGTACTAAGTTCTCTTAATAACCACTAAAACAGATCCAGACTACCTAATTCACGAAATTGAGTTCCCATTTTCACGATTTCAACAAATTGTGGTAATTTTTCAATTTTTCCAAAGCCTAATTTACCAATTTCATGATGTAAATTTACCAATTCATGAACATAAACACTAATTTCACAAACAAAAGTCAAAAATTCCAATTTTCTACCCCAATTGTACGTTAACTCGATTCAACAATTTGTCAACCGTGATTTGTTGACGAATTAATAAACTCAGATTAAATAAATTAGAATTTCTGGAAAATTATGTATATATATAGGTTAGAAAAACTATATATATATATATATATATATATATATATATATATATATATATATATATATATATATATATATATATATATATATATATATATATATATTTGGGATTTTGTGAGTTTGGTTTCTTATGGTGAGTTGTGAGTTTGCGCTTTGAAATATCAACCACTAGATTATATTAGAGATGAATGGATAAGATCTAATCTTACATGTCATATAAAACCACTGTCATTTACTTATTTTTTCTTTTTTCTAATGTTACTTTTTTTTTTACTTTAATTTTTTGTATCTCTTTTTTTTAACTTGGTTATTATGCTATTATTGTGCTTTTTTTTTACCACTTTGATTTTTTTTTTCTCGTTTGTTTTTCTTTAATTTTTTCATTATGTTACATTTTTTCTTTTTCTTTTTGTACCATATTTTTTTTACCTCACGTTATTATGTTGTTATTGTGGTTTTTTTTAACTTTTTTTTTTACGACTTTGATTTTATTTTCTCTTTTTTTTTACCACCTGTTATTGTGCAGTTATTGTTATTCCGCTATTATTGTGATGTTATTCTGCTGTCACTTTGATTTTTATTACGAATTTGATTTTTTTTCTTTTTTTACCACGTGTTATTGTGCTGTTATTCTACTGTTATTCTGCTGTTATTGTGATGTTATTCCGATGTCACTTTAATTTTTTTACTACTTTGATTTTTTTTACTACTTTTGATTTTTTCTCTTATTTTTACCGCGTGTTATTGTGCTGTTATGCTGGTGGTATTGTTATTCTGGTGTTATTGTGATGTTATTCAGGTGCCACTTTGATTTTTTTTACTCTTTTTTTCACGTGTTATTGTGCCGTTATTGTAGTATTATTGTGGTGTTATTGTAGTCTTATTCTTATATTATTGTGGTGTTAGTTGTTATTGTGTTGTTAGTCTGGTACTGTAATACTCCGTATTTTTAATAATAATTTATAAGAATAATTTATGTAGTTTAATAATTGATTAAATGATATTTCTAATAATGAATACAAGTAAGACGCTAATTAAATAATAAATTAATAATTCAAGTCGGGAATTGGGTTTGGCTAATATTTGTGCTTTGGGCCGCGTACTATTATTATATGGACCGAAACTTATTAAATTGGTATGAGTATAATTGGGATTTATATCGGGAAATTTATAATAATATAATAAGGAAATAATAATATATAAAGTTAATTATAACTATAATAATAATAATAATAATAAAGTTCTGGCAATAATAAATTAGTAAATATTATATGAGGAAATCCTAGTTATGGTAAGATTAATAATATATGATAATAATAATAATATAATAGTAATGGCAATTCCTATACTAATTAGAATAAGGTAAGTTATAATAATTTCCTATTGACCTCGTATTCTCTAAATCCTACACTATAAATACCACCTTAAATCTGAGAAATAAGTCACAAATTAAAAGAAGGAGCTTTAGGAGACGGAAGAAGAAGGAATTAACATAAACTAATTAATCAACTCGAGGTAATTATCCATATTAAATCGGTTTATATTCTTTTCACGCAAGCATCTTTAGATCGATAGTATGACTTCTATAGACCACCATAAGACTCGGGAATTGGACCTATAGCGACATTGGACTGCAAAGTTTCTGACATGCCCATTGTTGACCGTCGTTGACCGTGATAGGGTGGTGTTTAGGGCGACTAAAGGTGGCTGGTCAGGGTGTTATGCGGGTTTGGTTGTGAGGGATTGGAATGGGTAATTGAACCCCTAATCGACCTTGTCTTGACCTGGGTATAGAGGGGTTGTGACGGGGGAAAGTAGTCGACCACCTTGGTGATGTTTTGGTGGCCGAATATGGTTGGTTGTGGCGGTGGTGGCGAAAACAGGGGATTAACTCGTGTTTGGGCAGGCGGTTTTTGAGGGGGTTTTTGGTGGTTGTAGAAGGTCTGGTTTGGGGTGGTTTTTGGTGGCTTTTGTCGAGGGTGGTCGTGTGAGTTGGGTGGTGGTTATAGGTGGCGGCATAAGTGGTGTTAGGGGGTGTTTTGGGACGGGTTTTGTGGGTGTGTCAGAGGGGTTTTGTTGGTGTCGGGTGGTTTAGGGCGTGGGTTTATTGGTTGTTGGTGGTGGTTTGATGGGTGGTGAGTGGGTGTTTGGATGGGTCGTGGTGTAGGGAGAAGGTAGGCATGTCGGGTGGTGGTTGTGGTGGTGTGTGGTGTCGGTTTAGAGGGTGTTTATAGGGGTGGTTGCACGCGGTTTACACGGTGTATAGGGTGGTGTTTGTTGTTTGTTTTTGTGACGGGTTTTTATTTGGGTGACTCGGGTTTGTATTGGGTCGGGTTTTAATATCGTGACCTTTAATATATATAATAAATAATTGTTTGAATAAGTAAATAAAAGGAATAAATAAATAAATAAATAAATAAATAAATAAATAAAGTTTGTAATTATAATTGTTGTAATTTTTATTATTATATAGGTGACGGAAATTGTGAAGAGTTTATAATCGGATTTGTTCGCTTTAATTGGAATGCGTAATCGGAGTATTCGATTGCCAGGTAGGATAGTCTACTCAACTATATCTATTTTCGTGTCTGATGGATGGATGTTATTGGAAGGATGATTGGTTTATGACTGCTTATTTTATTAAGTTAATTGAGTGATTATCATTCTTAATTGATTGGAGTTTTGTTATACGATTATATTGTGGAATGGTTTATGAGAATTGGACTTCCCCAGGCTTAGTCTCTGGTGGATAACGTGAGTGGTGATTGGACTGCCCCAGGCTTAAGTCTCTGGTGGATAACGTGTGTGATTAATTGGAAGGCCCCAGGCTTAGTCTCTGGTGGACAACGTGTGTGATTAATTGGACGGCCCCAGGCTTAGTCTCTGGTGGATAACGTGTGTGAGTATTTGGACTGCCTCAGGCTTAGTCTCTGGTGGATAACGTGGGTAGTTTATGTCGAGATGTGACATGTGAACAGTTGAGATTGGAATATTGATAGTTGTGGAAGATTGGTTGTTTTAAAGTACTTTATCCTACTCAACCTCGTGGTTGACCGTGTATTCTTGAACACCTGCGGTGAACCATAATGGGGAGCGGATTTAACAGGTACCAAAGATTAGCTGACTCGGGAGCATTGGGATGAGCGCTCGACTTGGACCATAGTTGAAGTCTAGATCACATAGAACAATTATATCACTTTATTTATTTCCGCTGCGAGTTATACTTTATTTTGTATTAAGTTTTAGTTGGTTAAGTTGTATTAAATATGTAATTTTAAAGTTTTTATTTAAAGTACTTTGGTGAGTTGGACTTTGTTATCTATTACCTCGAGAAACCGAGATGGTAACAGTCCTATTTATTGGGGAATGTCTAGCTAAAGGCTCTTAAATAAATGGGGATGTTACAAAGTGGTATCAGAGCAAAACGATCCTCAGGCCTAACCAATGAATAATAATGAACTTAGGATGTGTCTAATTAAAATGAACCCCGGGTAGAAATTGTTAAGTGTCCCCTTAAGCTTGGGATGAGTAGGGGCCCTCATACCAAACTTCTGGCCCTCTCAGTTTTGAACCGGTAACCTTGAGAGAATATTTGAGAGTGTGGGATAATTTAAAATGAATATAGTATATTTCTTTTAGGAATTTTGTTTTTCTTGGTTTCATATTGTTGTCATTGCTGATTGCGGTTACGGGGGCGTAACCTTATTTTACGGAGGAGGGGTATGACATGATTTCTTTTACGCATTGTTATAAGCATATTGATATGAGGAAGTATGTTGGCATTTATGTGGAAGGTGTGAATATGAGTAAGCATGTGAAGTATTAATTATTGTGTGGAATTGTGAAGAATGTGATTTTGATTGATTTCACAAGATTTTTATCCATGATTGTTTTGGCTGCCATTTACTGTCTGTTTAAATTGTTCTCCGAGATTTCTATGTGTGATACCCTTGTTAGTTAGCTTTCATATGCCACTGGTCTCATGTTCAAATAATATACGGTTTAGGAGGAATAAATATTTTAGTGGACAGTAGTCGAAATATTCTTGTATAGTGATGTTTTCGCGCCATGTTTTTGTAAAATTTGTCATTTAAAAACTGCTTAATGATTTGGTAAAATCCAACTCCAATGTTTAATAGACTCATGTATGTTTCTAAATTGGTAAGCCACGTGGTAGGAAAATATTCTGACAATTTATGGTGATTTTTACAAGTTGACCTTAGTTTCTGACAAGTTGCTGTAAAATTTCTATTTCGACCAAGTAGTTTGTAAAATGCATTATAAATTGATCTTTTGAGTTTTTGAGTCGATTATTTTTCTCATGGTTTAATAAATTTCTGTATTTTCTAAAAAGTATATGTTCTCAATAATTAATTATGTTATTATGTATTAATGATTTTTAGAAATTATAACATGTTTTTCCTAGCCTTGAAGAGTATAAGTTTTGTTTCTTATCTCTTGCACATTTATATTTGATGTTGTTAATTATGTGAAGTAGATTACCATGTCTAGTGATATGCGGAATGTGTTGCCCTAAGCCATATATATGTTCACCATAATTGCATCCATATTTAAGTTAGATACCATTATTAAGAAAAGATTAACTAAACAATTATGTGTATTTTGTTATAGGTTATTACTTATTTTGGCAATGTATTCGCCAATAGTTTAAATAAAGTTAGTTTAAGTCGTGGTTTTGCTACTTGGAAGTAAATCAAATATTTTGTATTCAGTTAACCATTAATTCGTGTTGGAAATAATACTTGTTTTATATTACAATGGGTGTTTAATATTTTGTGGCGTTACAACAATGAATTGTTAGTTCCTATTGTTTGATATTCCGAACTTCGAGGACGAAGTTTATTTTTAGGGGGAAGGAATGTGATACTACGAGTGTTTTAAGTTATTTTGTGATACTTGTTATAAGATTGACATGATTGATAATCGTAAAATGCATAATTGTGTTGGATGGTGCTTAGTTATGAGAATGTCTATGTGTGTTGTGGTAGTAGTTGTGGGCGAACTTCGGGACGAAGTTCATTTTAAGTGAGGAAGACTGTAATACTCCGTATTTTTAATAATAATAATAATTTATGTAGTTTAACAATTGATTAAATGACATTTCTAATAATGAATACAAGTAAGACGTTAATTAAATAATAAATTAATAATTCAAGTCGGGAATTGGGTTTGGCTAATATTTGTGCTTTGGGCAGTGTGCTATTATTATATGGGCCGAAACTTATTAAATTGGTATGAGTAGAATCGGGATTTATATCGGGAAATTTATAATAATATAATAAGGAAATAATAATATATAAAGGTAATTATAACTATAATAATAATAATAATAAAGTTATGGCAATAATAAATTAGTAAATATTATATGAGGAAATCCTAGTTATGGTAAGATTATTGATATATGATAATAATAATAATAATATAATAGTAATGGCAATTCCTATACTAATTAGAATAAGGTAAGTTATAATAGTTTCCTATTGACCTCGTATTCTCTAAATCCTACACTATAAATACCACCTTAAATATGAGAAATAAGTCACAAATTAAAAGAAGGAGCTTTAGGAGACAGAAGAAGAAGGAATTAACATAAACTAATTAATCAACTCGAGGTAATTATCCATCTTAAATCGGTTTATATTCTTTTCACGCAATCATCTTTAGATCGATAGTATGACTTCCATAGACCACCATAGGACTCAGGAATTGGACCTATAGCGACATTGGACTGCAAAGTTTCTGACCTGACCATTGTTGACCGTCGTTGACCGTGATAGGGTGGTCTTTAGGGCGACTAAAGGTGGCTGGTCAGGGGGTTATGCGGGTTTGGTTGTGAGGGATTGGAATGGGTAATTGAACCCCTAATTGACCTTGTCTTGACCTGGGTATAGAGGGGTTGTGACGGGGGAAGGTAGTCGACCACCTTGGTGGTGTTTTGGTGGCCGGAGATGGTGGGTTGTGGCGGTGGTGGCGAAAACAGGGGATTAACCCGTGTTTGGGCAGGCGGTTTTTGATGGGGTTTTGGTGGTTGTAGGAGGTCTTGGTTGGGGTGGTTTTTGGTGGCTTTTGTCGAGGGTGGTCTGGTGAGTTGGGTGGTGGTTGTAGGTGGCGGCATAAGTGGTGTTAGGGGGTGTTTTGGGACGGGTTTTGTGGGTGTGTCGGAGGGGTTTTGTTGGTGTCGGGTGGTTTTGGGCGTGGGT
This sequence comes from Silene latifolia, assembly GCF_048544455.1. Taxonomy (NCBI): domain Eukaryota; kingdom Viridiplantae; phylum Streptophyta; class Magnoliopsida; order Caryophyllales; family Caryophyllaceae; genus Silene; species Silene latifolia. Next base: position 288,415,489 of record NC_133538.1, read on the forward strand.
TTATTGGTTGCTGGTGGTGGTGGTGGTGGTGGTTTGATGTGTGGTGAGTGGGTGTTTGGATGGGCCGTGGTGTAGGGAGAAGGTAGGCATGTCGGGTGGTGGCTGTGGTGGTGTGTGGTGTCGGTTTGGAGGGTGTTTATGGGGGGGGGGGGGTTCACGCGGTTTACACGGTGTATATGGTGGTGTTTGTTGTTTGTTTTTGTGACGGGTTTTTATTTGGGTGACCCGGTTTATATTGGGTCGGGTTTTAATATCGTGACCTTTAATAAATATAATAAATAATTATTTGAATAAGTAAATAAAAAGAATAAATAAATAAAGTTAGTAATTATAATTGTTGTAATTGTTATTATTATATAGGTGACGGAAATTGTGAAGAGTTTATAATCGGATTTGTTCGCTTTAATTGGAACGCGTAATCGGAGTATTCGCTTGCCAGGTAGGATAATCTACTCAACTATATCTGTTTTCGTGTTTGATGGATGGATGTTATTGGAAGGATGATTGGTTTATGACTGCTTATTTAATTAAGTTAATTGAGTGATTATCATTGTTAATTTATTGGAGTTGTGTTATACGATTTTATCGTGGAATGGTTTATGAGAATTGGACTGCCTCAGGCTTAGTCTCTGGTGGATAACATGAGTGGTGATTGGACTGCCCCAAGCTTAGTCTCTGGTGGATAACGGGTGTGATTAATTGGAAGGCCCCGGGCTTAGTCTCTGGTGGATAACGTGTGTGAGTATTTGGACTGCCCCAGGCTTAGTCTCTGATGTATAACATCGGTAGTTTATGTCGAGATCTGACATGTGAACAGTTGAGATTTTGAATATTGATAGTTGTGGAAGATTGGTTGTTTTAAAGTATTTTATCCTACTCAACCTCGTGGTTGACCGTGTATTCGTGAACACCTGCGGTGAACCATAATGGGGATCGTATTTGACAGGTACCAAAGATTAGCTGACTCGGGAGCATTGGGATGAGCGCTCGAATTGGACCATAGTTGAAGTCTAGATCACATAGAACAATTATATCACTTTATTTATTTCCGCTGCGAGTTATATTGTATTTTATATTAAGTTTTAGTTGGTTAAGTTGTAATAAATATGTAATCATTAAAGTTTTTATTTAAAGTACTTTGTTGAGTTGGACTTTGTTATCTACTACCTCGGGAAATCGAGATCGTAACAGTCCTATTTATTTGGGAATGTCTAGCTAACAGTCCTATTTATTAAAACCTTTATTGTTACTCAACTCAATCTGGGCATCGTGGTTTTGTGACCTGGGGGTTGGGTCGATCATGGGGAGGTGTCGTGGTGGCTTTAGGTAGCGGTTTGTGGTGGTGGTGGTCGAAAAAACGCGGAAACAGAGGAGGGACTGTGTATTGTTGCTACCGTTTTTGGGTTGTGGATGGGGTGTTGTTGATGGGTCGAGAGGAGAGGGGACGACCCCTGGAACCAGCTTAGGTCAATGGTGATGACGGTGGTGGCCAGAGGTGGTGTCAGGTGGATATGGTGTCGGGTTTTCGGTATCGGCGGTGCTTGTGGTTGTTGTTGCTAGGGCGTGAATTTCTGGCTCTTAGAAGCGGTTGTAGCTGGTGTTTAGGGTGTGTTTGGGTGGGTGGCAGTGGGGGCACCTGGTGGGTGAGGGTGGAAGACCTGGTGGTTTTCGGGTTTGGGTTTTGGTGGGTCATTTGTTTGGGTTATCACGGGTGGTAGATAGGATTCGATGGAGTGTTATTGTGTTGGATACACTCGTCTTAAGACGAGTTTTACAGGTTGTTTGGCAGGTTGTTATGCTGACTGGGGATGGTGGTGTGTGCTAGGCAGTGGCGGTGACACGGTGGGGCTGAGGTGGTGGTGTTGTCGTGGGTTTGTCGGGATTGTAACGAGGTGTGTGTGGTTGTGTCTGTGAGGGGTTTACACGGGCTAAAGGAGGGAGTTGTCGTGGGTTACATGGGTGTAGTGGGTTGATGAGTTGAGTTGTTTAATTTCTAAGACGGGTTTTTATGTAAATAATACACGAGAAATAATTAATATAAATGAATTATATTTGATTAAATTATAATAATATATTAAATAATTAATAATTAAATTATAAATAATTATTTATGTTAGGTGACAGTATTGTTGAGAAGCCTTAATTGGATTTCTACTTATTGGATTGCGGTATACGGAGTATTTGCTTGCCAGGTAGGATAACGATTCTGCTGGACCTATTAATTGTGTATCTTCTTATTTAATTGGATGTTGTGTTAATTGAATTGAACTGTTTGGATAATTGGATTATACATATCTCGTATATTGTGATTGGAAGGAGTTGTATTGGATATTCTTGAGACGATGTGGTAGGTAGCCATTGTTGTTGCTACAGTTAGGTTGATAATGAGTTGGATATCAGGTTTAGCCTGGCTGAGGTAGACATCATGGTAAGAGCCTTCGGATGATGTTATATAAACTTACTGGTTGAGGTAGACATCATGGTAAGAGCCTTCGGGTGATGTATTATAAACTTACTGGCAGACACCGTTTAATACCTTCGTGGTGGTGTATTGGGAGAAAGGTTGATTTGGCATTGGTGTTCGAATCTTTGTACTAATTATATTATCTGTCTTAAGAATGTTATTCCTACTCAACCTCGTGGTTGACAGTGTATTCGTGAACACCTGTGATGAACCATAATGGGGAGCAGAGTTGACATGTACTAAAAATTAGCTGACTTGGGAGCTTATGGGATTGCGTGAGGACTTGACCGTGGCCTAGGCGTCTAGCTGACTTAATTAGTTAATCACAATTTAATTAATGGTTTATTCATTTTATTTTCCACTGCGATTTTGTATTGTTTATTATTTTAGTTGGGATTAATCATGTTGTAATAAAACCATTATGTCAGTTAAAGTTATTAAAGTACTTTGGTTTGTTTGAATTCGTATCATTTACCTCGGGCAACCGAGATGGTAACAGTCCTATTTATTGGGAATGTCTTGCTAAAGGCTCCTAAGTAAATGGAGGTGTTATAAAGTGGTATCAGAGCAAAACGATCCTCAGGCCTAACCAATGAATTTAATAATGAACTTAGGATGTGTCTAATAAAATGAACCCGGGTAGAAACTGTTAGGAGCCCTTTTGGCTTAGGATGAGAAGGTACCCTCACTCCGAACCTAGGCCCTTTCAGTTTTGAACCGGTTACCTTGAGAGATATTGACGAGTGGGGTAAATTTAAAATGAATGTTATTTATTTTCTTAGGAATCTTTGTTGCCTTGGATGTGTATTGTTTTCGTTGATGAGCAAGGTTACGGGACGTAACCTTGATTTTAAGAAGAGTAGGATGGATGAAATAAAGATTTAATGTCGAATTGTTTTGATCAAGAGCATGAAAGTAATTATTGAATTGGTATTGATTATGTGATTGGATAATTATAGTAGTATCATGTCTAGCGATATGCGGTTATGTGAATCCCGAAACCGTGCTATTTACAATATTATGAAATGATTAAAATGATGGTATGAATACTTTAGAATAGATGCTTAGTCATGTATGAAAGTTGATGACCAAGTTGTGTTACTACAAGTATAGGAGGGTGTTAATAAGGATTATGATTTAGTAAAAAGTAATGTAGAAACTTGACCTTATTTATCAGATTTTACCCCTACTTGATTTAGTTCCCATTTGACCTCTTTCTATTAATCGTCTAAGGTTAAAATATTTTTGAATGATAACCCAGTGAGTTAGTTTCCAGTGTCGTTGGTCTCATATTAAAAAGTTTTATTGTTTGGGAGAAATAAATATTTTAGTGAGCAGTGGTCAGAATGTTCCTGTACAGTAAAGTTTTCGACAAACGATTTTGTAAAGTTTCTCATTTAATTTATACTTAATATTTTTACCTAATTCCAACTCCATTGTTTAAAGGACTCAAATATATTTTCAAATTGATAAGCCAAGTTGCAAGGTGAATTTTTGAAAATTAATAGTGATTTTTACAAATTGACCTAAAACTTTGACTTTTTGCTGATCAGTTTTTGTTTCGACCCACTGAATTGTAAAAATATTTATAAATTAATTATTCGATATTTGGACTTAATTATTTTTCTTATGCTTTAAGAACTCTTTATATGCTCTGGAAAATATAAAAACTCAACGTGGAATGTAATGGTTAATTAATGGTGAATTTTGAAAGTTACAGCTTGACTTTGATTCCCGAAAACGCGAGTCTTTCCAAAAGATTAATATAAATGTCTTATAAGTCCTTAACCTGTGATATTTGAGGGGTAGGGGTGATCATAGGAGGACCTAATAAAGGGTTATAAAAAGGATAGAATTGAACACACCTTATCTTTGTAAGTATAGAATATTTAAAAATGTTAAGCCATCTTTTCTCGGGTAGAAACTTATGTTGTTTCGTTTTACTTTTATAGAACCATGCCTCCAAATAGATCTACACCTACACCCTCTACCATGTATCAAGAGGAGATTGACCGTTTGATAGCTATGATCGAGGCTCTGACTGCGGCATTAAAGGCTAAGAGGTCAGTTCAGGATCCAGCAAAGATAAGTGCTAATATTGCAAGACACAACCCGACAAAATATGAAGGATTAGGAGAACCATCTTTACTTGGGAATTGGCATAGGAAGTTTGATAACCTTTTTGAGTTGCTAGGATGTCCCGCGGAGTTTCAAGTAGATCAAGCTGCTTACTATTTGAGGGGAAAAGCGGGTTTGTGGTTGAATCGTAGTAAGGAGGTCTTAAGGGAAGCTTGGAGGGAGAGTGATGAACCTTTTATCACTTGGAAGGGTTTTAAGGAGACTATGAGAGCTATATTTGTGCCAGAACATATTAGGAGTAAGATGAGAGCTGAATTTGATTCTTTTAGGATGACTGATGAGATGACAGTAGAGACTTATTATAACAGGTTTATGGAATTGTCAGAATATGTAGCTGATTTGAATTTTAGTGATGAGATGTTGGCACTCAGATTTGAAAAGGGGTTGACAACCACTATTAAGAAGAGGCTTGCAGCTGGTCATCCAAGTACCATGGATGATGTTTATCAGCGAGCTGGACACGCAGAGAGGATTGCAGATATGTTAAAGAAAGAGAAGAGGGAGAAGGAGGAAAAGAAGGGGAAGGGCGAGAAGAGGAAGGTAGAAATTGCAAATGAGAGTGCAGGAGGCAGTAAGAAGCAGAATGTGGGTCAATTCCAATCATACTTTTCGAGTGGAGGGTTGTCTAGTGGAGCTAGTAATGTGAATTGTTTCAGGTGTGGGAAGCCAGGACATAGGAGGTTTGAGTGTAGGGTAAATTTGGAGAGGCAAGGGAGTGGTATTGGAAATAAGAATCGGAATGAGGGTTACTATACTCCTATGTCAGGTTATGGGAGTAATCAAAAGACTAGGGTTCGGAGCAATCAGGTGAATTTTAATAGGTACAATCAGAGCTACAATAATTGGCAAGGCAAAGGAGTTGATCACGGTAATGGTGGAAAAACATTTGGAACAGCTAGCACCGTACAAGGGAGTGGGGAGAAGAGTAACTAGTGTTATTAGGAGGAGTAGAGAGTCTTATCCTTTATATAAGTATTAAGTTGTTAGTAGTTTTAATAAAGTAATATTAGTTCCGAAACTTCGGGACGAAGTTTATTTTTAGGGAGGTAGAATGTGACAACTCATGTTTTAAGTTTATTTTGTGACACATTTTCGTGTTTTGAGTTAATTTTGTGATACATTTTGATAAGTATGATATGGTTTGATAATGATTAAGTAAGTTAATTATGTTGCAATGATCATAAGTTGGAATGAGGCTCAGTTGTGTGGATGTTTGTAAATGTGGTTGTAGAGTTATGAGGTTGTAGACTTATGGACGAACTTCGGGACGAAGTTCATTTTAAGGGGGAAAGACTGTAATACCTCGTAAATTAGTAGAGTTTATGATATGGCTAAAATCATATCACCAAATCAAAATAAAGCTATCTCAAAACTAACAAGAATAGCTAGTGGTAAGACAGGTATCGAATCCACAGGGAGGCGGTAATAGTCTGTCTGTTAATATTTAAATTATCTAAAGGTAACCGTTTTCTTGGGGGTTTGTTTTGTTTGTTTGCTAACCAACTAATTGCGAGTAATTTAAAGGGTTTAAGACAATGATATTAAAAGTCTAGGATTTCCGGTTCACTAGGCCAATTATATGGGGTCTCTTAACCAATTGCTAGATCTATCAAGTTGTCTAAGGTCATAAGATCGGTCGAATCTTAAAACCAAAAATGCTAGAGATAGAAAGAGAAACACCTGAAAAGCTCTGAAAAATAGAATCATCGTTTTCAGTAACCTAGAATTTCGGGATGACGGCGCATAAAAGTTCTTCATATTCTTCAACAAAAAATCATAAAAATAGTAATAAAAATCGTTTCTCTTCTTTGGATTTTTCTGTTGCAGGGAATTCGTCTTCGTCGGTGGTCAAGCTTAGAACTAATCCGGTGGAAATCGAACCTTTGGACCTTGATGACCTCATCACAGATGACGAGACGGAAAAATGGATTGTTCAGCAGCGTGGAAAAGGGAAGAAATTGGCTACCATTCCTGAGGAGCCTGAAGGTATGCTGCAATTTACTGAGTCTGAGGTTAATAAGGAACTTGAATTTTGGAAGAACTCTGTTATATGCTTCATATTGGGTGCCAATCCTTCCTGGGAAGTAGTTGAGGAGTTTATTCAGGGATTATGGGGTGAATATGGGATTGATCGTATTTCCTTCTTACCTTCTGGTGTTTTTCGGTTAAATTTAAGAATCAGAAAGCACAGGAAGCTGTTTTGAAGTACGGACATTTCCTGTTCGAGAATAAACCTGTAATCTTACGTCCTTGGCATTCTCAGGACCCGCTTACAAAGACGGATGTTAAAGTTGTTCCTGTGTGGGTTAAGTTGCATTTGTTACCTCTTATGTTCTAGGGACAGTGTATTCCTAAAATTGCAGGATTGATTGGTGATTTTGTGCGGTGTGATGGACCTACTGAGGACCGGACAAGGCTAGGAATGGCCAGGGTCTTAATTGATGTTCCTTTTGACAAGCCTGCTCCCAAAGAGGTTAAATTCTTGGATGAATTAGGGAATATGGTTAAGATTCAGGTGGAGTTTGAGTCGAACCCTATCCTTTGTAAAACTTGTGGGGGTGTTGGTCACATTACCAATGCATGTAAGAAAGTTAAAACCAAACCTCCTGCTAAGAAGAAGGTTGTTAAATAGTGGATACCTAAGCCTACAGGTGACAAAGCTCTTGGAACTAAGGTACCAGTTGCTATGATAACTGTTTCTCCAAAAGCTACTCCTCTGGTCCAACCTAGTCCTAGGACTATGTTTACCCCTGTGGTGCCTGTTGTTCAGCAGGGTGCTCATACTTGGACAAGTCAAGTAGCTACCCCTGCGAGGGCTGTGATAAGATTGAGTAGACAAGAGTTGATTAATCAGGGTAGTACCACTTCTAAATTTGGGCAATTCAGCTTCATGGAAGCCTTAAACAATGCCACTCCAAAGGTGGGAATAGGGACGATTAGAGTACCCCCTGAAAAAGGGGGGGGGGGGCAATGATAGGCTTTTGGAATGTGAGGGGATTGAATAGTCCAGCTAAGCAGAAGTACATTAAATGGTTTCTTCACAATCATCAGGTTGGATTATTTGGTCTCCTTGAGACGAAGGTTAAGCCTTCGTCTCTAAATGGAGTTAGGTATAATATTTGTAATGGTTGGTGTGTTTCTACAAATACTCAGTACCATAAAGGTGGAAGAGTTTGGATCTTATGGAAGCCTAATCTGTTCAATGTTCAATTTATCGAGTACAATGCTCGATTTATACATACTATTGTTAAGGATCTTGCTAATGGGTCAATGCTTCACTTCACTATTGTCTATGCCTTTAATGGTATCCAAGAGAGAAAGTCCTTATGGAGTAGATTAATTGCCTTCAACCTGAGTATACAGGGGCCTTGGTTCATAGGGGGAGATTTTAATGTTGTCCTTAAACCTAGTGAACGTTTGGGAGGAGTTACCTCTGAGGAGGAAATGGAAGATTTTCAAAATTGTCTAGAGCAGTGTAGTATGGTGGATATGCCTGCAACTGGTTCTTTCTACACTTGGAATAACAAGAAAGAAGCAGCTACTAGAATGTTTAGTAGGCTTGATAGAGCCCTTGTTAATCATGATTGGACTGAGCAGAGACCCGATTATTATGCTCACTTTCATACAGAGGGGTACTTTGATCACACACCTTGTTTGATACAGAAGACTTCTGATATTGGCCTAAGGAAGGGGAGTTTTAAATATTTTAACATGTGGAGTGATTCTGATCTTTTTATCCCTTGTGTCACTCAGATTTGGGGGACTTGCATTCAGGGTACTCCTATGTTTCAGTTTGTTAAGAAGCTTAAGTTACTCAAAAAACCCTTGAAGTTGTTGAATAGGGATTTATATGCTGATATTGAGAATAATACTATGAGGGCGTGGAAGCATTTGGAGCATATTCAGATGCAAATTAGAACTGATCCTTCAAATGCTGATCTGATTGGAATGGAAATCAATGCTTCTAAAGGGTATTCTGAGTTTCAGAAGGCCTGTGATAGCTTCCGCCGCAGAAATCCAAAGCCACTGGATCAGAGTGGGGATAGCAACTCAAAGCTTTTTCACACAGTTATATGAAACAGAGGCAGGCAAAGAACAAAGTCTTCTGGATTGCAGATGAGCAGGGCAATTGGCTAACTGACCCTGATAGTATTCAGGAAGCTTTTTTATCATTTTACCAAGATCTGTTAGGGAAGACTACAGTTGTGCAGGCTGTTAATGCTCAGGTTGTTCGGAAGGGCCCCTGCTGTAGTGAGGAGCTCTGTGCTGAACTAGGTACTCCTGTTACTAATGATGAAATCAGGGATGCTCTCTTCCATATTCCTGGCCACAAAGCACCAGGCCCTGATGGATTCACTAGTGCCTTCTACAAGGATGCCTGGCAAGTGATTGGAGAGGAGGTGTGCACTGTTGTGAAGGATTTCTTTCTCAATGGTAGGCTTTTAAAACAAGTGAATCATACCTTACTCTCACTTGTTCCCAAAGTTGACTTGCCTCAAACTGTTGGACAGTTTAGGCCAATCTCATGTTGCAATGTCATTTATAAAGTGATATCTAAACTCTTATGTACCAGATTGGCTAGGGTTCTGCCTCACATTATTAGCCCTACTCAAGGAGGTTTTGTTAAAGGGAGAAACATTATTGAGAACATTCTTGTTTGTCAGAACATCATTAGACTATACAAGAGAACTGTTGTTTCCCCACGATGCCTCATCAAAGTTGATTTGAAAAAGGCTTATAACTCAGTGAACTGGCAATTCCTCAGTCAAATGCTTGATGCTTTACTCTTTCTAGTTCACTTCAAGAAGCTTATTATGGAATGTGTGTCTAGTGCCTCATATTCTCTTGTCCTTAATGGTAATAGCTTTGGTTTTTTTCATGGGAAGAAGGGGCTTAGACAGGGAGATCCCCTCTCCCCTTTATTGTTCACCATAGCTATGGAATACCTCACCAGGATTCTTAACTTTACAACTGAAGTTTTGCCTTTAAAACATCACTCCCTCTATAGGAAGCTTAAGTTATCACATCTGATGTTTGCTGACGACCTTTTATTGTTCTCAAAAGGAGACTATCCTTCTTTCATGCTTCTGTTAAGGTCCTTTGCCACTTTTTCTAGAGCTTCTGGTTTGGAGATGAATAATGCAAAATCTAACATTTATTTTAATGGGGTGCATAACTCTATCAAACAGCAACTCATAGACTGTTCAGGGTGTGTTGAGGGTCAGATTCCTTTCAGATATCTTGGAGTCCCTATAGCTACTGGTAAATTGGGGAAAAAGGAGTGTAAGATCCTGGTGGAGAAGATTGTTGACAGAATCAGAATGCTTGGTGCAAGGAAGATCTCCTATGCTGGTAGACTCATCCTTGTTAAGTCTGTTCTTACTTCTCTTTTTTCTTATTGGGCAAATATTTTCCTAATTCCTAAGGGTGTGTTGAAACAAATTGATAATATTTGTCGTAATTACTTGTGGGATGGCACTAGCAATTATATGAGGGTGCCTCTTGTTGGATGGGATCACATTTGTACCCCTAAGAGTGAAGGTGGTCTTGGCATCAGGAATACTTATCACTGGAATATGGCCACTATTGGGAAGCTAGTGTGGTGGATTTATAGCAAGCCGGATAGTTTATGGGTGAAGTGGGTGCATCAAATTTATATAAAAAGCTCTTCCTGGTCCGACCATATTCCTAAAAGCCATATGAGTGACAACTGGAAGGCTATATGTAAGACCAGGGATTCGTTTCTGAATGGTTACTCACAGGGTGTATGGCTTGCTGATATGAGGGGATATTCTGTAAAGTCTGGTTATGATTGGATCAGACTTAAGGAAACAAAAGTGGGATGGGCTAAGCTAATCTGGAATCATGTTGCTCTTCCTAAGCATTCCTTTGTGAATTGGCTGATAATGAGGAATGCTCTGAATACAAAAGAGAAACTGTACAGGTTAGGCATCGATTCGATGATTTATCGCATATGCCAAGCTGGTTCTGAGACTGTGACACATCTGTTCCAACAGTGTCAATATTACAGAGAGATCTTACTACTGGTTTGCAACTGGCTGAAGATCACTGAACCGCAGGGGAATTGTATCATTTGGACTGGTAGAAGGAAATGGACACAGGTTCAGCGGGATGTTTGCTTATCTGTGTTCATGGCTGTTACTTATGCTGTATGGCAGCAGCGTAATTTAGCGCGTTTGGAAGGAGTTATTTTGAGACCTATTGCTTTATTCGTTCAGTGTAAAAATCTGATGAAAATCAGACTACTTAATCAGCTAAGTAGGGTCAATGTGTCTAAGGATAGATATTGGATTACTAGTCTTGTAAGCTAAATTATGATGTATCTTGTTTACTTGGTTTGAGCTTAATAAGAATTACTTACCTTTCACCAAAAAAAAAAATAAAATAAATAAATAAGATCGGTCGACTCTATTATGCCCTTTAGATCGATTCTAACATGCAGTTGCTATAATTAGATACAATCTATTCAATTATCGTAGCCTATATTAATTCTAACCCGGTCGGTGAAAGGATTAATTCGCTATACTAATTAACAACTCAGGCCTAAGTTAATTAACTAGAAAAAGAACAATAATCAAACGACAACTTAAACGATTTCACTAGCAATTAATCAATTTCCCCTTTCTAATTAACCTAGTGAACCGGAAATCCTAGAATTTATTTGGAGGAAAAGCAGGAGAGGACCCCGCAAAGCATATGGAGAAATTTGTTACTTATTGTTGTTCTATTCCTTTGACAGCTGGGGTGTCTCAAGATCAGGTCAGGCAAACTTTATTCCCTTTCTCTTTGAGAGATGATGCAGCTGAGTGGCTAAGGGACTTAGGCTTGGAGACCGACGCAATTACCAACTGGACTTCTCTAGCTCTTGCATTCTACAAGAGGTATTTTCCACCACAGAAAACTAATGCATTGAGAAGTCAGATTACAAGTTTTAAACCGGGTCCTACTGAGGATTTTAATGAAGCTTGGATACGGTTCAAAAGACTAGTGCGGTCCGTCCCTCACGATGGTTTTGAGATTTGGTTCCTTTGCAACCAGTTTTATAACGTGTTGTATGATAATCATAGAGCTCTACTTGATTCTGCTGCTAATGGGAGATTACAAGATAATACTAATGACAGTAATGCTTGGAAGTTGATTGATCAGATAGCTACTCACACAGCTGAGTATGGTAATCCCAGAGGAAGTAAGAGAGGAAATGGCTCAGATAATGCGGTGGCGGAACAGTTGGAGGCCATACTTGCTCAAATAGCCGAATTGAAGACTACCCAGTCCTTGGGTAAGCAAGAGATGGTTCATATGGTTCAACAAGAAGTGTCCTGCGAGAGATGTGGTATAGATGGCCACACTGCGGCCAAATGTATGAGTACTATTGAGCGAGTTCATGCTTTCCAATCTTTCAAGCAAGGTACACCATATTCTAATTTCTTTCAAGCTCCTCAACAAGGTACCTATATTATTCCTCCAAATCGTGGTAATCACCACAAGGAGGTTATCAAAGGCCAAATCAAGGAGGTTTTCAAAAATTTCAACCTCCTCCTCAAGCTCCAAGTAATGAAGTATCGGAGTTAAAAGCTCTCTTGCAACAAACTTTGATGATGCAACAAAAGCAAACGACTCAAATTTCCGAACTTATGGCTCATAATAAGATGTTGGATACTCAAGTTGCTCAAATTACGGCTCAAAATCCATCAAAACAGTCCGGTCTTCCTCCTCAAGGTAAACAAGCTCATTAGCAAGTTAATGAAATTTATTTAAGGAGCGGTACTTCTTATAACGGTCCGGACATGCCCATTAATGATGATGAAGTTCCATACATGCATCCTAAGGGTTTAGGAAATTTGGAGCTAAGTGACGATGAAAAAGAAACTAACAAAGATGAAACACGAGATTTGACGAAAAGCAAAAAGACGGAGCAAAGCCAGGTTCCTCGATCGAGTAGACACGGGCTCGGTCGAGGATCTTCCTCACTAGATCGAGTGCACCCCAGGCTCGATCGAGGCACCCCTGTTTCTGACGATAATATTTCCAAACCGTCTCCTAATGCCAAAAAAGTCGAGCCGATTAAAATTCAACTACCTTTTCCTCAGAGACTGCAGAAATCCAAACTTGAACAACAGTTTGGAAGATCTATGGAGGTAGTGAAGAAGTTTCAAGTGACAATGCCATTTACTGAATTGGTAACTCATGAATGCTACGCCGCGTTGCAAGCCAATTCTCCACCTAAGCTTAAGGATCCATGGAGTTTTTCTATTCCTTATACTATAGGCCATTTATCTATTGACAATGCTTTATATGATTTAGGAGCGAGTGTTACTATCATGCCGTATAAAATTTGCAATCAATTAAACAGGACTAAGCTTAAATGTACTAATATGACTATCCAATTGGCTGACAGGTCTGTTAAGCACCCAATGGGTATCTTAGAAGATGTGCCGGTTAAGATAGGAAAATTTTTCATTCCAGTCGACTTTGTAGTGATAGATATAGCTGAGGATTCTCGTGTTCCTATTATTCTAGGACGACCATTCTTGCATACTGCAGGGGCGGTTATAGATGTTAGACATGGGAGTCTTACGTTCAACATTGGAGAGGATACTATCACTTTTGGTCTTGACAAAGCATCACGTCCTCCTAATTTAAAAGCTTCTTGTTATATGATTAATGCTCTTGATCCTACTTTTGATGATTGTCTTGCTTGGTGTTTTGATAGGAATTCACCTGACGCCCCTACTGCTGCGTCATATCCATGGAGCAAGGAAGTGGATGAGATAGAGAAGCTTATTTATGGAGATGATCCTCCTCTTGAGATGATTTACAGCTGTGATGAGAATGTTGATATAGAAGCTGAGTTGGATGCTTTGGAAGCTGAAATTTTCAGAGAGGAACTAGTTAGAGTTTTTGATGAAGCTTCTATGACAGACGAAGTGCCTTATCTCCTTCCTCAAGAAGATGACCTGAAGAACAATGAACATTGCTCTTATTTTACATTAGACTTAAAGTTTGATGAGCCAGGACATTTTTCATTGTTTTTATTTTTTGCTTGGACTATTTATTGGTGCTACTTATGCTTGTGTGTAGCACATGCGCTACTTTTTGATTTACTGTTACGAGCATTAACTTGTATTGATTATGATTTGTGTGCGCATTTGTTTTAAATGCAGATTTCTTGCTCGACAGTATGTTCCTTGATCGAGTGTCATGGGGCTCGATCGAGTCACCTCATCTTTTGGTAGCTGACGATGATAGGAATTGCGCGGATGATTAATTTCCCCTGTTTTGCTGCTGGTTTGGGGGAATCATAAGCTCTTACCCGGTATTCTCTTCCCTTATAGCTTCTTTTATTGTATTGTCTATTTCTTCTCCATTCCTTTTGGGTTGCTGGATTTTTGTGTGATTGTTATGCTGTAGGCGTTACAATGAGGACACTTTGATATTTAGGTTTGGGGGAGGAGTCTTTATTTATGTTGTGTGCTTTACTTATTGTTGTGTGCATTTATATAAAAAATCCATAAAAAATAAAAATTTTATAAAACACGAAAACATGTTTTTCCTTTGTTTTAGGTTGAGTCTTGGTGAATTTAATAACTATGATGTTAATTTGAATTGTTTTTGCATTTGAATCCCAAATAGTTGTTCATGTACATTGTTTTGACTCGTTAGCCATGAAAACAAAGCTCATAATTCAAGTCTTAACCGTATTGACATGCCCTATATTGATTAGATTTGACACAATTACGTTGGTAAGCTACTTAAATTCTGAGGTCTATAGAGCTTCCTAGGCCAGGAACATCAATAAACTGGTCTCATTGTCAATTAGGCTTGAGTGTGGTTTCTCCTTGTGGAATGTGTAATATCAAACTGCATAAGTGTGACATTGATTTCTTGATACTTCTATTGCTTTCATTTGACTAAATACATGTGGATAGGCGTTCTTACCGTTCAAATAAGCCTTACAATTGCCTTTTTGTTAGCTCGTTTGAACCCTTGTAGCCAATCTTAAATTACATCTTATGAGTTACAATCCAAGAATTTGCCTACCTTTTCGGGACACTCGCAGTTGCTTGTTTATCATGTTTAATTTGCTATTATGGTTGGGTTGGGACTTATTGTTGTCATGTGGGTATAGCAAAATACTTTTAGCGATTGTGTTGTATCCTTGTGTTGGAAAAAGAAAAATATGAAGCAAAAGAAAGAAAGAAAAAAAAAAGAAATAGAAATAGAAAAAAAAAACAAAAAAGAAGAAAAGAAAAAAGAAAAGAGATTGCTTCATTTGGTTTTGTCAAGGATCGGAAGGATGGTTGTTAGAGTCTAATGCATAATTGGAGAGTAATTTATTAGCTCTCATATGTTGTAAAGTTGAGATCATTTCTCTATGTTGGGTTCATTTATTATCAAAGATTTGGTTTTTGTTTTGGTTAGCGTTGCGACTACCATCTTAGCTCAACATATCCATAACGTGCTTAGGCACAAACCATTTCTATCCCTTTAACCCATTTGCCACCCTTATTGTCCTTGATACATGTACTTTTGTCTACATATGTGATTGCATATTAGTTGGGGAAATCTCTATCACATTAGATTGCATGCATGTTTCATAAGTTGAGTGAGTGTTTCTACTTCTTTCTATCTTCACATATAACTCACCCTATATACTTATGAGTGCATGAGTGACATCCGCGAGAATCCAACTAATTTGTCTTGCAAGATCGAAAGGTACTTGGCATTTGTCTATAGTATGGTGACTTGATATTTGAGCTATGTTTTCTATTTCCCGTACCTTTGAATTTGTTTTATTGGTACACTTTAGTCATTGCTTTGTTACAAGATATGAATAGCTTGGGATTTGTATGTGCATCAACATTAGCTCTGAGTTGTTTATTTGCCATTTATATGATTGCCTTTTGTATTGTGTGTTGCTTTGCTTGAGGACAAGCAAAAAGATAGTTTAGGCGCCAAATTTGATATGGCTAAAGTCGTATCACCAAATCAAAATAAAACTATCTCAAAACTAACAAGAATAGCTAGTGGTAAGACAGGTATCGAATCCACAGGAAGGCGGTAATAGTCAGTCTGTTAATATTTAAATTGTCTAAAGGTAACCGTTTTCTTGGGGGTTTGTTTTGTTTGTTTGCTAACCAACTAATTGCGAGTAATTTAAAGGGTTTAAGACAATGATATTAAAAGTCTAGGATTTCCGGTTCACTAGGTCAATTATATGGGGTCTCTTAACCAATTGCTAGATCTTTCAAGTTGTCTAAGATCATAAGATCGGTCGACTCTATTATGCCCTTTAGATCGATTCTAACATGCTGTCGCTATAATTAGATACAATCTATTCGATTATCGCAGCCTATATTAATTCTAACCCGGTCGGTGAAAGGATTAATTCGCTACACTAATTAACAACTCAGGCCTAAGTTAATTAACTAGAATAAGAACAATAATCAAACGGCAACTTAAACGATTTCCTTAGCAATTAATCAATTTCCCCTTTCTAATTAACCTAGATCCCCTTCACCCTAGATTAAGAATTTAGCTACTCATATTATAGGTACAAACAACAATAACAATAATAAGAAACATGATTGCAATCATAAAAGATGAACAATGAAATAAATGATTAATAATAAAGGAAAGATTAAGAACAATACCGTAATTAAAGGCAATAGATCCGAATAATAATTAAACTACGCTAAGTATTTGAGAGATTTTTATAAGGTAGATATATTAAACCTACTGAAAATAAAGCATAAATAACCTAGGGTACGAGTTTTGGTATTTATAGCAATACATAACCGACATAAGGAAAGTTGCGGGAATTATAAAACTGGAAGGTTCCTCGATCGAGCCTAAGTGGACTCGATCGAGGAACCACTTCCTTGATTGAGCCTGGCCTGGCTCGATCGAGGCACCAAAGTTCAAGAACACCCAACTCTCGACATTGCGAAATTTAGTTGATTAGGTTGGTTCCTCGATCGAGCCTAGCTTGGCTCGATCGAGGAACCAAGTTCCTGCTTTAAGCACTGATCTTCAAACGGCCGCCATTTCTTCGTTACTTGTCAGAAACAACCGATTTTTGTGGCGTTGGAAAGCTAAGAGGATAAGATTTCACTCCAATTGGAATTACTTGAAAATCAGTTATATAACTCAAGATATGACTCTTCAAAGGAAGCACTAGTGATATAAAGCTCTTTTCTTCGTGTTTTCTTCTTAACTTCTCTTCCTTCATTCTTATGGATTCTCGTGCCATGCTTCGTGTATCCCTTCATGCCCACTCCGTGATGCTCATTTCATTCCTTTGCTCCTCAAATGCATCATTCCTACATCAAACATCAAAAGGCGGAAGTATCGACATTCTAACTTAAAAGGCATGTAAATGCTATAAACTAGCACGAAAACCGTATCAAAAGCAATTAAGGGGAGGCATAAATATGTATATAATTATGACTTATCAGTTTATATAGATAAGCTACGTAATTCGAATAATTAAATTAAATACATTTATTATAGTAATTGTAAATAAGACGAAATTAAATTAAATAATAAAATAATAAAGCAAGACGGGAATTGTATTGGATCATATGTATAACATGGACCATGCTCATAGAGCTTTGGGCCGGCCATACTACCTTGGTTTATGTGATAATCGGGAAAGTTATCGGAATTGAATAATAATAGAAATACTTGCCTTAAAGACGGATTTCCTAAATTGAAAAGGTATTAGCTTAACTTGTCTTATAAAAGGGAAAATAATACACCTAAATTGTCATAATAAATATGGAGTTCTCGAGGAGAAAATTGGGATCTCGGGAAACGTGACAAGAGACTCAAATCAAACAATCGACTCAAGCTAATATTCTAAGACCGTCTCATGTATACACCTTTGCTTTGTTATAACTCGTAACCTAGACCACCATATGACTTGCTAAGACCATGACTGTGACCGTGGATAACCAGGGTCTGACCAGGACCCGTCGTTGACCGTCGTTGACCACCAGGGACCTCGGTAAAAGGAGGATTTCATACGGGTTTGAGGGTGGTTATTGCATACAGTAAACACGTATTAGGCTAAATTAAATAATCGGGAAATCCCGACTTGCTAGACATTCCCAAATAAATAGGACAGTTACCATCTCGGTTTCCCGAGGTAGTAGATAACAATGTCCAACTCGGTTTTGTGGTACTGTGGTGTTAGTGATGTGACCGTAATTGGCGCATATTTAGCCCCCGAATTAGCCTTGTTCCCATGCTTTTTAGTGCTTATTTGGGTCATTTCTTATCTTTAGTTCTTTGTTTTGCATATTCTTTGAGATTTTGATCCCTTGGTAGGAAAGGAGTAAGAATCTTGCATTTTCATGGCAAAACGAGACTAAATTGATCGAATTCAATGACCAAGCATCAAGGAGAGATAAGATTAGAAGGCCTTTGTACATATTATAGTAGAAGAGCAATGTTGAGAAAAGATCCTTGAGTCCCCAAGGAAATCCCCAAGGAATTTATGAAGAAAAGGGAAGAAAAGAAGAAGATTTGTTGTCGATCGACAATCCGAGCGGATTGTCACCAATCCGTCCGTCCCGCAAAGAAGACAATCCGAGCGGCTTTGCCACAATCCGCTCGGATTCCACCTCCACAATCCGCCCGGATTCCCTTGAATCCGCTCGGATTCCAAGGCCGAATCCGCTTTGTCCCGACCCTATTCCGCCCGGATTATAGCACAAAGACGGATTGTCTTCTCCAAGCTACGAAAAAGAAGCCCTTCTCTCGAAAAATACCGGCTCCTCCTTGCTCAACTTAAAAGTGTAATTACTAGTTTAGCCCTTAGTTAACCCTAATGCATCCTCCCTAATTTCCACTATAAATACCCCATTAGTCTAATTAGAGGAGCATGTTCTTCTTATCAATAATTAGTGTAGTTAATATCAATCAAATCTCTCTTTAATATTGTAATCAAGTATTAATCAAGTTTTAATCCAAGTTTTAGTTCTTTAATCTCTCTTTTTTTCATCCTTTATTTTGGGTAATTGAAGATTATTTGGGTTATTGTTGGGAGATTGACAACCTCTCAATCAAGCATTCAAGTACTTCTTTTATCTTTGCTTTATTATTGGAATCATTAGTAGGTATAATCTCTTAATCCCTTTTTAATTATTGTTAATTACTTTCATTTATTCATTATGTTTCATATTATTGGTATGATTGACAACCTTGCTAGCATGATCAACATGATAATGAGTGAGTAGTCTCTTAGCTAGGGTTAATGGGTGATTAGGGGAAACCAACATGGGGAATGATTCATGCTTAAATTAATATGCTTTCATGTTTTATTTGCTTGCTTGTTTTGATCTGAACTCATGCACATGTTATATTTGATGAAATGCTAAGCCTATGAATCCTTGCATTTACTATCATCTTCTATCTTTTCAATGAGACTTGTAAGACATAACCCAACTCGAGTCTCATTAGACCATGCATGTTGTTGAGTAGGGAAGATTAAGTCGACTTGTAGGTGTTGTACAATCTAATTGATTCGGCTCCGGGACCCAAACTTTCCTAGGATTGTAAGATATAACCCAACTCAATCCATCATAACAATAATTGCTTGTTTATAATTTGAGAACATGTTTGTATGATCATATCCCATGATTCCCCTATGATCCCATGACACCCTAGTGTCTTTAATCAATTGTTTACACCCCTTTAATTCATCTTGCTTTTTTATTTTCATTGCTATTTTAGTTTAGTAACCTTCTACATCAACCCAATTTGTGACACCCTTTAGAGACCACTAGTTACAATAGAAATCTCATTTCAACTCCCGTCCCTTGGGATCCGACCTTTACTTGCCTCTTTACTAATTGTAGAGTTGTTTGTGGAGCTATAAATTGTGTTTTTATTCGACCGTGACGAACGACCACATCTTAATTTGTAAACACTTAGCGGGATCGCATCAAAAATGGCGCCGTTGCCGGGGACGGTGTTTGTTTGATTTAGATTTCTTTTTATTGTCATTAGTTGTGTCTTTCTTCGCCTTGAGGAAGTAAAACTCCTCAAGGTTTGTTCTAATTGTTTTCGAGTTGTTTGATATTTTGCATGTCTAGAAGGTTACAAGGTGATTTGTTACCTTTTGACCGTGAAATCGAAAGAACCTTGACGAACAATAGGAGAGTTGTTAGGAGGAATTTAAGAGGTATTAGTAAAGTTGTCCAACCCACTAGTGAGTTTGTCAATCCTTTCGCAATAGAAGGAGAAGAAAACCCATTACACAATACCCCACAAACTCCACCTACAATGCCAAAATTCTCGTCACACTCCATACCCACCGAGGAGAATCTACCAAATGGTACTCCTACACCGCAACATCTAACCGGAAATTTTATTGCCAAGTCCGCCTTCATCCAATTAGTTGAGAGGAGCCAATTCGGGGGGATGCCTAGTGAGGACCCTCATTCCCATATGGAAACCTTTTGCGACTATTGTGATGCTATCTCTCAAACGGGCGTGACTCAAGACCAAATTAGATGGGTCTTATTTCCTTTTTCCTTAATCGGCACCGCGAAGCAATGGTTGAAGGGTCTTGATAAGGCCACCCTTGGAATAGATTCTTGGAAGATGTTGGCTCTAGCTTTCTACAAAAAATTCTACCCACCGGAAAAGACTAACATGCTAAGAGCTCAAATTACGGGTTTTAAGCAAAGGGATGAAGAGTCTTTGTATGAAGCTTGGGAGCGGTTCAAGGGAATTTGTCGCTCATGTCCTCAAGGGAATGGTTTTTGGTGCAACAATTTTGGAATGGTTTATATGAAGATTCTAGGAACATTCTCAATATGGGATCAAATGGAATGTTCACCGAAGTTGATGACAATCAAACATGGAACAAGATTGAGGAAATGGCGGTCCATAACTCACAATATAGTAGACCTCGCAAGGCTACTAGAGGAGGAAAGCATGAAGTGGACTCCGTTACTCAATTGGGTGCTCAACTTAGTGCTCACATTGACACAATCAACTTGAAGTTTGAACAAGCTATGGCTAGACTTGAGGAAAACTCAAAATCATCAAAGCATCATGTTAATGCCATGACGGCATCCTCATCAATCCCAAGTGGGATATGTGAGAATTGTGGAACTTTGGGACATGACCAAGGTGAATGTAGGGGAACAAATGAACAAGTGAATGCTTTCCAAGCATACAAGAGTGGTACCCCTTATTCCAACTTTTACAATGAAAACACCAAATTCCATCCAAATCTCTCATACAAAAGCCAAAATGTTTAAAACCCTCAAACAACATACACTCCACCACCCATGAGAAACCAAAATCAAAGACCCTTTTACAATCAAAACCAAGGTTACCAAAATCAAAATCCATACAATCACCAAAATGACCAAGGCTTTGATGTCCAAAAAGCGGTCCTCTAAATGCAAAAGAATCAACAAGAATTTTTCACTCAAATGCAAAAAGATAGCCAAGCAAAGGAAACCACCATCAACAACATTCTAGCTCACACCAAGATGTTGGAAACACAATTGACTCAACTAGCATCTTCAAGCTCACAAAGACAAAAGGGGCAATTACCACCTCAAAGTAATACCCCTAGACATGAAACGGTTAGTGCCATTCACTTGAGAAGTGGTACAAGGTATGAAGCACCGAAGAAGCAAGTTGAGGATGAAGTTGTGGAAGCTAGTGAAAAGGAAGAAATTGTGCAAAACTCCAAATATGGAGAATCATCAAAAGAAGAAAGTTCAAAGAAAAATCAAGACAAGGCCAAGGAGAAGGAGCCCATTGTGATTAGACTCCCTTTTCTAAGTCGTCAAGCCAAGCCCAAATTTAATGATCAACTTGGAAAATTCATGGAAATTGTGAAGAATTTGGAAGTCTCAATTCCTTTCACGGAATTAATTAATCACGTGCCGGCCTATGCGAAATACATGAAAGATATCCTCACAAAGAAGAAGTCGATCCGGAAGCTTGAGACTATCGCCTTCACTAAGGTGAGTAGTGCAATACTTCAAGGGAGTTCACCTCCAAAGTTAAAGGATCCGGGAAGCTTCTCAATACCATGTACCATTGGCGACACAACGATCAACAAAGCCTTATGTGATCTAGGGGCTAGTGTGAGTGTCATGCCGTACTCGGTGAGTAAAAGGTTGGGGATTGGAGAGCTTAAATGCACCAATATCACACTCCAAATGGCCGATAGATCGACGAAGACACCGTTAGGGATATGGGATGATGTCCCCGTGCGAATTGGGAAGTTTTTCATCCCGGTGGACTTTGTCATTGTTGATATGGAGGAGGATTCCAACATTCCAATCATCCTAGGAAGACCTTTCCTATACACCGCCGGTGCGGTGATTGATGTAGACATGGTGAGCTCACTTTAGAAGTGGGAGATGAAAGCATAACTTTTAATCTTGACAAGACTATTAGAGCTCCTCGTTTGCATGAGCCATGTTTCATGATTGATCATTATAGCCGAAAGGATGAAAGGAAGAAATCGGAACTCCAATGGAAGAAGAAAGATGCTCCATTCAAAGAGCAAGTGAATTGTGACAAGGAGAGCTTGCAAAGCTCATCAAAATCAACCAAGGAAGAAGAGGATGGACTCATTGGCCAAGAGAAGAAATTGGGAGAGTTGTCTCCATCTAAGCAAGAGATTTTCAATGATCAACTCAATGAAGTTTGTGGTCTTTTGGACGACGAGTTTGAAGGGATTTTTAATCCCTACATTGGTAATGCCATGAATCAAGACCAACAACAAGGGCCAAGGTCTATTGAGAACCTCTACCATGATAATGAACAAGCTTTTGATTACTTCTTCAAGGTGTTGAGCAACATCAACAACACCTTGGACATGCCCCCTTGACATCTCATCAAGAATGAGAGTTTGGTGGAGTCCTCCCTAAACCACCACTTGTAAATATTTCTAACTCCCTAACTTACATTTTAATTCTTGTATTGCATTTTTTGTCATCTTTGGATTTTTATTTACTTTGATCAAAATAATTGTCATGTTTGAGAGAAGTGAGGGAGGGACTAACGATTTCAATTGATGTGTAGTGCTTTTAACTTAGTGTGGGGATGGCAATTGCCTAGGCTATCCATGCCTTAGTAGTGCCCCCACAATGACGAACACAAGACTTGAAGAAAGAATGGAAGAACGGTATGGGAAATGCAGTGTGCACGGCTGGAACTGAATCCGTGTACACAGGGGAAGAATCCAAGCGGATTCCAGAGAATCCGCCCGTCTTGAAGAATCTGAGCGTATTGCAGAAAAGACGCCCGTCCTGAACTGAGCTGAATTTTGGAAATTTCTTGACTGTGACTGAATCCGGACGTCCTGTGAAGAATCCGCCCGTCTTGAAAAATCCGTCCGTCTTGTAAGAAAGACGTCCGTCTTTGCAGCTGAGGAAAACAAGCAAAATTTTCTGGACTGAAATCTGTCCGTCTTCAAGCAAATCTGCCCGTCCCGTGTTCATCAAATCCGAGCGGATTGTCACAAATCCGCCCGTCTTTAGGCGAGTTTTGCAAAGTTCAGAAAGAGCAGAATCTGCACGGATTGGGCAGAATCCGCACGGATTGGGCATAATCCGCACGGATTGGGCAGAATCCGCACGGATTGCCCCTGCAGATTTGAAAATTTCGGTCTCTTTAAAACCCCTCCCACCTTCATTCATTCATTCATTCATTCATTCATAAACACTACCCACAACATCAAAACCCTCATCCTCTCCATCACAAAAACAAAAACCCTCAACAACATTCACCAAATACAAATCAAACCATCCTTCCAACAACAAATCAATCACTCCTTCCTCAACAAAAATCAAAACCAAGCACAAAATCTTCAACCTTTGAGTCGATTTTTGTTTTCATAAAGGCAAAGCCTTTCACCTTCAAATCGATTTGGGCATACTACAAATTGAAGATTTTTCATTCTTTTCTTGGTTAGTTCATCAATGGCAAGGACTAAGGGAGCAACAAAGGCAACAAAGGCACCAAAGGCTAAGGCACTCTCACAAAGGCAAAAGGCTCTTCAAACAAAGAAAGCATTGGCTATGGTGGTAGCAACACCAAACTTGGAAGTGCAACAACAACAACAACCTTCAATGGGAGCAACAACACCTTCTACTCCGGTAATTGATCAACTTTTGCATTATCCGGAGGTAACATTTATTTCCGATACCCATAGAAATACCTTTGCCAAGTTTGCTATGAAGTCATTACAATCCACCAAATTCATATGTGAAGATACCTTAAAAAAATTGGGTGTTCTTGAACAAACAAAAGCCTTTTTCAATGCCATGGGGTTGAAGAAATTGTTTGAAACAAGGGAATTGACATACCCCT
Source organism: Silene latifolia (assembly GCF_048544455.1). Classification (NCBI taxonomy): domain Eukaryota; kingdom Viridiplantae; phylum Streptophyta; class Magnoliopsida; order Caryophyllales; family Caryophyllaceae; genus Silene; species Silene latifolia. The sequence goes on from NC_133538.1 coordinate 288,439,469, forward strand.
CCCTTACCTTGGAATTTTTAAGTTCTTTGAAAGTCACCAAAGTTGAGAATAGGGAGAATCTCGAGTTTCGTCTAGCTAATGTTAGTAGACGCATTACCTTTAGGGAATTGGGTGAAATTTTGGGTCTTAGTGATGAACCGAGTTGGGCGGATAGAGTAACCTGCACAAGGATTGTAACACCCCGTAAATTTGAAGACCTTTATTATATTTTAAAAGTAATAATTTAATCCATTTTAATTTAATATTAATTTATTTGAAATAATAATAATTTGATAAAATATAATTTTATTTTAGTTTGAAGTAATGTAATCACTTTTGATAGTTTAGAACTGTTTAAAAGTAATTTAAACTATATTTAAACCTTTTACTTTGATAAAATAAATTTCTGATAAAAGTCGTAATATTGGGATTTTCCCATTTCTTACGGTCGTTGGGTAAACGAGTTTGGATATTGGGCATATGAGTACTTAATCTTTTAGTAAAATCGTGTTTAAGAACTTTAATATTCTCGGAAATCGCATTCGACGAATATTTCTAATTACCGTCGAAGCAAACCCAAAACGTAAACAATTGTCAACCTCCCCATGCCATTGGACCGGCCACCCCTCCTCCTTTTGTCCCCTCTTTCAATTTTCATTCCTCCATAATTCACTCTCTCTCTCTTCCTTTCATTAAACAACCAAATTCCTCTCAAAATAACCTCCTTACAATCCCTAAAACCATCATAAATCCTTCATTTCTCCACCAATTTGCATAAAACTTATATATTTGGAATCCTCTCTTCAATCCTCATCTACTAGTAAGCTTTATTTTCATTTCCCCCAATTTTGTTTCGGGTCTTATCTTTTTAGGGTTTCGAATTTAGGACTAATTTATGTGTTTTTGTTGCTCTTATAGGTGAAGAATATGAGAATGAGTTAGGAGACTCATATATTGTGGAAGATGATGCATAATTTTGGGTTTTAGAAGCTTTCTCAAGTTATTACTTGTCTCTTTTCTAGCTTAAGGTAACTATTCTGAGTTACTCGACGATTTAATATCACATAGATGTTGTGTTTGTTGTTTGTTAAGTGTTTAGGTGATTAATAATGTGTTAGTTTCGTTTATCACATGACTTGTGTGGTTAAAGTTTACTAATTTGTGGTTATTTCATATACTTGAGTATTGAAACGAAATGGGTATTGTTGATTGTTGCTTGAGACGGTACTAAATTGAGCTTGAAACGGATTTTGGTAGGAAAAAGGGGCGGAAAAACCGCCCAAAACAGCCCGTGAAGGGGCGCGGCATGACCCGGCAGGCCCGGTGGGTCCGGCCCGGACTTTGTCCCGTCACTTTGGGTCGGGTCTTGGGTCTATTGTTTGATGTTTTGGGTCTTTTGTTTGGGTATTTATGTATTTTAGTATTTTTGGCATGTGGGTAATCATTATTATGCGAGAATTTAATTGAATTGGATATTTTGTAAGTTGGAATATATTTTCTTATGTTGATAGTTTTTCACATGATAGAAATTGGAAATGGCATGAGAATGATATTGTGATGAATTTTGTGATTTGGGCCAAAGTAGGCCAAGACTCTGAGCTGGGCCAATTTGACCAAATGAGTTTGGTCAAGCCAGGTTTAAACCGGTCAGCCTCGATTTGACCGATGACCCGTCGCGGGACTATGATCGAGGGTTTGTCTTTGAGGTGAGATTGGTTGTTATTGGATGTTTTATGTTGATGCCTTGATATTTGTGATTATCATTTCACATATTGGTTGTTGGATGCTTTGGATGCCTTATGCTTGAGTCTTGTTGCCTCTTTGCCATTTTAGCTTGTTCTCATGGATTATGGTACCGTTGGTTAACTGGAATTTGAATTATTATTGATATTGGAGATATTGTTGGATTGTCAGCTGAATATGCCCTTGCGTAACCTTTCATATGCTAGGGTGTGTATGATCATTTGTGTGTGCAAGTTTGGACTGTTCGCCCCTCTTATGGTTAGTTGGGTGTCCTACTTGTCTTGTGTGGCGTGGGCTAAAGTATTCAAGCTGGGACTAGGTCCTAGGTGAGTATTTCGGCCTTCGTCATAGATAGGCCCTTATAGTCTTTGACGAGTATATGTTCACCGCTTAATAGCCTTTGTGTCTTAGCTTAGTGGGTTTATATCCAAGTTAGGGTATGACTTCCTGACGTACTCTTAGAAGTATGTAGTCAGCTTAAGTACTAGCCAACCCTTTGGTGGACTCCTTAGGGGTACTCATGTGTTGTTATCATGGGTCTTGGATGCGGTAGTTTTTCGCATGTCGCTAGGTCTGCGCAGGTTTAGGACTAGGGTGTTTACCTTACCTCGTGGTATAGACTCGAGTTACAGAGTGACTATTAATTGTACTAGGAACTTATGCCTGTCTCTAGATATATTGTCCTTTCTTGTTTGATGATTCTATGAATCATAGAAGGTGAGATGCAAGCCGGCTATGGTTGATAGAGTTTGGATTCCTGGATGTTATGTGATTCACATGATAGTGTAGTATGAGTCGGTCTAGTATTCACATGCTAGGACTATGTGTTGTTATATTGTTGTTCACATGATAAGCACGATTGTCTAGCATCTATATGCCAAGGCTATGTGTTATTCATATCCATATTCTTTTGTTTACATGTTATATTAATTATGACATTTCGTGGCTGGGAGAACTCGGAGTTACTCCCCACTGACTGTGGCTTTCGTATTTGTATAAAATGCGATCGACAGGTATGGTGATGCTTATATGGGGTTCATGGACGAGCTAGCGAGCAAAGTAACCTTGGGACTTACTTAGATTTGGTTTTATTTGTAGAGACTCTTATACGAGTTTTTATGTCATATACATTTTAGGGACATATGTCTCCCTCTTTACATTTGGTTGTATAACTTTGCTATTCGCGACTTTAGCGATGGCTATATTATGAAACTTCTATTTAGACCTTGTATGTTTTGACACCTTTCAATTTGGATATCTTTATAACAGGTTCAGGTTTTAAAAATTATAGGTTTTTACCCAAATGAACCTATTACAAACATATCCATGCAGTTTTATTCTAGAATTACGTGTTTACTTTTCCGCAATGAATGAGGGTGTCATAGTTGGTATCAGAGCATATTTGCTCCTAACGCATGTTTGTGCACCCCCGATATAAATAACTTGACCTTAAAATAATAAACATGAGAGATGGGTAGGATGGGTAGACTTAAGGACCTAAGGTGATAGTCTGTAGTGTGTTTGCTCTTTGTTAAGTTCTAACATGTTTGTTGATTGTCAATCATTTTTGTACCCTTGGATCAATGACCATGAGCTTACCCATGTCGTGATCAAGATTTGGTGCCTATCGTCGGGCATTGGAGATTTGTTCAACTTGTGAAGAATGCTCCTTCTTCCTCGAAGTTATCCCTCCATCTTTGTGTACCTTGCCTTACTCTTTACTTCTTAATGCTTGCTTCTTCTTCTAAACTCTCTTTTCTTTCCTTAGGAGTGACTCTTGTACCCTCCCAACTTGTGTTTTGTTCCTTGGTTATCTTCCCTTAACGCCTTTTTATAGTACTCTTTCTTTTGAGGAATGTTGTCCTTGGTTGGAGAATTTGACTTTTGAGGAGATTGTTTGTGGTTAACCCATAACCCTGGTTTTGAGAGGTTGTGATGTTAGAAAGACCTAGGTAGTGTGATGAGACATACTTAATGATTCTTAGACCTAGATCCTTGATAAAGTGAGTATTCTTGATTGGTGGATTTTGTGTTGTCAAGTGTGAGTTGCGTTTGTTACTAAGGCTATAGAACTTGGCTTTGTTGTTTAGGTTTGGGATTTGAGAGCCTTGGGAAGTGTAGTGAGACATGTCTTGGGATACTAGTGCTTGGTACTTGACTTTAAATGGATGGAATTGAATGGTGGAATATTTGAGGAACCCTTTCTGGGAATTTATAGCTTGGTATTCGGATCTTTGATTGAGGATTTTACTATTTTGAGAAACCCTTGGTTGACACTAGTTGGATATGAGTATAGCTTTGTTGGAACTTTGACCTTGATCTTGTTGAAGTTGTTTGTGGATGTTTGAGGATTTGGAGTGGTGAAATCACACTTATAGTGGAGTACCCTGTTTCAGGGAGTAGATTAGGATGAAGTAACATGAGCGTTTTGAGGAAATCCTTGGGAGTGATGTGGTTATAAGTTTTGTTGCTAAGAAGTTTTCGGAACCGCTTAGGTTGATGTTGTTGTTTGAGATTTGAGTACCTGGCGTTTCCTTGTTGTCTAATTTCCTTTCTTCTTTGACCATAAGCGTTACCGTTCATACCTCCTTTCATCGCTTCATCTTGCTCATGATCTTGAATTAGCCGCCGTGGTACATGCCTTGAAGTCATGGAGGCATTACCTTATTGGAGTTCATTGCCGCATTTATACCGATCATAAGAGTTTGAGGTGTATCTTTACCCAGAAAGAATTGAATATGAGGCAAAGAAGATGGCTAGAGTTGGTGAATGATTATGATGCCGAGTTGATTTTTCATGAAGGGAAAGCAAATGTGGTGGCCGATGCTTTGAGTAGGAAGACTAGTCACTCTTTGTGCACTATCCGTGTGTTACCTGATTAACTTACCACAGAATTTTAAAAGTTAGGGATAAGCCATGTTGGGAAGGGCTTTGACTATCTTAGTGCCTTGAGTGCAGAACCCGAGTTTTACCGTGAGATCCGTGCAAGCCTACCTGAGGATGCTACTTTCAAGTCCATTCAAGCAAAAATCCAACTTGGGCAAGCTAAACATTGTGTGGTGGATAGTGATGGATACCTTCGTTACCAAGGTAGGATGTATGTTTAGAGAGTAGCCGAGTTGAGGAAGAAGATCCTTGATGAAGCTCACCTTTCTCCTTACTCTATTCATCCTGGTGGTGACAAGATGTATAAAGACTTGAGATTACAGTTTTGGTGGCCTAGGATGATGATTGATGTCCTAGAGTATGTTAGCAAGTGTCTTACCTGACAGAAAGTGAAGATTGAGCATCAGAAACCCGGGGGTTTGCTACAACCTTTGGATGTTCCCCTTTGGGAATGGGAGTCCATCTCCATGGACTTTGTGATGGCTTTACCTAAGACTGCTAGCAAAAAAGATGCGGTTTGGGTGGTTGTAGATCGATTGACCAAATGTGCTGGTTTATACCTATCAAGGAGACATGGAGATTAGATGTCCTAGGTAGTGCCTACGTGAAGGAGATAGTACGCTACCATGGAGTGCCCAAGGATATAGTTTCAGATCGTGACCCGAGATTCTGTTCCCGTTTCTGGACTGCTTTGCAAGAAGCCATGGGTAGTAAGCTACTGATGAGTACCGCTTTTCATGCCGCTACGGATGGACATGACCGAGAGGACTATCCGGACTTTAGAGGACCTCCTCCGTGCTTGTGCTTTAGACTTCCACACTTCTTGGGAGAAGTGCTTACCTCTTGTTGAATTCTCCTACAACAATAGCTATCATACTTCTATCAAGATGTCACCTTATGAAGCTTTGTATGGTAGGAAGTTCCGTAGTCCGGTCTATTGGGATCAAGTCCGAGATGCTCATGTGTTGGGACCCGATTTGGTGACTGAGACCATCAATCAGGTTCAGATCATTCGAGAGCGTATGAAAGCCGCTCAAGATCGACAGAAATCGTATGCTGATGCCCGTCGTCGACCACTTCCCTTTGAGGTTGATGATCGAGTATTCCTTAAGGTGTCACCTATGAAAGGGGTGAAACGTTTTGGTGTGAAAGGATAGCTGAGTCCCAAATACATTGGACCTTTCCGTGTGCTTGAGAAGATTGGTCCCGTTGCTTACCGTTTAGAGTTGTCCCCGAATTTGAGCAAGGTTCATAATGTCTTCCATGTATCTCAGTTAAGGAGGTACATTAGTGATCCGAGCCATGTTATTCAAGAAGAAATCCCAGATTTGGAACCTAACTTGGCTTTGGAAGAAAGGCCGATCCGAATCTTCGAAAGGGCAAACAAGCAACTTAGAAACAAAGTGATGCCCCTAGTTCGTATCCTTTGGCATTGTGGAAATGTCGAAGAAAAAACTTGGGAGCCTGAATCTTCTATGTTAGCTAAATATCCCGAACTCTTCTCGTGAGGTACTTTCCGTTCCTTTATATAATCCTTGTGAGTGTTAGCTATCCTTTCGAGTGTTCCTCTCCTTCCCTGGAATATTCTCCGCGTTAGTAGTCATTGCTTAGTTGTATAAGAGCCGTAGTTAGAGTTTAGTCATGATTAGTGGAGTCATTATCCTTATTGAAGAGTTTCGAACTAAAAGTTTTTGAAATTTTAATGTTTTCCCACTGGTTTTAACGTCAATGAGTGTTAAGGCTCGTTATTGGAGACGTTCGATAATTAGTTTTCTTAGTTGTTGGCATAAAAATGTATTTTTGTTCTGATTTGGAATGTTGTGTAGGGTAATATCCGTATAAAACCCTTAAAATTAAGGACTATAACGCAAGTTTAACACGTGATTAATTGTCATAAACGAAAAATACAAGAGAAACGATAAAGGTATAAGAATCAACCTTGGGTCCTGTGAATTTCGGCCTAAGAACAGAAATCAAAATAGATTTCCTCCTAATCGTTGCACCCAAGACCGTCTGAGACTATGCCCCTTGTGCTAGAAATTACTCTCTAATTGCCTTGCAATATTGAGAGAGTTTTGTGAGTTTTTCTGATGTGAGATCTAGGTTTTCAGAGAGAAATGCTCCAAAAACCTAATTTTTGTGCAAATGAAAATGAATTAGGTCAAAAGGAGAGAAGCTCTCCTTTTGTTCATTCGGCCAAACCGTGTATTAGGGGAGGGAGTGGGCTTTCCACTTTCTCCTTATTTTAACTCGTGGTCCGACTCATTTTTGCAAAATGTATATGACGGGTTTTAATTATAAATCGTCACTCGTTATCGGATAATAAAACATCGACTAGTAACATGAATTAGTCGACATATTAATACATGTCCGACAAAGACAATATTGTATAATTAGTTAATTCAATATACATTAATTAAATATAATCGTTTATAATCAATTTACGAATTAACCGCTTAATTCACATTAGCCAGTATTATTTAATCCGTATTAAATAATTATCTCAACATCGTGTTTGACTAATTATTAGTCAATAACTCCGACTAACTGCTTAGTCATATAAGGCATCAACATGACTGTATTTTCATACCGTCCTATCTCTCAAACGTATCGTATAGGTGTGACTTTTAGGGACCAGTTGATCACCGCCATCTGTATGACAATAACGTCAAACTTATCTAGCAAGCCAACCGTTATTGATAAATGTGGACCAACTGATAATAATACAAAAGTATACCCTTTGATCCTTTTAGAGATTTATATGTCATTGCACTAACTGTGGAGGACACCAGCCCCAACAAACTCCCACTTGTCCGTACAAGTGTATGTGCAATAACGTTATCCACACTAACTGGAGGACACCAGCCCCAACAAACTCCCACTTGTCCGTACAAGTGTATGTGCGATAACCGATTCTCATATCCATTTAAAATTTCTCCCACTCAATGTAAAACAATTTGCAAATCCGGATCCGCAAAGGTCGTAATTTACAATCGATCTGTATCAAGAGTGGTTTCCCCGACTAGAGAGTAACTTAACTGATAAAAACGAATCCGTATTCGAGCATGGCCATGCATTTCGATTCTGACTCCTCGAGTGGCCCTGAGAAATATCGAGTACCTGATAAAGGCTGAATATTTCCTTCAACTCGACTCCTGCCGATCTAAGCACAGCATGAAATGACCCAGAAAAAATCTACTTAGCCCTCTGTTACGGATGACCGTGAGAAAGAAACCACAGTCACCCAAAATCTGCCTTAATCTCAAGAGACAGTCGATAGTCAAAAGAATCGACTGTTAGGATCACCATGGAGGTCCTATCCACGACCTGGCACCGAATGTTATAAAACAATTAGGACTCCACGTCGTTGTCACAATTGTGTCCTACGAGATATCCGTATAACTCGCCTCTGTGATTGGTCAGTCAACCGTTTGACTTATGGCTCGTTGAACCCACCATCAACCAACGTCACAAAATAATTGCCAGAGTTATCAGCTCACGTGGGCAATTAAGGACCAAAATATAATGTTTGTTCAGTTCACTTTGTGGTGTTCAAAAAATTGTCGTACAACTCCACATGAAAAACAAAATATATAAATATCAAAACGATGATGTCATATAGAGTACACAAGAGAAAAAATCTAATCCATAAAAGAGTACTACAACTCAGGAACACGTTTAATTCCCATGGAATTAACATGCCCTTCATGCTTATCTTGTCGTAATGGTTTAGTGAGAGGATCTGCTATATTATCATCTGTAGCAATCTTTTCTATCACTACCTCCTTTTGCTCCACGTAATCTCGGATTAGATAAGCTTTCCGTTGTACATGTATAGACTTGTTGCTAGACTTAGGCTCCTTAGCCTGGAAATGGCACCTCTATTGTCGCAATAGATGGTGATCGGGTCATTCGAACTAGGCACTACAGATAGTCCTTATAAGAATTGACGCATCCATATCGCTTCCTTTGCAGCTTCAGACGCGGCATAGTACTCGGACTCAGTCGTAGAATCTGCTGTAACACTTTATTTGGAACTCTTCCAGCTGACTGCAGCGCCATTAAGAGTAAAAACGAATCCAGACTGAGATTTCGAGTCATCTCGATCCGTTTGGAAGCTAGCATCTGCAGAATCAGGTTGCGCATAGCTTTTGTTCGCCTCCATAAGTCAATGCCCAATCTTTAGTCCTCCGTAGGTACTTAAGAATGTTCTTGACAGCCATCCAATGTGATTCACCTGGATGCTGTTGGAATCGACTCGTCATACTCAATGCATATGCCACGTCCGGACGCGTGCATATCATGGCATACATGATTGATCCTATAGCTGAGGCATAAGGAATTCGTGTCATGCGCTCTTTCTCTTCCGGTGTCTCTGGTGCCTGAGACTTGCTCAAATGCACTCCTGGAGCCATGGGAAGAAACCCCTTTTTGGAGTTAGTCATGCTGAATCTCTCTAGAATCTTGTCTATATAAGACTCGATCGAGAGATAACATCCGACGTGATCTATCTCGATAGATACGGATGCCCAAAATTCTTTGTGCCTCACCCAGATCTTTCATCTGGAAATGGTTCTTCAACCATACTTTTACCGAAGTTAAGAGAGGTATGTCATTCCCAATCAAGAGTATGTCATCAACATACAATATTAGGAAGACAATCTTGCTCCCACTCGACTTGATATATAGACATGGTTCCTCGACCGATCGAGTAAATCCATTCTCTTTTATCACTTGGTCGAAACGATGATTCCAACTCTGAGAAGCTTGCTTAAGTCCATAGATGGAACGCTTAAGCTTGCACACTTTCTTAGGATGTTCAGGATCGATGAAACCTTCGGGTTGTACCATGTACAACTCTTCCTCCAAATAACCGTTTAAGAAGGCGGTTTTCACATCCATTTGCCAAATTTCATAGTCATGAAAAGCGGCAATCGCTAAGATAATCCGAATGGAACGCAGCATGACTACGGGTGCAAAAATTTCATCGTAGTGCAAACCTGGCACTTGGGTGAAACCTTTAGCAACTAGTCGTGCTTTATAGATATCTTGTTGACCTTCTACAGAATGCTTTATCTTGTAAAGCCATTTGCATTGAAGGGGACGAACCTTAGCAGGTAAGTCAACAAGATCCCATACGTTGTTCTCATACATGGAGTCCATCTCGGATTGCATGGCCTCAAGCCATAGCTTTGAGTCGGAACTAGTCATGGCACCTTTATAGGATGCGGGTTCACTACTCGTTAAGAGCATAATGTCATCTATGTCATGTTCCTCGACCATACCAATGTATCTGTCCGGAGGAATAGAGACTCTTCCCGACCTCCTAGGTTCCTCAGGAATATTAACCGCAGCCGGGATTGAAGGAACTGGTTCCTCCAATGGTTGCTCGGCATTTGGTTCTGGAATCTCCGACAGCTCGAAGGTTCTATTACTCTTTGCGTTCTCGAGAAACTCCTTCTCTAAAAATGTCGCACTAGTCGTAATAAATACACGTTGTTCGGTTGGCGAATAGAAGTAATGACCAAATGTTCCTTTAGGATAACCTATAAAGTATGTCTTGACCGATCGCGGGCCGAGCTTATCCTCGTGTCTCCACTTGACATAAGCCTTGCAGCCCCAAACCCGTATAAAGGACAAGTTAGGGACCGTTCCCTTCCATAGTTCATATGGAGTCTTGTCAATAGCTTTAGACGGACTTCGGTTAAGTATTAAAGCAGCTGACAGAAGAGCATAACCCCACAATGAGTCAGGCAATACGGTGTGACTCATCATGGATCAAACCATATCAAGTAGTGTTCGATTTCTCCGTTCGAACACACCATTCAACTGAGGTGTTCCAGGTGGAGTTAACTGTAAGACAATCCCACAGTCCTTAAGGTGTTGATCAAACTCGTGTGAAAGATACTCGCCACCACGGTCTGATCGTAGTGTTTTAATCTTTCTACCCAGTTGGTTCTGTACCCGATTCTGGTATTCTTTGAATTTCTCAAAGGACTCACTTTTATGCTTCATTAAGTAGACATAGCCATATCTACTTAAATCGTCCGTGAAAGTGATAAAATACCTATAGCCTTCTCGTGCGGTGATTGACATAGGTCCACACACATCCGTATGTATGAGTCCTAATAGGTCAGCAGCGCGCATTCCAACACCTATGAAGGAAATTCGAGTCATCTTGCCAATGAGACATGATTCACACGTGCCAAATGATTGAAAATCAAAGGCCGAGATAGCTCCATTCTGTATGAGCTGTTTAACGCGTTTCTCATTAATGTGTCCCATACGGCAGTGCCATAGATAAGTTTGATCTTTGTCACCAACCTTTAACTTTTTATTCATTACGTGCAATATTTCGGTGGTCTGATCTAAAACATAAATTCCATTCATGGAGACTGCCTTGCCATAAATCATATCGTGTAATGAGAAAATGCAGCTATTATTCTCTATTACAAATGAAAAACCAAGTTTGTCAAGTGCAGAAACTGAAATAATGTTTTTAGAAAGACTGGGTACATAATAGCAGTTATATAAAAATAACTCAAATCCGCTAGGAAGCTGGATCACATATGTTCCCCTCGAGACGGCAGCCACTCGTGCTCCATTCCCGACACGCAGGTCCACCTCACCCTTTACGAGGGGTTCGATGTTTCGGAGCCCCTACACATGATTACACAGATGAGAACCACAACAAGTATCTAGTACCCAAGTTCCGTAACTTGCGTGGTTAATCTCAATCATATGAATAAAAGAAGAAGAAGAAGAAGAAGACATACCAACAGGAGTAACGCGACCTGCTTTTATGTCCTCATGGTATACAGGACAGGTACGCCTCCAATGCCCAGTCTTGTGGCAATGGTGGCATTCCATGTTACCGGTCTTGCTCTTTGTCGCGTCTGATAAGGTGCTCGACTCACCAGGCCCACTCTTACCTGATCCCGACTTCTTAAACTTCGGCTTACCTACTGCTAGGTCTGGCTGAGCTTTGCCCTTACCCTTGCCCTTGTTTGACACAACGAGAACATCCTGTTTCAGGCTCCCACTAAACTTCATGTCCTTCTCGGTCTGCACGAGAAGGAAGTGTAGTGCATGAGGACTTTTCTTCAAATCATTCATATAGTAATTGGCTCTAAAGAGCGCAAAACCATCGTGGAGTGAATGAAGCATGCGGTCAATCACGATGTTCTCACTGATCTTGCAATCAAGTGCCTCCAGTTTCTCGACATTCTCAATCATGCTGAGAATGTGTGGGCTAACCGGTTGGCCCTTCTGGAGTTTCGCCTCAAAGAAGCGACAGGTGTGCTCATAGGTCACGATTCTCGGTGCTTTCGAGAATTCCTTAGTGAGCGTGGTGAAAATCTTATTTGCACCTTGGGCTATGAAGCGTTTCTGCAAATTGGATTCCATTGCAAAAATGAGTATGTTCTTTATCGCACCCGCTTCCATGGCGAAATCGTTATACTTGGCGATCTCGTTAGCTCCAGCCGTGGGGCCTGGGTTTGGCGGGATGGGCTCAGTCAGATATTTGAGCTTCCCGTCAGCAATGGCAGCATTCCGTAATGCCGCCTCCCAGTCCGCGAAGTTTGATCCATCATTCTTCAGTCGAGTAGACTGATTCATCTGATTCATGAAGATCCGAAGCCAGGACTCACGGTCCAATGTGGCACTTGGCATTGGGTCGTCGGCCAAGACGGCCACCATTATGTTATTAGCAGTTTAAATGATCGTGATCTACACTGAAAAAGAAAGGAAAAACAAAACGAAATAAGCAACTCATCGTGGTGATTTAAGTCTATTTAAAATTCATTTTAACGTGTAGACTCATTGCACTTGTATAATTGATCTACCTCAAGAATTATACAAATGATCCCAAGACTCAATTTCCGTAAATTGATAAGCCAACTGTTTAGCTAGTTCTACCGTTAGAACTCTTGGTCGATAGATTTCCGTAAATCCTATCTATAGTCCACCATGATCACAGGATCGTACGAGTGACCATAGTGTTGAGATAAAATAGGTCAATCAGTTCCAACTTACCCGACGTAGAAGGGGTCATATTATGCCTACCGACGAAGAAGGGATTCATTGGAGTTTGACCTATAAAAACTATTCTCAATTTTTGGTTATACGAGGAAGATCCCATCAACTTAGTTTTAATTCATTTTAAGTGAACGAAAAACTAGCATTGCGTGAATGAATTAATTTAGGTGATGGCTTATAAAAACGTGTGATATCTGTATATCATAGAAAACTAACGCGTAACCTCTATATGAGTCAGTTTTCATGCAAATATTAGGTGGTTTGGTTTTAGGCGGAATATGATGCAAACTATCGTTACGATGAAAAACATAAAAAAATTCCAAACGTAAATAAAAGTCCTAGTGTGGCCTATCCTAGCAAAATGAACATAATACAACTTTGGAATCCACCGTTGGACCCGAGAAGCTTGTCTTGATGTTCCATCTTGATCCATGCAGCGGGAGTGAGCATCTGATCTCCATCTTTGGTCTTTTCAAAATTACAATTTAAAATTTACAAAATGTAAACCTATTTACATTCTAAATAAAACTGTAATTACAAGAAAAAATTCAAAACGGAGATGCGAGATCTCAAAATACAACCAAGACCGTGTTCCATCATTACGGTAACACGTTCTACTAAGGCCACACTAAATTACAACCGTTTGTAAAATTAAATACGTAATTAAAAACATTCATGGCATTCAAAGGTAACGACAAATAAAAATGCATCAACTAAAACAAAATTTATTCGTGACATAATTCCGTAATTATGTTAAATTTATCCAAACCACCTTTTAACGATTAAAATTATGTGACAAAACCGCTTCTATCGACTTAATTTTAATTCATGATAATCCGTTACTTTAAATTGCTTTAAAATAACTAAATGGTACGTGAGTGAACTGTTTCACTATCAAGCGAGTGCACAAAATCCGTATTATTTACATGTTATGGCCGAAAAAAAAATAAAAAAACACGAATTTTTTTTTTCTTCTTTCACGGCCTGACCGAGAGCAAACAAAATTTTTTTTTTTCAGCTCATGCCGTGAGCTTTAACAAACCAAACAAAATCGATTTGACAAAAACCAATTGCAATTTAAACCTAATTCGTATAGAATTAAATCTACAATTGTCAAAACCATAACATATTGCTAAAAAGATCAATTATAATAACAATATGCAAAATCAAATCGAAAACAAAACAAAACAAACGACCGTCTGATCAGACAGTAACCGCATGACACGGTTTACAAAAGCACAAAAAAAAACCAGCCGTGTAAAAAAAAACAGATCGGCCGCACGGTTTTCAAGGCAAAAAATTATCGATTCAAATCGTTTTATGAAAATCACAATGAAAAATTTACGTGGCCTCGCTCTGATACCACTTGTAGGGTAATATCCGTATAAAACCCTTAAAATTATGGACTATAACGCAATTTTAACACGTGATTAATTGTTATAAACGAAAAATACAAGAGAAACGATGAAGGTATAAGAATCAACCTTGGGTCCTGTGAATTTCGGCCTAAGAACAGAAATCAAAATAGATTTCCTCCTAATAGTTGCACCCAAGACCGTCTGAGACTATGCCCCTTGTGCTAGAAATTACTCTCTAATTGCCTTGCAATATTGAGAGAGTTTTGTGAGTTTTTCTGATGTGAGATCTAGGTTTTCAGAGAGAAATGCTCCAAAAACCTAATTTTTGTGCAAATGAAAATGAATTAGGTCAAAAGGAGAGAAGCTCTCCTTTTGTTCATTCGGCCAAACCGTGTATTAGGGGAGGGAGTGGGCTTTCCACTTTCTCATTATTTTAACTCGTGGTCCGACTCATTTTTGCTAAATGTATATGACGGGTTTTAATTATAAATCGTCACTCGTTATCGGATAATAAAACATCGACTAGTAACATGAATTAGTCGACATATTAATACATGTCCGAGAAAGACAATATTGTATAATTAATTAATTCAATATACATTAATTAAATATAATCGTTTATATTCAATTTACGAATTAACCGCTTAATTCACATTAGCCAGTATTATTTAATCCGTATTAAATAATTATCTCAACATCGTGTTTGACTAATTATAAGTCAATAACTCCGACTAACTGCTTAGTCATATAAGGCATCAACATGACTGTATTTTCATACCGTCACATCTCTCAAACGTATCCTATAGGTGTGACTTTTAGGGACCAGTTGATCACCGCCATCTGTATGACAATAACGTCAAACTTATCTAGCAAGCCAACCGTTATTGATAAACGTAGACCAACTGATAATAATACAAAAGTATACCCTTTGATCCTTTTAGAGATTTATATGTCATTGCACTAACTGTGGAGGACACCAGCCCCAACATGTTGGTGTTCTCGGGCGACTGATGAGGATATTTCCGTTCCATTGAAAGGACACGTATATTTTCATAAGTTCATGTTTTGAAGATGTTGATTAATTGATTTATAGAGAAAGACCTACATATATATAATGTTCCTTCTTCTAAGTTTCGGGGACAAAACTTCTTAAAAGGAGGGATGATTGTAACACCCCGTAAATTTGAAGACCTTTATTATATTTTAAAAGTAATAATTTAATCCATTTTAATTTAATATTAATTTATTTGAAATAATAATAATTTGATAAAATATAATTTTATTTTAGTTTGAAGTAATGTAATCACTTTTGATAGTTTAGAAATGTTTAAAAGTAATTTAAACTATATTTAAACCTTTTACTTTGATAAAATAGATTTCTGATAAAAGTCGTAATATTGGAATTTTCCCATTTCTTACGGTCGTTGGGTAAACGAGTTTGGATATTGGGCATATGAGTACTTAATCTTTTAGTAAAATCGTGTTTAAGAACTGTAATATTATCGGAAATCGCGTTCGACGAATATTTCTAATTACCGTCGAAGCAAACCCAAAACGTAAACAATTGACAACCTCCCAATGCCATTGGACCGGCCATCCCTCCTCCTTTTGTCCCCTCTTTCAATTTTCATTCCTCCATAATCCACTCTCTCTCTTCCTTTCATTAAACAACCAAATTCCTCTCAAAATAACCTCCTTACAATCCCTAAAACCACCATAAATCCTTCATTTCTCCACCAATTTGTATAAAACTTATATATTTGGAATCCTCTCTTCAATCCTCATCTACTAGTAAGCTTTATTTTCATTTCCCCCAATTTCGTTTCGGGTCTTATCTTCTTAGGGTTTCGAATTTAGGACTAATTTATGTGTTTTTGTTGCTCTTATAGATGAAGAATATGAAGATGAGTTAGGAGACTCATATATTGTGGAAGATGATGCATAATTTTGGGTTTTAGAAGCTTTCTCAAGTTATTACTTGTCTCTTTGCTAGCTTAAGGTAACTATTCCGAGTTACTCGACGATTTAATGTCACATAGATGTTGTGTTTGTTGTTTGTTAAGTGTTTAGGTGATTAATAATGTGTTAGTTTCGTTTTTCACATGACTTTTGTGGTTAAAGTTTACTAATTTGTGGTTATTTCATATACTTGAGTATTGAAACGAAATGGGTATTGTTGATTGTTGCTTGAGACGGTATTAAATTGAGCTTGAAACGGATTTTGGTAGGAAAAAGGGAAAAGGGGCGGAAAAACCGCCCAAAACAGCCCGTGAAGGGGTGCGGCATGACCTGGCAGGCCCGGTGGGTCCGGCCTGGACTTTGACCCGTCACTTTGGGTCGGGTCTTGGGTCTATTGTTTGATGTTTTGGGTCTTTTGTTTGGGTATTTATGTATTTTGGTATTTTTGGCATGTGGGTAATCATTATTATGCGAGAATTTAATTGAATTGGATATTTTGTAAGTTGGAATATATTTCCTTATGTTGATAGTTTTTCACATGATAGAAATTGGAAATGGCATGAGAATGATATTGTGATGAATTTTATGATTTGGGCCAAAGTAGGCCAAGACTCTGAGCTGGGCCAATTTGACCAAATGAGTTTGGTCAAGCCAGTTTTAAACCGGTCAGTCTCGATTTGACCGATGACCCGTCGCGGGACTAGGGTCGAGGGTTTGTCTTTGAGGTGAGATTGGTTGTTATTGAATGTTTTATGTTGATGCCTTGATATTTGTGATTATCATGTCACATATTGGTTGTTGGATGCTTTGGATGCCTTATGCTTGAGTCTTGTTGCCTCTTTGCCATTTTAGTTTGTTCTCATGGATTATGGTACTGTTGGTTTGCTGGAATTTGGATTATTATTGATATTGGAGATATTGTTGGATGTCAGCTGAATATGCCCTTGCGTAGCCTTTCATATGCTAGGGTGTGTATGATCATTTGTGTGTGCAAGTTTGGACTCTTTGCCCCTCTTATGGTTAATTGGGTGTTCTACTTGTCTTGTGTGGCGTGTGCTAAAGTATTCAAGCTGGGACTAGGTCCTAGGTGAGTATTTCGGCCTTCGTCATAGATAGGCCCTTATAGTCTTTGACGAGTGTATGTTCACCGCTTAATAGCCTTTGTGTCTTAGCTTGGTGGGTTTATATCCAAGTTAGGGTATGACTTTCTGACGTACTCTTAGAAGTATGTAGTCAGCTTAAGTACTAGCCAACCCTTTGGTGGACTCCTTAGGGGTAGTCATGTGTTGTTATCATGGGTCTTGGATGCTGTAGTTTTCCGCATGTCGCTAGGTCTGCGCAGGTTTAGGACTAGGGTGTTTACCTTACCTCGTGGTATAGACTCGAGTTACAGAGTGACTATTGACTGGACTAGGAACTTATGCCTGTCTCTAGATATATTGTCCTTTCTTGTTTGATGATTCTATGAATCATAGAAGGTGAGATGCAAGCCGGCTATGGTTGATAGAGTTTGGATTCCTGGATGTTATGTGATTCACATGATAGTGTAGTATGAGTCGGTCTAGTATTCACATGCTAGGATATGTGTTGTTATATTGTTGTTCACATGATAAGCACGATTGTCTAGCATCTATATGCTAAGGCTATGTGTTATTCATATCCATATTCTTATGATTACATATTATATTAATTATGACATTTCGTGGCTGGGAGAACTCGGAGTTACTCCCCACTGATTGTGGCTTTCGTATTTGTATAAAATGCGATCCACAGATATGGTGATGCTTATATGGGGTTCATGGACGAGCTAGCAAGCAAAGTAAAATTGGGACTTACTTAGATTTGGTTTTATTTGTAGAGACTCTTAACGAGTTTTTATGTCACATACATTTTAGGAACATATGTCTCCCTCTTTACATTTGGTTGTATAACTTTGCTATTCGCGACTTTAGCGATGGTTATGTTATGAAACTTCTATTTAGACCTTGTATGTTTTGACACCTTTCAATTTGGATATCTTTATAACAGGTTCAGGTTTTAAAAATTACAGGTTTTTACCCAAATGAACCTATTACAAACATATTCATGCAGTTTTATTCTAGAATTACGTGTTTACTTCTCCGCAATGAATGAGGGTGTCACAAGATCACCCACGCACAAGGGTAAAAATCAGCCCAAAATCGGTCTATTCAACAACAATAATAACAATATACTTATACGGTCAAACCCCTAAATACTCGGTCAACGGCAATTAAGGGGTGGATAACGACGGTCGAAGGTGGGTAAAGATCATGGTGGGTCAACGGTATAAATTAATTGAAAGACGGATTAGTTATAAGACGGTCTTACCTTTAGATCTTGAGGCGAAAGGATAATAAGGCTCCCTTTAATTCTCCCTTTAAATTCTCCATCTCTCTATTATTATTGGTATTGTGAATCTTATGTGAAATAAAGCCTTATGAGTAGGTTTAGTTTGTTTATATATTAGTAGTAGGTGAAATTAGGAAATTACTAGGAAATTGGCAATAATTATAATATGTGTATTATTATTATTATTATTATTATTATTATTATTATTATTATTATTATTATTATTATTATTATTATTATTATTATTATTATTATTATTATTATTATTATTATTATTATTATTATTATTATTATTATTATTATTATCATTATTATTATCATTATTATTATTGTTATTATTATTATTATAATATATGATTATTATTTATCAAAAATCAAGCCCCCTAACATGCCATCCTGACTCATCTTATATTTATTCTTATTCCCGTCTCATAACATAATCTCCATATTTAATAAATATAATAAAATATATTTTGAGATATAATTTATAACTCACATTTTGACATTTTCACAGTTGACTAACCATTGTCCAAATCCTAAAATACGGGTATTATATATATATATATATATATATATATATATATATATATATATATATATATATATATATATATATATATATATATAGGTTCAAATGAGTCCCCTTAGATTAGATGAGTCCATGAGTCCTATTCTAAGCCTTTAGATCAAAAAAAATGAAGGGTTAAGATTAAAACAAAATAAAAAGTTGAGATATAAAAACAAACCCTAATCACGCACTACCTCCCATTTCATTTCTTTCTACTGCCTCTCTCACTCTCACTTCTCTCTCTAGCCACCACCACCCGTCTCTCTCATCCCTCATTCCTTCACACGACAACCACCACAGCCCTATCACCACCACATACGATCTCACGTCGGCACCACCACCATCCGCCTGATACCACCACTGCCACAACCAACATCTGCTGCTGCCGCCCCTCACGCCTGCCACCACCGACGCATCTTTTTTTTTTTTTGGTGTTTTCGTGGTGGTTGTTGTCGCCCCTTATCCTTTCTCTTTTTTTTTTTTTTTGATTTTTGGTGTTGGTGGCGTGTCATGGTGAATGCTGCCGTCATTCTCCTTTTTTGTTTTTTTTTTTTTTCAGATCTGTGTGTGGGGGTGGTGGTTGCGATGGGTGTTTGGCAGGTCAAGTAGGGTTGTCAATAGTGGTCATTTTTTTTCCAGATTTAGTTTTTTTTTTTTTTTTCTGATTTTTCCTTCATATTTGTGGTGGCGGTTGTTATTGTTGGCGGCGGTCGTGGTTCTTGACGATGGCTTGGGGTTGTCGTTGTGCCTTTGTCGTCTCTCTTCCTTCTCCTTTTTCTTTTTTTTCCAAGTAAAGGAGTGTTTATTGTTAGTGGGTCATTTGTGGCGATGGTGGTGGTGGTGATGTCGTGGTGGCCTTCACCTTTTTTTTTTCAGATCTGGTGTTCAGTGGTGGTGATTGCAGGGGTCGTGGTGGGTGTGGGTGGTGTTTGGAAAAGGTAGTGGTGGGTCAGGTGGGGTGACAAAAGAGGTGGTGGTTATTAGTTGGCGTTTGTAGCGGTTATAAGACTAAAGTTTCATCTTTAAAGTGTTAAAGTTATAATGATAGACTAAAATTACCCTCGTAAAGGACTAAAATTACGTAAAATTAAAGATTAATATAAAGGACTAAACTTTCAACGGCATGGGTTAAAGTTACAACGCTATATGGTTTAAAGTTATGCTTATATGGATTAAAGTTACGCTCTGATATGGACTAATTATACTCGCCAAGGACTTAAATTGCATAAATTCAAATTAGTATAAAGTTACAATCCTAAAAAAAAAAGTTTCAAAACTTATGATTAAAGTTACAATCGTAAAACATTAAAGTTGCATTCATAAAATTACAATATTTACATAAAATTTATAAAACAGTAAAATTAAATAAATTCAAATTTTTATAGTAGAAATTGTCTAAAAAAATTAAAGTTTTAATTTTTAGCATTAAAGTTTCACTCGTAAAACATTAAAGTTAAATTTATAAATCAGTAAAATTAAATAAATTCAATTTTTTATATTAAAAATTGCCTAAAAATTTTAAAGTTTTAATTTTTAGCATTAAAGTTGTACTCGTAAAACATTAAAGTTAAATTTATAAATCAGTAAAATTAAATAAATTCAAATTTTTATATTAGAAATTATCTAAAAAAATTAAAGTTTCAATTTTTAACATTAAAGTTTCACTCATAAAACACTAAAGTTACACTCAAAAATCAATTTTATATATTAAAAATAAAATTTTAAAACATAAATTTAATTTTTTCTTTATAAAATGACTTTAAATATTAAAGTTATAATTGTAATGACTTAAAATTACACTCATAAATTAAAGTTACATTTATAAAACATTAAAGTTTTCATCTTAAAAGTCTTCAATCTTAGAAGATCAATGGCTAGGATTAGGTCTTAGTGGACTCACCAATTTAGGTGGACTCATTTGAACTTGTCTCTCTCTCTCTCTCTATATATATATATATGTGTGTGTGTGTGTGTGTGTGTGTGTGTGTGTGTGTGTGTGTGTGTGTGTGTGTGTGTGTGTGTGTGTGTGTGTGTGTGTGTGTGTGTGTGTGTGTGTGTGTGTGTAGATTTGGGATCCTCTGAGAACCACCAACATAATAAAAACCGAGAGAACTCCACCTTACGGATATTTTTTAAAACAAATAACGACATATTTGGATTCGGCATAGAATATTATGACTAGGTAACATATTTCTTGGTCCCAAAAGTATAAACTATTGACAAAAATCGAGGCGAAATACATTTTATTAATTTGCATGCACCTACTACTCTTTTTCATGTATCTAACAATTTCCATGCATCTAGAACTCGTTTTCGGGCATCTAGAGCTAGTTATTTTCTTGCACCTAGTAATTATTTTTATGCACGTAACAATTTTCATGCACATAGTATTCGTTTTCGTGCATTTAAAACCGTTATAGTATAGCTAATTCTATTTTTGTACATTAAATTTATATTTTGTTAATAAAATCAATAAGTTTTGTTTATTTATAATAATAAAATGTGTTTGAATAAACTATACTAAGGTTAAATGATTCATCTAAACTTTTGAAGCAAAAGGTTTTGGAGGTTTAGTAAGGGTTCTCACGGTTCTCATTATTTAAGTGGTTCTCACTGAATCTTGACCCTATATATATATATATATATATATATATATATATATATATATATATATATATATATATATATATATATATATATATGAGAACCCCCTTCCAATGAGAACCACTGTCCACCGTCAGATTCATCAATCCAACGGACCTTATTATAAGGCGCGTCCAACTTCTTTAAATGAAGGGTATTTTCGTCAACTGGCCTATTCTTTTATAACCGTGTTATTCCTTCTTATTATTCTGTTTTCTTCATTTCACCATTACTTTTTCTCCCCTAATTTTATACTTCTTTCAATCTAGCTTCTCTTCTAATGAAATCAAGGTAAGATAATTCAATTTCTTCTCCAATTCATAATTCACTCACGATTTTGTGTCTTCGATTGCATGTTCTCCTTTGTCTTTGCTTCTAATTGAAATTTTCAAGTGATTTGTATTGTTCATTGCATGTTCATCTTCGATTTTCAGCTCGTTTTACTAATTGAATTTTTCAAGTGATTTATATTGTTCATCTTCGATTTTCAGCTCGTTTTGGTTTATTTATAGTGTGTTATCTCCGGTTTTTTTAGTCATCACTGTTACATTTTCATCTTATGCATTCTGCCTCTATTGCTATGTACCTTTTTTAGTTGCTATAAAGTGTTTGATAAGTTTATGTATAAGATCTTAATTACTTCAATTAGAGGTCAAGTTATTTACAAAATACTTTAGGTGAAGTGCATCTTATTTCTAATGTATGTTCAACTCTTCATCACTATATGTAGATTTCATATGTTTATATAAATTATTGTCCTTCTATTCTAACAATAGGTTGGTTTGTGATGATAATCGCCCGAGTAGTTCTCGGCCTTCTAAAAGGCAGAAGTCTCATCATCCTGTTTTTCCAGCTGCTGTTACACGCATGCCTCTAAGGGGATTATTTTACGTCATTCATTGTATGACATATAAGCAATGACAGGATATTAATGCAATTGGGTTTGGTGGTTTATTTTCGTTGGGTGTTGATATGTTACTTATGCATCTCGACTATTGGCTTATTCATAACTTTGATCAAATAACAACTACTCTAATGCTCTTTGGTGGTAAGAAGCTGCCTATTCGAGCTTGTGACGTACATGCGACTTTGGGTCTTCCTATGGGTCCTAAACAAGTGCAGTTAGCTTCTTATATTGATGAAAGTGAAGAATTCTCAGACTTCTACCACCATTGGAGAAGTCAATTTCCTAGGCCATCTGGACTTGTCTTAATCACAACACTTCAAACTTATATTGCACCAAATCTAGAATTAGGTGCTGATCAATTTAAAGTGAACTTTGTCGTTCTTGTTGCCACTCTCATGGGATCTCAATATATATATATATATATATATATATATATATATATATATATATATATATATATATAATAAAGAGAGAGACAGACAGACAGAGAGAGAGAGAGTTGAGTTCTTATGAGTCTAGTGTCTTATGGTGAGTTTGTGGTCACAAATCTGAACCATAGAATAAATGGAAATGGATGGCTACGATTGATTAAGAAGACAAATAAAACAAATATAAAAACACCGACTACTCACCATCTCATCTCTGCCATTCTAGAATCATCATCTCTCATTGTAATACCTCGCATCTATAAAGACTTTACTTGACTGAGTATACCACCCACTCGGCCGAGTGGAGGACCGAGTGGATTGTGGTTGGAGGCTGGAAGTTTCTGAAAATTGGTCACTTGACCGAGTGACCATTCACTTGACCGAGTAGAGTCCCACTCGATCGAGTGGACCGACCACTCGACCGAGTGCCCGGTCGACTCCGGTTTTACACGGGATTTGGTTGGTTATGTGTCACTTTCGAACCTTATCTTTTCAGATTTCCCCAACCTAATCCTACCACTCTCTAAACTCCCTAAATTCTCTCTAAATCACTCACCAAACTTATCCTCTAAAACCTAGTTCTAGAAGTGAAGATCCTTACCATGTTTTCTCCTTTGTTCATCCACATGTTTTGTAAGTCGACTTATACCTTGTCTCTTTAATCTTAGCTTATTCAACCTTAATTTTATTAGTATATTATCTAATAATTAATCAAGTTATGGGTAATTATGGTGATTAATTAGTATGTTTATTGTAGTGGATTATGGTAATGAATGTAGTAATTAATTTGTGCAGGAAGCTTCATTGAGGAGCATTTCTAGTGGTTAGTTTGAGGCTTTTTGAAGATAAGCTTGAGGTAGGGTTTTTCCTACTTAGCTCTAATAATATGAATGTTTAATTATGCATTTATTGTCATTAATTGCATGTCTCATGATAGTTGCATTATAACATGTTGTTAGTAATTAGGTTTAACGACATAATATGGTTTCATGATAATTATGCATATGGTGAAAGAGCAAGTATGAGTAATCGTCATATAAATGGTTAGAATGTATTATGCCATGTTAGGAAGCAATTAATTGTAAAGAGATGAATAAATGAAGGATTGGGCATTGCGGTACTTATTATGTTTTGTGTAATTACATGATTGTCCTTGTTGGAAATTGATTGTGGTTGTTGTTATTTTATTGGGGTTGGAGGATGGTGGAGGATGCTTGGTTGTTGTTATGTAGACGGAAGGCGGTTGGAAAACCATCTTCCGCTTGAGTCACCTCTTGGAGCTTCCCACTTCAAGGGGGTGTGCACATTTAGTACTTGAGTTTTGGAGGGACTCGTGTGGTTGAGACACGATGTCTGGTAGAGGACTCGAGTCGCTCTTGGGCCTGGTACCACAGACGTGTTTCGAGTACCTAGTGTTGGTATGTGGTGTGATGGGCGTGTTTTGGCCACCGGTTATGTGGAGGTGAGTAACTTAGAGAATGGTTGTTATGTATTTCATACACTTGTTGGATTTATGGTTGGTTGGTTGTCTTAACATTTATCACATGAGCATATAGTCTTTAGCATTAGCATTTATTGAGGATTTGTATTAATAAGATAAGACTTGGGTTTTTAAATATCTGTGGTAAACCATATGGTGATTTCCGCCCATATGGGGAGCAGTGATTGACAGGTTAGCTTTGATTTGATGCGAGGGCTTAGGAGTGGTCTTCACTAGTTGTCATCACTTGTGCTTATTTTGTTTTTGACAATTTAAACTCCACTTTTATTCGATTGGGTTGTACTAAATGGGATGGCATTTGAATCCCTTAACATGTAACTATTTATTTAACTACAACTTATCTATTTAAGTTTATCGCCTTAAATTCTTCTTTACTCGTTTGTTCGCACTACAAGT
This sequence comes from Silene latifolia, assembly GCF_048544455.1. NCBI lineage: Eukaryota > Viridiplantae > Streptophyta > Magnoliopsida > Caryophyllales > Caryophyllaceae > Silene > Silene latifolia. The sequence goes on from NC_133538.1 coordinate 288,464,247, forward strand.
TTGGGAAACCAAATCTTATATCGCTCTCATGCGTTGGGATTGCCTTGAGGAAGGATCCCGGCTTATGGGGGTGTTATAAAGTGGTATCAGAGCGACGATTTTGGAGCCTAAACTAATGAACTAATGAACTTAGGTGTCTCAATCTAAAATAAACCCGGTTTGAGACGTCGTAGAAAACTTGTGACAAGCTTGGGAAACGTCCCAAGGTTGTACTCTTGTACTCTTAGGTTAAGGCGGTCACTACGCATGGGGTAATGGGACGTAATTGGTACATATGGTGGTTGCATATTCTTGTTTGGTGTTTGTGAACTAGTTTCATGCTTAGTAGCTCTTGATGTGGTAACATGGATGGTTGTTGTTTTGGTATTTTTCTACCGAATTAGGTTAAACTAGGTCAAAGTGGTCTTATGCGTTATATGCATATTATGTGGCTTGTATGTACGTTAAGTGAACAAGATAAATATGAAAATAAAGATTGATACAAGGGATTTGGTGACGTGGAAAACCCAATATGGGAAACGACTGCGGGAAGGGACGGTACCCTTCCAAGGATTACACTAGCTTTTAATATGGAGGACGAGTAAAAGATATGGCGACTAGACTTTCTAGCTAGCACAATATGTAGGGTTTGTATATGTGTGTATGAATGATCTTTCTCCCTTCTTCGTTGCGTATATATATAGGACCTAAACCCCAATATAGGGTTTGTATATGGGTTTAGGTTGCTTGCATGGCAAGTAAAGCCGGATCCCGCCCTTGCTGGGCTTCTTCTTGTTGACAGCCCATGATCTATAATTTAGAACCTTGTTCTCCCTGTTCTCCCTGAAATCTGCCTGATTAATTCAGCTCATGGGCTCCTCAAGGCCATCAGTTTACTTAGCCTAATCCATCGTGTAGGTCTTAATGGACCTAACTCCTTGCTGGCCCAATGCGCAGAATTTGGCCCAAACAGTTTGCCCTAATTTCTTGCGAGACATGGTTCGAGATGACGAGTAAGGAATTATCAGTTAAATCCCGCGTAGTCTTTTGCACAACTTGCCCCGCTACTCATCATTACCCTACTCCCCTCCTCGTTTTTCGCCCCCCTGAACTCCATCTCCCCTTTATAATCTCAACCGTCCCCACTCCACTTCCCCTTATTCAATTCGGAAATTTTAAAACCCCCCATCTCTCCCAAACCCTTCCTCTTCCCTTTGCTTCCCCGCCGGACTTTCGCCATTTTCACTAGAGCTCCATTCTCACGTCATCAGGTATTTACCTTTATTTCTCCACTCTTTTCTTGTATTACCATGGGTAAAGCTCGTCATGCCCCTCCGTCTTCTACTCCGACCATCTTGACACCGGACCCCACTTTTCTATCTCGCGACCTTTTCACCCACCTCCACAACTGTGACTCCACCTTGATGGCCGCCGACATCCCTTTAATCAAAGAACTGTTATGGTTAGGCGACGGGGCGGGTATCGCCATTCTAGACCCCGGCCAGAAGGGGGACGCATCCCGTTAACGATCGGATCTGTCTTTACCTCCATCCTTTTTAATATGGCCTCTACTTCCCATTCCCTAAGCTGGTCCAGGACTTCCTTCGAACCAATGGCTTCACCATGGCCTAGATTGCTGCGCAGGTGTGGAGGGTTCAACTCTACTCCCTTACCATCAGCCAGAACGCTGGTAACACTATCAGTTTGGGCGATATTGCCCATGTGTTTGATACTTATTCCTTGGGAGAGGTCAGTTCTCCTTCCGTGGCCGCAGTGAGGCCCCCATCAGGCACATGTCAAAGTCGAAAGACGAAAAGTGGTTTGAGAAGTTCTTTTATTTGAGGAAGAATTCCATTCGGCCGCCTGTTAACTACATATTTGAAGACTGGGTCATAACTTCGAGTAAGTAGCTTTCTTAGCATCTTGTTGACCTTCACGCGCTCCCTGGCTTACATTCTATTTCTGCGCAGGTCCATGCAACCTGATTCGCCTGGGAGACCTTACATCTGCCCGCAACAAGCTGTTCTGCATACCTCTGTCTGAGAGAATTCGCCGACCTGCTTCCTGGTTTCTCACCTGTCTCCTCCTTCAATCCTCAACAATCATCGCACAGCATGTCTTCCGATGAGCCTCCTGACATCTCTTTTTTTTTTTGTTCATATCCGACGCCTTCTGACACCCGACTTCTTGCTGATTGTAGGTGCTAGAGTTGATCCTTTGGAAGCCATCCTCCAGAGTGCTAGGAGGAAGAGAGCTGCTGGGAGCCTTGATACACCTTCTGCCTCTAAGAGAAATTCCCCTCCTGCCTCCCTTCCATCTCCTCCCACTCGTTCCAGCACTGCTCGCCCTGCTTCCGAGCCTCTGGAGGTTAGTCCTCTGTCACGTCATCCTCCCACTCCTCCAGCGAGCCCTATTACTGCTGGCGGAGGCATCACCGCCCACTTTCCCGAAGGTTTTGGGAACGTGGATCAGGTGCCTTACTGTAACACCCCCTCATACCAAGGTACCTTACCAAGGACTACCCTAGCATGAAAGGTTGTTACCATCTCGGTTTCCCGAGGTTAGTATTAAAGTATAAATATTTAGTGATTACATGTTTCCAACACTAAACCGAAGTATAACTGTGAAAGGTCTAACAACTACAAAGAATGCAAGCTAAGTCTCTTGACGGCGGAAGCTAGACTTGAGTGATGACTCCCCATGACTGTCCCATAGCTAAACATCTACATTACCTGTCATAATCTGCTCACCATCCCCGAATGGATCACCGCAGGTTTTACAAAACAACAACAACGGGGCCAGTACCGTTCAATCAAGATAAGACAAACAAACAATGTAACCGGCTGATCATCCTCCATCTCCGGTCTCCCGATCTCACACAGTAATCGACTACACACCGAAGTGTGTAGCCCTGCCAGATTACCCATCGCAACAGGTAATCCTCGCCGCCAGTGGGTGACCGCAGCCTATCCCCACCTAGTCCAGCTCATCAACGAGCGACTAACAATCCCTGTCCCTTAATGTGCACATCCCCTCCCATGACGGGTTCCACGAAGAGCGAACGAGGGTGTGAAGCCACTCCCGCAAGTGACTCCACCACAACCATCACAACATCGTCACAACCATCACCACACCAACACCTCGATGATCAGCAAACAACAATCATACACAATACACAAACATCTTAAATCAATTAGACAGAACTGAGTAGGAAAACCCTACCTTTTCGCAATCCCCTACGGTACAATCAATCATACAAATGCACAATTAGTAACACATCATCACCTACAACACGATAATCAACAATCAACAACATATAATGACCAAAACCCTAAACCCCCAAATTAACCAAATTAGGGTTTGTTAACTTATAAGAATGACAATATATGAACAACGATAAGACACTTACTACGGCGATTGACACGGAATGAGATGCTAGAACGTAGTTTATGTTTTTGGGGAGAAATGATTTTAGAAACTGACGAACGATTATATATAACCTCTAATCATTTTAACCAAAACCGCGGAAATAATACCCGTCAGGCCGGATACTCGGTCGAGTATAGGGTATACTCGGCCGAGTATCCTCTACTCGGTTGAGTATTACCCATACTCGGCCGAGTATTCCTAGGCAGAAGCCAAACAGAATACCCAACCCACTTTACTCGACCGAGTAGGCCATACTCGGTCGAGTACCAGCCTATAAAATCCGTAGTATTACACTTACTGGCTTGCTATGGACCAACTTCTCCCCCCCTCCTCCCCCCCGGTGGAGGCATTCAAGGGGTTCTCCCCTGAGGAGATGGCTAAAAATGATGTGCACAACACTTTTATGGTATGTCTCCCTCTTCTGCTGCCTTTGTCTGCCCAGACCCTTTTTCGTTGGATTTACTAACTCTGTTCTCTGTTAACAGGCCTTTCAGTTAGCCCTATATAATAGGAAGATGATTGGCATGGTTCAGACTACCAGTCGAGCCACTCATGCCAAGAACCAAGAGCTTTCTGGAACTATCGCTACTATGGAGCAGCAGTGCCCTAATCTGAGGGAACGCGTGGCAGGGCCGAAGGCTGAGCTGTCTAGTACAAAGAAGAGGCTGAAGGAGGAGACTGATCAGCTATCATGCACCCAGGAAGTGTGCAATACCTTCTCTGATGCTCTCAAGCGTGCTGACGAAAGGATCAACGAGCTAATCATCCTGGCCACCAACATCGTCGCTTATGCTACCTGGCGGGGTAAGATTAGTGGAATGTGTGCTGCGCTGACTGACCCTCCTACTCTTCGGTCAGTAGAGGAGGAAGAGAGGCAGCTGGAGATCCTCTACCCTCTCCAACCTGATTTAAGCGTGCTGATGCCTGAAGTTGGCGAGGTGAACTCTCCTGCCTTGATGGAGCTGACTGCTGTTGAGGGGGTTGGCTCTTTCCAGGAGGCTGCTATTGCTGCTGATGTCCAGGAGGCTGTTGGCGATGGGAAGGTGCAACCTGGTCCTGTTCCTGAAAATGACAGTCAGCAAGAGAATGCAGGAGAGGCATCTGAGAGGGAGGTTATTGCCCTGGCCTCTAGTTAAAAAATATTTTAAGTATTTTCATGTTTAGTGGTCTGGCCCTGTGATGGCGCAGACTTGTAAGTATTTTTAAGACAATTTGTTTTGTAGCTTCCGCTGTGGTGGCGTGTTTGAAATTTTGGGACATGCTTGCCCTGGTGGCATGTCTGGCCGTATTTTGAAATGACCCTTGCCTAGTTTGGCAGGCTGCCTTTTATTTATGCCATGCCTTATTTGTGGATTTCATTTTTTTTATAGACTTAGGCACATATTGGATATCGACCTGTTGGGTAGGCTCACAAACCATCGAAGTGCCGGTCCTATTAGGGTGGACCCGAATCCTTTGCACATGCAAGCCTCCTTGACTTGCCCTATAGCTGTTACCGTCATCATTTTCTGCTTATACTGGCTGATATGATCAAAGGGATCTGCTGTGCCATCGAAGAGAGGCATATTTGGAGTTGTGAATCCCTTTGGCATGGTTGTGATGGATATGGTGTCCACGAATGGTGAATCGGCGTAACTGTCTAGAGCTGCTTTCTCGAGTGGGGGTGGTAGCTCTGGGACCCTGCTCAGCATCTCCTTTAGTTCCAAGTACTGCTGATTTGTTATACTAGCTGAATCTGGGGTCCGTCTGTCAGCTGTCTGCATATTTCCTCCTGATCCGGGTTCTTGAAGGTTACGATAGCTCCGTGCAGAGTGGGGGTTGTAGTAACGATTGTCCCCTGCTGCCAGTTCACTTGCTGGTTTGACTCGTATCCTGCTACAGGTGTCTGATCGATTGTTGCGGGGCTGCTGACGGGGAGGCCACCTGTCTGTGTCCCTATGCAGTTAGACGGCTGCCAACTATCTGGTGTGAGGTATCCTAACCCTCGTGGGGTTATTCTTCCATCTGACGGTACTGTAACCAAATCTAATCTTGTTATTAGTTCAGCTGGTATCTGCATGCTGCCCGATGCTCCTCGTGTCAGATCTACCAAAGGAGATCTTCCTTCACCTGTCCCACTTACTAGAGTGACATACTGTTGTTTTAGGATATCAATCTGTGCCCAGAGCTCTCTGTCTCTCCTTCTTGCTTCAGCATTTGCTCTCCTTTTGTCTTCTCTCATGTTTTCCATAACTTTTTGAAGATATTCCACGCCAGTGAGTAAGATTTGTATGGGACTAGGTGGCGGAGTGAGGCCTGAACTTGCTGTTCCCTTATCTGACCTGGCCTGGGCCACGACAGCAGGAGTCCTGGGAGGTAGAGAGGCTTTTGTTGTCGGTATGATTCTTGAGGTGTGTCCGGGAGCCTGCGTGGCCACTGTTGATGTTGGATTTTGGGTAGACGGTGGTGGTGGCGATGGTTGCCTGCTCCCTGACACGGCTTCAGATGCTTTATTTTCCATTGTATATCTCGAATATCAACGATTGACGACCACAATGCCCCACGGTGGGCGCCAAACTGTTTAGGTATTTTTACCGAAGTCGATTAATTAGGGTTAATGTATTCTTACTCGTTGGTTGGTTTTATGATCGTTCGTATGTCAATAAATAAATAGAAAAATAAAGTGCGTAACGTAAATTGACACGTAAGACTTGGTGACGCGGAAAACCCAATATGGGAACAACCGCGGGAGGGACGGTACCCTGCCTAGTATTGCACTATACGAATAGGAGGATGATTACAATTGTGACACAAAGCTAATCCTGCTGGCCCTAGGCATCAGGCCTGCAAGATCCTAGACGAACATATATTCGAGTATGATATGTCGAGGTGTGATCTTGAGTGTGGATGTGTGAATATGGTGTCTTGAATGAATGCCTTATTGATTTGCTCCTTGGGCTATTTATAGGGCAAGAACCCTAGATATGTCCTACTTAGAATATGGAAAGGGAATATAATTTCCATAAGAACTCTTTCCATACTTGGCCGCCTTTCCCAATTCTCCTTGATCTCCCTAACTTCTCCCTATCTTCCCCCTAACTCCCATTTCCTTAATCCGGACACTCTCCATGATGGGCTTCTGATCTCCCTTGAGCCCGTTCCCCCTTTCTCCATCCGCGGGCTTCCTTCCTCCTTATCACTCCTTCCATAGCTTTCATTTTATTAAGTGGGCTTCCTTTATTGTGCTAATTTTAGCCCAAACAGGTTGCCCCAAATTTCTTGTGAAGTACGCTTCTAGATATTGAGCAAGGAATTTACGTAATCGAATGCTAAAAAACCTAAGCCGTATTTTACACTCCTTCCCATGTAATCCATCATGTCAGCCGCCCTACTCTTCTTTTCTCGCACCCGACTCCCTCTCTCCTCTTTATAATTCCAACCTCCACCTTCCACTTTTCATTAATCATTTCAAATCATTTCAAAAAATACTCTTCTTTCTTAAACCCTCAACCTTCCTTCTTTTTATCCTTTGTCGGCTTCACTGTTCCTCTTCTCCGTCTTCTTCTTCAGGTAATCCACCCTCTTTTCTTCTTTTAATTTTCGTTTTCTCCCTCCACCATTGGCAAATCTCGTCAATCCTCCACACCTTCTGACCGTAATCTCGACCCCACTTTTCCTTCTCGGGGACTTTTTAAGCACCCCCACGACTGTGACTCTGCCTTGATTGCGGCCGATATTCCCACAATCAAGAATCTGCTTAGTCTTGGTGATGGGGTGGACATTGCCATTTCTGAACCGGGACAGAAAGTCGACGCCCTCCGTCCAGGGTGGGTTAGTTTTTACCTGTACCCATTTAGATACGGCCTCCGTTTTCCTTTTCCTAAACTCGTTCAAGACTTCATCTTCATCAACAACTTTGCCATGGCACAAATTTCTGCTGCCATTTGGAGAGTTCTTCTCTATTCTCTTGCCGCCGATCGAATCTTTTGGTAAATCTGTCACTCGGGCGACCTAGCCCATATGTACAACATCGATCCACAGGCGGGGTCAATTCTCATTCCGGGGCCGTGGAGAGGCTCCCTTCAGACACGTGTCCAAATCCCGTGATGAGAAATGGTTTGAGGACTTCTTCTACGTGAGTAAGGACTCCATCCAGCCTCCTGCTGATTATATTTTCGAGAAATGGGTTCTAACTTCGAGTAAGTAGTCTTCCTGTCACCTGATTTATTTTATCTCGCTGCTTACTAGCTTACTTCATCGTCTTCGTGCAGGCCCCTGTGATCTTACCCGTATTGGTGCCAAGATCCACTGCGCAAAGAAACTGTTCAAAGATCATCTCGAATCGAGAGGAAGTTCCGGACACGCTTCCTGGTTTTTCACCGCTTCCTCCTCCAATCCTCCTCGATCGGCTCAAGTATGTCTTCGGTAAGACATCTACACTGCCGTTTTAATTTGCATGTTGTTTTGCGACGTTTTAAGCATTCGTAATTGCCTCGAGATCGTATATGCTTGCAGGTTCAAAAGTTGATCGGTTGAAATCATCCTCCAAAGTGCCAAAAGAAAGAGACCTTCTGCCAGCCCTGATGTGGCCTCTGCCTCCAAGAGGAGTGCTCCTGCTGCCTCCTTCCAAACTCCTCCCACAGTTTCCAGTTCCGCTGCACATGAGCCCTTGGAGGTCAACCCGTTATCTCGCCATCCGCCTACTCCTCCTGCCAGTCCTCGGGCTTCATCTAGCGGAGGCATAATTGCTCATTTTCCAGAGAGCTTTGGGAATGTGGATAAGTTGCCCTACTGGCCGGAGATTGACCAGCTGCTCTTTCCTGCTGTTGAGGAAACGTTTTTGGAGTTCTCCCCAGAGGAGATGGCTGAAAATGACGTGCACAACGCCTTCATGGTGAATATTCTTCGTTTTCTACCTGTCCGTATGTCTGCTTTATTTTGATTCTGCCTCCTGACTTCCTTGCTGACTCTTGATTTTTCCTGTCCCAGACCCTCCAGTCCGCACTCTACAACAAGAAGATGATCAACATAGTGCAGACGACCAGCCGTGATACCAGCGCCAAGAACCAGGAGCTGAAGGAGATCATTTATCGATCCGGCAAGAAGCGGATCGATCGAAGGAGCGTGTGGTGGAGTCAAGACCGAGCTTCATTGTCACCAAGAAGAAGCTAAAAAGAGGGGGTCGGTCACCGGGCGCGTACTCGGGCGGTATGCAATACTTTTCTCGACTCCCTCAAGCGTTCGATGAGAAGATCGATGGCGATCTCCCTGGCCACCAACGTTGTTGCCTATGCTACCTGGCGGGGAAAGATCAGCGAGATGCGTGCTGCCCTCGAAGAGGCTCCTACCCAGCAGGCTATAGAGAAAGAGGAGAGGCAGCTGGAGATGCTTTATCCTTCTCAACCTGATCTAAGTGTGTTGATGCCTGAAGTTGGGGAGGTAAATTCTCCTGCACTGGCTGAGCAAGCTGCTGGGGACGAAGCTGGAATATCCCAGGACACTGCTGACGGAGCTCAGGGAGCTATGGCGGCTGAGGATGCATAGGCTGGTGCGGTACCTGAAACGGAAGGTCAGCAGGCAGAGGAGATGCCAGAGGTGGAGGTAATTAATGTGATCGATAATTAAATATTTTTATGTTTTGATGAACTTTTTGGCGGTCTGGCCCAGAGGTGGAAGACTTAGTAATTTTTGAAACTCTTTCTGTGGTTGCTCCGCCAAGGTGGCGGTTAAACTTTGGGCCGTACTTTGGCCATATTTTGAAAATGTCCCTTGTCATAGTTTGGCAAGGCTTTAGCTTACATATCGTGTGCTTGTTGTTTATTTTCCCTATTTTTAGGAAATTTTCCGTGTCAGCCTGTTTGACTGATTCAGGCGAGTCTTGTCATCCTGAGAAGGCTGACATTCTGACTCAGCTAGCTGCCGTGTCAGCCTGATGGCGGATTTAGGCATATGCCGCAATATAAGGAGGAGTGGCCGTGTCAACCTAGGAGGCTGATTTAGACCATCCTGGTCAGCCTGAAAAGGCTGATCCAGACTAAGCTAGCTGCCGTGTCAGCTGGATGGCTGACTTAGGCGTATGCCGCAGTTTTGGACTACTTAACCTTGTTCAAGACGCAAGGTGTGTTCATCTCGTTTAAAGCCAACAGGGGCGTCATTGAGGCAAGTTTATCGTCATTCTAGGACCGATGGGACGCTGCAGGATTCTGGTAGCGCAGATATCCCTACATTCCATGTTCGTGTGCATCCATGCTAGGGCCCTGATTAATTGCGATTAGTGTGAGCTATGTCTAGGGGGTGGTATCAGGGGTAGCTGGGTAAGATTATTCAGCTGTCAACCAGGATCCCTTTCGTATGTTCCACAGTCCGCCTGG